>NC_041048.1:19437025-19749752 GCF_900634775.1 Gouania willdenowi | reverse complement strand
GGGTCAAATTGACCCCAATGATAATAAGAGGGTTAGAATACATTTCCACTACTTCCTGACTTACAATCAGCCAATAAAAGCTTTGTGATGACAATAATTTTAGTGTTGACAGTGTCTGAATAACAAACTGTTGTGTTCTGAATGCTCTTGGATTTTTGGTTTTGTTTTTACATATATTGGGCTAGTCTGACCAAACTGTGAGTGATGTTTTCAGTCGGCCTCTAAGAGTTTTTTGCTTTCAAATGAACTTTCTAATGAAATGTCCACAGGGGCAGACCAGTCTAGGATCATGCAGGAGCAGATGAGCGGTGCTGCCATGGCCATGCCTGCAGATACAAATAAAGCTTTCAAAGTATGCTCGCTCCTGTCTCTACATTTGGCTCCTGGAATGTCTGCAGTAGTTTTCTAATAAAATGATCTTCCTCCATTGTATTTCAGGCTGAGTGGGAGGCACTTGAACTCACCGACCACCAGTGGGCGCTGGAGAATGTAGAGGATGACCTGATGAACAGGGAGCTTGACTTTGAGGGGATGTTTAACAAGGAGCTCCCCAGTGGCATTTTCTGATCATGGCCAGATCTTTTTTTTTTTTTTTTTTCCCCTTAAAGCCTTTGAGTTTTTGTTGTTTTAAAAACCAGTCTCATTTAAACAGGGTTGACTATCTCCCTGTTGTACATACTAACTCACTGTCACTGTGGAACTTTATTTCTCATTGTCTTTTCCATTCAAGTCAATAAATAAACTCGGCTCAATTTGATCTCACTAGTCCACAGCCATCTATTGTACATCAGAAGTCATTGCTTTGACACAAGAAGCAGTTTGGGAAAAGATGTCGTTACCTTTTCTTACCTCTTCATCACAATATGAAGCACGAGTGATGAATCTGAAAGCTGACACAGCAAATGTTGGTGGCACCAACATCTTTCAAGAAATGAACACAAGGAAGAAAACCCCATGTTACAAGACTAAGATACATAAATAGAATCCAAATTCACCCTTTGATGAATCCAATACTAGATGATATAAAAGTCTGTCAGTTGTCAAAAGGATGCAAATGCTTTTGTAAAAGTCCAATTAAGTTACATTGCTTTTTGTATCTGCCTTGTGTTTTGTATTTCATTAAAACTGATGAAGAGGGTTTCTATTGTGTGCAGTTTTTTTTTTATTTATTCATGATCTAACAATCTCCTCCTGTACAGCGTACATCAGCAATTACACACTATATTTAATATTTTGGAGCCTCACAAACTCTCAGTGAAGTTGACATCAATCAGTTGGTTTGAGAGGAACAGTTTGTTAAACATTGACACGTGTTCAGTTTAATTACATCCTCAGTCCAAAGGCGATGATCTGCTCAGGAAACACTGATCACTCTAAATGCAGTGGTTCTCAACCTTTTCAGCCAGAGACCCCCAAAATAAAGGTCCCAGAGACCGAGGATCGACCCCCACTGTACCTGAAGATGGTTGAACACAGACATGAACATTAAAGAACAGTCATGTGGAGACAAGGTCATCAATAAGGGGGGATACAGGGGAGAGATTTTTGGGGCCCATCCATAAAATCAGCAAAATGATGGTCCATTGTTCTATGAATCTATAATAACCACATTTATATCTGAATAATATCCACTGTTATCCAGGAAGTGTATTATTTACACCATAATGTATAGTCATCTTAAAGATGTAAATCCTTGTTTTAATAAGAAATAAAATGGGTCATAAATATGAGGTAGTAATAAATAGGTATTCTAAGTCCTAATTATGAGATAGTATCTGAAAATTACCCTAACCCTGATATATATTATATTTATTCAATTATAGAATACTGTAGATATTATGTTGATGGTTAAAATGTATGTAACCAATTGGTTGATAATAAATGGGTCAGTTTTTCTCATACCTACTGTTGCTGACTATTGTTCTCTGTTTGAGTAACATTACTTGATCAAGACTTTTCTAACATTCCACACTACAAAATAAATAATAAAAGTATGTATGATTCGTGCTGATATTGTATCCGATCAATACCGGTATTAACCAATATGCAAGGCTGCAATATTGGTAATATATCGGAAGTGAAAAAGTTTTATGGTGACATCCCTAGTTTTTATTCACAAAAAAATGTAAGATCATACACGATGTTTTGTTTTTTTTTCAGCCCCAAAAACCCTGTTGAATGTAAAAAAAATGCAGACGTCCTTTAACTTAATACAAATGTCTCTGACAATCAGGCTACTGTATATGAGAACATTGGAACTTATTTTATGGAGATTAAAAATGTAGTTAAAATGTCTTGTGACAGAAAATCAACATTTAAATGACAACTCATTGTTAAAATGAAAAGTAATATTTGAGTTTAAAAAGTAAGTTGACTTTTCCTGTGCAGTGTTAAACGTGTTTCCTGGTCTCTACAGGCCATCCTCTGGTGTATGGAGGTAGATTTGTGTTTTTATTATTCAATCCAAAGAATATTCCTTCAATCAAAAAAGTATATTAATAAAGAAAAAAAGTGTTCAAATGGAAATAGATATTTGACATCCCAAAGATCTGCATTTGAACTATTTTTCTTTGATTTAAAAAGTTTTTTTTACTTTTATTTTTAGTAAATTGAATTATTATTTCAGAATAAGAATTTCATTATTAATCCCAGGGGGAAATTGCTTTTGTTACAGCCAGTTAAAAAAAAAAAAAAATCACAAAAGAATAAAACGTTTCACAAAGAAAAAAAGAATAAACGTGAAATAAGTGTATAATTAAGTAAAAGACTGTTGAAAATAAGGATCAGATACACACACATTACAGTCGTAAAAAATAAAGTAAAATTTATAATAATAATAATAACTAGAACTGCAAGCAGTTATGAAAGGGGGCCAAGCCTTCCCGCGCGACTCGGCCCCCAGGTTCCGCGGAGCCCGCGGAAGTACGTCACGAAGGATGACGGGCTCGTGGCGAGCGTCAGGACACAGGCCAACGTGCCATTTGCTGTGAACAGGTAGATATGAAGTTTTGGAAGATGTGATTTAAAGTGTGAAAGTTACAGGCCAAAATGTGTTTGCACCCATTATAGCGACACCTTGTGGTACACTTTTTGGTATGGGTGATCTGTGTGCTCTTCTATAGTTACCCTGTAAACTTCACAGCCCTCAACATATTACTTCAGCTGAAATAAAGGTTTGTTTATTTATATGTTATGTAGTAATAAGACACGCCCACTTTAACCAATCGCGATTCACTTTGAGATACGGTCCCAGGAGCGTCCCACGGTCATACTCACCAAATTTGGCAAAAATCGGTCTTGCCATTTATGAGATATACATTTCCCATATTTGCAGCGCCCCCTAGTGGTAAATGGTAAATGGACTTGATTTTTATATAGCGCTTTATCACCACACTGAAGCAGTCTCAAAGCGCTTTACACATCAGCTCATTCAGAATCAGAATCAGAATCAGAATCAACTTTATTGGCCAAGGGTGTATGAATACACACGAGGAATTTCTTTTGGTGACCTGTGCTCTCTCAGGTAGTGTAACATTAAATAATAACAATCAACTAGAATAAAGAAAAATAAAGAAAATAAAGAAAAATAAATTAAAAAAAAGAAGTATAAACATAAATATAAGAGTAGTTAGACTAATATGTGCAAACTAAATAAAAATAACAAGATAATAATAGTAATAATAATAATAATAATAATAATAATAATAATATTAATGAAATAAAATAAAAAATACAATAATAATAATAAAATAATAGTGCAGTAGTGCATTGATGAGTAGTGCAGGTGAACATTTAAATGAAAAAATTATGTCCATGAACATTCACAGTGACAGGTTGATCCAGGGTTGTTATGTTTAGTTCCAGGTTATTTCACAGTAACAGAAACAGGTCTGACACTCTATGACTGTTTAGAGTTGATCAGAATGACAGCCTGGGGGAAAAAACTGTTTTTATGGCGGGTAGTTTTGGCGTACAGTGATCTGTAGAGTCTGCCTGAGGGGAGGAGTTTAAACAGATTGTGTGCAGGGTGTGAGGGGTCTGCAGTGATGCTACCTGCCCGTTTCCTGACCCTGGACAGGTATAAGTCTTGGATGGAGGGCAGATCAACACCAATGATCTTTTCTGCAGTCCTGATTATCCTTTGTAGTCTGTGTCTGTCTAGTTTGGTTGTAGATCCAAACCAGACAGTGATGGAGGTGCACAGAACAGACTGAATGATGGAGGTGTAGAACATTATCAGCAGCTCCTGGGGCAGGTTGAACTTCCTCAGCTGTCGCAGGAAGTACATCCTCTGCTGTGCCTTTTTCCTGGTTGTGTCTATGTGGGAGGTCCACTTCAGGTCCTGTGAGATTGTGGATCCCAGGAACCTGAAGGAGTCCACGGTAGCCACTTTGCTATTCAGAATGGTAAGGGGAGGGAGTGGGGGGGGATTTCTCCTGAAGTCCACTGTCATCTCCACAGTCTTGAGCGGGTTCAGTTCCAGGTGGTTCTGACTGCACCAGAGAGCCAGCTGTTCCACCTCCCGTCTGAAGGCAGACTCGTCCCCATCCCTGATGAGACCGATGACGGTGGTGTCGTCTGCAAACTTCAGGAGTTTCACAGAGGGGTCCCCTGAGGTGCAGTCATTGGTGTAGAGGGAGAATAGAAGTGGGGAGAGAACACACCCCTGAGGGGCGCCAGTGCTGAGTGACCGGGTGCTGGATGTGATGCCTCCCAGCCTTACTTGCTGCTTCCTGTCAGTCAGGAAGTTGGTGATCCACTGACAGGTGGAGGCCGGCACTGTGAGCTGGGTGAGTTTCTGGTGAAGGATGTCCGGGATGATGGTGTTGAACGCAGAGCTGAAATCCACAAACAGGATCCTAGCGTAGGTCCCTGGGGAGTCGAGGTGATGCAGGATGTAGTTCAGTCCCATGTTGACTGCATCCTCACCCATTCACTCTCACATTCACACACCAGTGGGACAGGACTGCCATGCAAGGCGCTAGTCGACCACTGGGAGCAACTTAGGGTTCAGTGTCTTGCCCAAGGACACTTCGACACATACTCAGGTACTGGGATCGAACCCCCAACCTCTCGATCAGAAGACGACCCACTACCACCTGAGCCACGGTCGCCCCTACATACAAGTCCTCCTCTATGTTCTCCAGCGCCCACTGGTGGTCGGTGAGTTCAAGTGCCTCCCACTCAGCCTGAAATACAATGGAGGAAGATCATTTTATTAGAAAACTACTGCAGACATTCCAGGAGCCAAATGTAGAGACAGGAGCGAGCATACTTTGAAAGCTTTATTTGTATCTGCAGGCATGGCCATGGCAGCACCGCTCATCTGCTCCTGCATGATCCTAGACTGGTCTGCCCCTGTGGACATTTCATTAGAAAGTTCATTTGAAAGCAATTGAAAAAAGAAAAATAACAAACTCTTAAAGGCCGACTGAAAACATCAATCACATCAATCACGTTGCCCTTATTGTTGCTGCTGCTGATGCTGTTGTTGTTGCTGATGTTGCTGTTGTTGTTGATGTTGCTGTTGCTGCTGACCTTGCAGCTGCTGTCATTGTCGTTGCTGTCCTTGGTGCTAGTAAAACATTTAACAAAAGCTGAGTCATCATGAACTAAGTGATTGATTACACAAAATGATTATTATTATTGATTACACTAATTCTGAAATAAAACAATAAGTAAAATGAAGTGATTATTTGAGTAAAGACACTTAATTTCTGCTGATGTTGGTGTTGACGTTGCCCTTGTTGTTGTTGTTGTTGCTGATGTTGTAGTTGCTGTTGATGTTGCTTCTGATGTTGTCGTTGTCATTGTTGTCCTTGGTGCTAGTAAAATATAGAGAACAGCTGATGAGTTTTCTGATTCTACTGCAGGCTTGTTTCTAGGTTAGTCTCTATGATAGAATACAACATAAACTAAAGGTTAAAGACCATCTTAAATGGCTGATATATGCAATTCAAACAATCTATGGAGAGCACAGACACTATTTGAAGTTAAATTGATGCAAATCTTGTTACTCTTAGACAGACATTAAAACACACATCTGAGATTAAACTTGTTCTCAGAGAGTGTGTCTGTGTCTGCACATCACTTTAAGGTACACCTCATTTTTGTTTTAGACTATTGATTCATTATTATATATAATTATTTTAACTTTTTTTTAGTTCAGGGGCAAAATTAGGACCAGTTTGGTCTTTATTGGGCCAGTATAAAATACGGTGGTACCGACAATATCCAAACAATAGGTGACTGATATTATTCTTCTCTTTAAATTAGTTTGACACTTAGACTAAGACAAATAAACACAAATCAAATGATGATGAAATGAAGTGATGTTTTGAGTAATGAGACTTACCGTTAGTTGTTAGCGATGTTTATTATACAGTCCCATCAGCAGGAGGGTGGAGGCAGAGGTGGAGCTTTAGCGTTGGACTTTTTACTCTTTTTCCCCTAAAAACAGACACATGCAACTTCTAGTCAGCTGATAAAACACTTCCACAGTCATGGCATCATCACCTCTAAGGTTGATGTGTACACATTTCTGCAGAGTAGACTTACGTAGTTCACTTTGTTGCTCCAGCCGGGATTATTCAGAGCATGAATTTTAGCTTTGGCTTCGGCTTCTGCTTTAAAGACGTCTCTTTGTTCTGCTGGCAATGACTTCCACTGTGGATGAACAATAACAAAGTGTCACACACACACACACACACACTGAAGACAAAAATGTGAAGATCACAGATCATTCATTAAGAAACAAACAAACGTACGCGTTCAGAAAGAACTTTGTTTACTACGGCACTGTTCTTAATGCCGAGCTCTTCCTGTACCGTCTTCCTCTGGCTTTTGAGGAAAAGCATAAACGCGTTGGGAGGTTTCTTGATATACGTCCTCTTATCCTCCTCATGCTTTCTTTTCCTGAAAAACAAAATGCAAACAGTGAGCAGGGCAGGGAAACAGTAGCTGAGAGTAGTAGAGAGAGAGAGCAGGGAGACACTCTGATCTAGAGTTTCTCAGAAAAAAGACAATTAAAACAACTCAAGGACACTCACTTTGGAACTGGGACGGGTTCCACGGCCTCTGATGGCATGGCAGCCACTACACCATCGCAATCTCTACAAAGATAAAAACATAAACACGCTGGATGAGAAATCATGTCACAAACATGTGGACCAACATCTGTGATCGATCAGGTCTGTTTGTTTGTTTGTTTTTCTTACCGTTCTCCAAAAAGGTGAAAAAAATTGTTTCCTTCAGGCATGAGGAATGGAACGCTGTCAGACTGGAGACACAAAGACATAAATATTAGACTCTGTCATGGTATCAACCATCCACCAACAAACTAAACACCAGGGTTGGTGTCAATTATAATTATAACCTGTATGGTAATTGATAATTAATTACATTTATGGTGTAGGTATAATTGTAATTGCATTTTTTAAAATATGTCACTGTCGTATCTGTAATTAAATTGTAATTTAGCTCAGATAATTGACTTTGCAACTGTAATTGCCATGATAATCCTATAAAAATTGTCATTCATAATTTAACGCAAACCTGGGGAACCGTGTTACAGTTCTATGTACAGTTAAACACATACGTATGGTTAACAATTATTAAAATATATAAAATAATCAAGCTTTCACATATTTTACCATTGAAAAAAATTATAAAACAGATATTTTCATTGATGGATGAACAAATGCATGCTGAGATGTTGCCCAGATTGGCTCCATGTGTTTGGGTGATGTCTTACTTGGAGTCCAGTTGGTGGTGGAGCAGGATATTGACAAAGAGGAGGAGGAGGAGGAGGAGATGGAGAAGGAGGAGGAGAAGGAGAAGGAGGAGGAGATGACACCATATGGTTAGAAGCCCAGAGCACCACATCTGCGATCTCTGGAAAGAGCTCCAACACATCATCAACCTCAGGAAGGAGATTGTTCAACTCCTCCTCCTGGACGAAGCTCTCGAAGTCGTCCAAAAGATCCATCAGGATGGTCTTTGGTCTCCTGTGACACAAAGTAAAGAGAATAAAGAAGCTGCTGAGGCTCATGCATGAGAATCAACATTTAACACAGACCTGAAACTAAACTCACACAGCAGACAAATACAGTATAAGCAGCCATGTGACTGGATATCACCTTTATTTGAATTGTCTTATCTGGATATTAAAGTTTAATTCTTGCATTATAACAAAAAAATAAATAAATAAAAACATTTTACAGGACAGGCCTCTGGACTGTTTAGTTTGTTTCTAACACTGACTCTTAGAATGGAAAGATGTGTTTACCTTTAATATCCAGCATAAAATGTCTGAAAAGGGCGAGAAAGAAGTAAAACATATTTAATCTAATTCTTCTCCATCATTTAATAATCACATATTATAATCCTGCTTCCTAAGACTATATGTATATATGACAACAGTATTTATACTATATATACATACACATCTGTGTATATATAAATACTGCGTACATGCACACAGATATATATATATTAGAGATTAGAGAAACTCTATTAATCCCCAATGGGAAACTTATTTACACACACAATCTGAATGTTAAATCTAAATGTCATGGGTGAAACTAAATATTTAGCTAATATGCAAATTCACCTGAAGTACCACAATAAAATCTCATTTAGATTTAATATTTAACTTTAAATGTTGATTTTTTTCTTTGATTGAAATGTTTTATTTTTTGATTGAATAATAAATACACAAATATACTACCCATAACATGGCCCAAATACGAAAAATAGATGACTTCAATAAAAATAAAAAATTCAATTAAAAAAGTGTTCAAATGCAATTACTTGGGTCTCTGACATTTTTTTGCATTTAAACACTGTTTTTTTAAATTGAAATATTTATTTTTGATTAAACTTTTTTTTTTTTTTATTGAAAAGGGCTTTAAGTTTTTTTCTTTTTATTTTAATGAAAAGTTGTTGTTTTTTTTCAATTCTTATTATTAAATAATAAAGACACAAATCTACGTTCATACACAATAAAAAAAAAATTACATACGTTTTTTTAAACATGGTTTGTTGCTAAATGTTACTGTTTTATTTTAGCATGCGCCCCATATTCTGTAGCACCGTTTCTAGCCCCACATCCTCCACCACCGAGAGTGGTCGACTGTCCACTACAAGCATTTATCCAGTGACTTTGTTCATTAGTCAGTAATGGACGTATTCATTTAGGCTCTGAACCCTGTCATGTTGTCGAGTGTGGATTGGAGACACGGCAACCTCGGAGCGTGTAGCTAGCACTGTCCGAGTGTCCATGCTAGCTATATGCTACATGTTTAGCATTGAGGTGCTAGCAGCTAGCTGTATGCTACATGTTTAGCATTGAGGTGCTAGCAGCTAGCTATATGCTACATGTTTAGCATTGAGGTGCTAGCAGCCATAAAACGTATATGCTAGTAGCTAGCTGTATGCTACATGTTTAGCACTGAGGTGCTAGCAGCCATATAACGTCTATGCTAGCAGCTAGCTGTATGCTACATGTTTAGCACTGAGGTGCTAACGGGAGCTGAAAAGCAAAGTAAACTATTTCTTGCACAATGTGCAAACAACTGTGCTTTTGTTTTCCCTCCAGTGTTTTAATTAAAACAAAAATTAACGCAAACGTCTCATCTGGGTCTCCCTGTGTGTGCATCAGTATTATGGGTATATCGGGAACTTGTGCAATAACTAAGGTTCCGGGCTGCTTGGATTGCAAAAAAAAAAAAAAAAAAAAAAACTTACTTTGTTTCTTGAGAACAAGGTAGTAATTTAAGAATGTCTGGATGATGATGTTCAGTAAAGGTCGCTGGTGATTTTTGAGAGTGTTTTCCAAGTTGTAGACGGAGAAAAAACATCCGCCACAAATGATTCTGTCTTGGAGAATGTTGGAAAACTGTTTGTTTTCTTTCTAACCGCTTATATAGGGTGAGAGACGTCACGGTTGCCATGGAAAACGTGTATTTAAAAAATGCTGTTTTTTTTAAAGCAACGTATTTGTTTTTGTCTAAAGTGGATGAAGCAGTGGTTCCCAACCTTTATTGGGTTGTAACCCCATTTTGAAATCATACATTTCTGATCACCCTATATACATATTTTCCCCCTAGAATTAGATTTTGATAATTTTTGTTTTACTGCTTTAAAAATACAGAGTAGGCCAGAATTAGTGCTCAATTCTGCATTTTATTTGAACTAGATTTATATTTGAGAAAGTGAAAGTATTGAAAGCAGTTATTTAAGATTGTGTGTGTTTTTTAATTTGAGAAAGAAGAATAATTCAAACATTTTAAAACTATATTTTGCATTCTTTATTATTATTAGGGCGACCGTGACTCAGGTGGTAGTGGGTAGTCTTCTGATCGAGAGGTTGGGGGCTCGATCCCAGTACCTGACTATGTGTCGAAGTGTCCTTTGGCAAGACACTGAACCCTAAGTTGCTCCCAGTGGTCGACTAGCGCCTTGCATGGCAGTCCTGTCCCACTGGTGTGTGAATGTGAGAGTGAATGGGTGAATGAGATGATATGTAAAGTGCTTTGAGACTGCTTCAGTGTCGTGATAAAACGCTATATAAAAATCAAGTCCATTTACCAAGTCCATTTATCAAACACTATACATTTTAGGAAATCCCAAGGTAAAAAAAAAAAAAACAAAAAAAAACCTCTGCCCTACCCATAATATGGCATAAGATTACTTCAATCAAAATTATTATTTTCAAATTAAATAAATTAAATAGCTTGATTGTTGTAAATAACTGTATCATATTTGTACATTTGTATTATTTTTTGTAAATATCTGTATATTATTATTATTATTATTGATATTATTATTATAAATCTTACTTTTTTTTATGAATATAATGTGTGTGTATCTGATCCTTATTTTCAACAGTCTTTTACTTAATTATACACTTATTTCACGTTTATTCTTTCTTTTGTCTTTGTGAAACGTTTTATTCTTTTATTTGTGATTTTTTTTCTTAACTGGCTGTAACAAAAGCAATTTACCCCTGGGATTAATAATAGAATTCTGATTCTGATTCTGAAATAATATTTCAATTTAATAAACATTTTCAATCAAAGAAAAAATTTTCAAATGCAGATTTTTGGGGTGTCAAATATTTATTTCCATTTGAACACTTTTTTCTTTATTAATATACTTTTTTAATTGAAGGAACATTCTTTTAAGATGGAGCATTTTTTAAAATCCGTTTTACGAATTAATATTTTTTTTTATCCGTTTACTGAATTAATATTTTTTTAAAATCCGTTTTCCGAATTAATTTTTTTTTTTTTTTAAATCCGTTTTCCGAATTAACTTTTTTTAAATCCGTTTTCCAAATTAATATTTTTTTTAAATCCGTTTTCCGAATTAATGATTTTTTTATTCGGTCGCATCATTATATCGTTCATAACCTTAAGAGCCACTGTGCAGTATATACTTTGATTTACTTGGTTGTCATTCATGTGAAATTGATTGACAATGTTTTGTAATTCCTGTGAAATTGATTCAGTGCAGTAAATAAATTCTGAATTTCTTCAGTAACACAGATATTGTGATGTATCGTGGATGAAATTTCCCGCGATATATTGATGGTCACCGTACCGTGATAATATCGTTATCGCGGGCACAAAAAAATTACCACGATATATTGTATCGCGAGGTACCTGGCGATATACCCAGCTCTAATTTATTATATTGTCATTATTGAAATGAATAATGTTTGTAGTTCATTTTTACTACATAAGTTCTTGAATATTTAGAGATTTTCAATTATTATAGTTATTTTTAAAATGTTTTTGTTCATTTTATACATTCAATGTTTATTCATGTATTATATAACATATATAATTAATCCAAAAACATCGGTGTATATTTATTCAAATACTAATGAAACATTATGAATAAAATTTTTATTTAGTTCATAAATAAAAATTATTTATGAACTAAATATTACTAAGTGGCATAAATTAGTAAAATTTTGCTTACACCCTTACAGTCACATGCTAACAAAGGATCTCAGATTTGGTGTTGTTAGCATTTATTTTGACCAAGATATGCAACAGTTATGCATTTTTATAGCGAGCTAGAAAACTTTACTCGTTAATATTTTGCGCATATTTTGCCCGAACAAATTTTTTTGCTGAACTTTAGATCAGGTCCAACTGAAGACTCTACGTGCCAAGCTTCATGCCGATTAGACAAAACCCCAAAGGAAGACAGGACTGCAAAGTATGGTCAACCATCAGAGACTGGAGGTTTGTTTATCAGTGCAGACATATAGAAATATATATGGTTAATATTCAGGCCTTTATGCATCACAGGGCTTCTTCTAGTGGGGGATCTAAATCTAGTATAATGATTTAAAATGTATAGTAATGTGTTTCATATATTGTGTTTGCTGTCACTCAGAGGTAAAGAATCAGATGAGTGATTGAGAAGGACAGGGAACAGATAGTGCTCAGGGAGCAGGAGAAGATGATGGTGATGATGGTGCTGCAGCAGCATCTCCTGCAGAAACAAGTGCAGCCAAACCATCTGAATCTGATATGAACATGACAGAAGTTGTTTTGCATTCTGTTATAAATAAAATGTATCTATAAATGCTTGGTATATCAGTGATGACAATGTTGATCATTACCTCATTTAATGTTTAATTAAAATATATCTATGATTTTATTTAAGTAACAGTGACTTGATAAGCTATTAATATATATATATGTTTTTTTTGTTTTTGTTTTTTTTTTAAGGAAAAAGAGCAAAGAAGAGGCCCAGCCAAGGCCCTCCAAGAGAGGTGGAGCAGCTTATCCTACAGACCTTCAGGAGACCTCCTCCTCACCACCAGCTCTGACTGAGGATGAGATGTTTTTCAGAGACCTGCTTCCTACCCTGCAAAAAGTGTCACCATAATTTAAGGAACATTAAATTTCAAAGTTTTAAACTTCTTGATTATCATCCGGTAACACTAAATTTGGAAAATTTTAATTAGGTTTTTGATTGGGCTGGATGGTCTGGGGTGGGCGACACTCTTTGCATGGCAGGAACCACATTGTGAATAGTTGTTTATACTAGTTTGTTCATTATGTAAGTATTATAATATTGAAGTAAATAGTTTGTTTAAAATTGAGGTATGATAATGTTAATGTAAATGGTGTTCTTTCAGAATTGTTGATTAAAAACACATTTTGAAGTGTACTTTTGCTATCTTTTTAATTTCTATCAACACATCTTAACAGCTATGTGTACACCACATCAAGGTTATATATTTTGTTCATACAAGAATATATGGTTTCCTCATATTGATTTTCTGTGAGACCTTTAATGCCTTAAATTAATTTCAGAGGTGAGGTTTCTTGGATTATTTCTTTCTGGTTAAAAATGAAGCTGACAGACGTTTCTCTCCCCATTCTTCCATATTTATTATACACATGTTAATACAGTAGGAAGTTTGCTCTATAGAAGTAGGTGGTTGGCTCTTAAAATAGTCGTTTTGGGTGTGCTGGTGCAATATGTCTAGCCATGGAATAATTCCTGCAGAGAAGTACGATGTGAAGACCTCTCGTCCATAGCTGTTAGCTGTGGTCCTGAAGGAGTCACCTGTGGCCAGGTACCTGCACAGTGATCAACATAGAAAAGCTCAGATCATCGATAATCAGATATATATAATGTGGGTGTGTGTACGTGTGCATAAAAGGTGGAGAGATTAGAGAGAGAACAGGCCTTATCTCCCAGAATGTGTTGCCAGATGACAATAATTAACAATAGTAAATAACTAATGAATTATTAATAATATATTAGTTAAAAACAATAAATATTAATGAAACAAGCCTCATCTTCCAGAATAGGTCTCCAGAGGACAAAAAATAACAATAGTAAATAATTTATTATAATGATTAACTTTTATTTTAATTGTAATATATTTATGATAAAGACAATAATAAAGCAGGCCTTATCTCCCAGAATAGGTATCTCCAGAAAACAATAATTTTAATAATTCTGCTTTTAAATTCCCTTAGGATTGTGTATTTAAGAGATGAGTTATTTTATTCTTTACAATTACATTACCAAAATAAAATAAAACCAGGCTTTATTGTCATTTTGCTGCACATACACCTGCAAGATGTACATCAAGATGAGAAAGCATTTCTACAGGATCTAGTTCAGAACATGTTTTTTTGAGGATTGTTTGTGTGGAGTATTTTTTTTTAATTCTATGTAAGGTTTTAATGATATAAACCACTTTGAATTATATTCTACGTTTGATTTGATATACACTTGTGCAATTGTAGAAAAGAAAAAAGTCTTTGGGGTCGCCAGAATTATTATTATTATTATTAATAATAATAATAATAATAATAATAATAATAATAATAATAACAAAAAGTTTTTAATAAAAAAACTTCAATTTAAAAAAATCAATTAAAGAAAAAAGGGTTCAAATGCAACTTTTTAGGTTTCAAAAATATGTTTGCATTCAAACTGTTTTTTATTTGATTGAACATTGAAAGTGAAGTATTGATAATGATGTTGTGAACGCAGGAACGCAGCAGTAGAACTGCTGGGTCAGCTGACCTTAGCTGAGCGCGCTTCTTCCAGCGCGTTCACGATACCGGCACAGTGGCTGCATGATGGCCGAGGGAGGCGGACCTGAGTCCGTCAGCGCGGCAGACTCCGAGTCGGAGCCGCTTGCGGCACAAATACCAACTCCTTCTACCGAGAATCAAAAGCAGACTATTGGGGCACTCGTTAAGACAACGCTACGGAAGGGTGACGAATGGTGAGATGAGGCGTTAAAGCTAGCAGCATTCCTACGTTTGTAAGCAACCGGAAATCCGAACATGCTAATGCTAGCGGCTAATGACAGCGCTGGTTCCCAGTATGAAGCTACAGAGCTGGGCAGAGCAAGCTAGCATGCGAAACTGCTATCAAACTACACTGTATCTTACTTCAATGAGTCGCACTAGCTGTAATTGTCATTACCAGTAGTTTTAGTGAGCCCCTAAAGTAGCTATTTTATTCACTATCTGGATGGAAGGTTGTTCTAAAATGTTCGCTGTTGTGGAGCTGGTTGAGAGTAGAGGTCTAGGCCGTGGATGGCTCAGGCTGTGGCTCCATCCAGTCTAACTGGCTCCAAGCTATGTAGCTATTAGCTATTAGCAGGAACTGAGCCAGGCAAGTGTATTTCAAACACGTATTGTCACCAATATTTCCCAAAACACTTCAAAACAGAGCTGTCATTTATTTTGATCTTAAGTAGGCAGTTGTTTCCCATTACCAGAGGGTAAACAAGTACTAATACTCGAAGGTTTTTATTCAAACTTGTTGGAAGTGTATTACGAGGATTTTGTAACTTTTTTAAGTATTGAAGTGCGTCATTTGCGCTCGTGAATTGTGTCACTTTAACTTGTACGTTAACCAGCAAATATAGTTTATGGGTTCACAAATTACTTGCCACCAAGTATTTTCATTAACCACAAATACCTTGTTAATCATAATCAAAATGGACAATAATATGTACAGCAAACTTTTGCTGAATTCAGAGCTGTTCAATATTGATATTACAGTTTCAATTTTTTGTGGTTTCACTTGCTATTCAACAGTACAGAACGATTCCTGTATGGTTAAAGGAGCATAGGGCATGATTTGAGAAAAAATACAAAGTTTTTTTTTTTAATGCTAATGTGTGATGAAGCGCTCTAAACCAAAGAGAATGAGTCCACACACATTTCTACTTATTGCCTTGAAAAGATTGTCATACATTTTGTACTGCAGTTACGGCAGTACAGTTCCGCTGATGGTGACGTCAAATGGCGCTGGTGCGTGTTCTCGACGGCTTGAAGAGGCGTCCCAATAACCTGGAAATATAAAAGAATGAGAAGAAGACAGCTTGGAGACTGAAATAAGATAAGCACAGTGGATTAAACTACTGTTTGGTTCAAAAGATGCATGCAGAGGCATGTGAACAGGTCTTGCAGGAAACAGTCACATGAACGGCGAGTAAATAAATGACTGTGTCACAGTTAGTGTGGATCGGGCCACATTTTCTCGTCCGACCCGACAGTGAAAACCTCATTGTTTTTCCTCAAACAAATGACATACTCTACCAGTCAAAACTTTTTGAACACCACACTTTTTTCAGTTTTTTACTGAAAATTATTCAGTTTATTGCACTCTGAAATGAAAGCATAGAACAAAATTTGAGTTGAAAAAGAAATAATGGAATCCATGAACAATACTGTTCACCTGATGCCCATGAGGGTCTGGTACCGCAGTGTGTTCCAACACTGCTTTTATGCAGACAGAGGAGGTTGGAAGTAACCAAGAAAAGTTGGAACACCTGTAGGATTTATTAGCACCAGCTTTCAAGGCTGATTCAACCTTCATTGCTGCAGAACAGCTTTAAATTGTTAACCCACTTTGTGATCCCTGAAAAATACCTATTTGTATCATTCTGAAATGTACATTATTTTTCAGTTTTGGGTAACCAAACCTTTTTTTTTTAACCTCTGGCTGTTCAGTACTTACCTTTTTATCATTTCAAGCTATTCATTGGACTTGCACAACTTGAATTGCAATAAATAAGTGGAAAAATTAGGGTGTTCTAAAACTTTTGACCGATAGTGTATATACGTTTGTTTTAGTGGTAAGCATGGATTTGATTAATAAACCAACATCAGATCAGCGCACGGGTAACAAGCAAAAGTGAAACAAACAAGAGACCCATCGGATCTATTTACATAATCCATGTATCAATGATAAAGATAATCTGTGTTATTGTGCAGTAAACGAAATGTTTCAATGGTGTATTTCTTTAAAATTGTCTACTGCCCCATTCTCCTTGCCCCGCAGATCACAGCTCTCACTGTACATTCTTAAAGGCTACATCAGCTGTAGCTGCTACTGCACCCACTTCAGACTGCGCTCAAATGACACTGATCGAACCTGACCAACAGTTCTAAACATCTGTCCGGTCCCTTCAGGGTTCGGTTGGGTGTCCATCCTCTATCCACAGTAACAAACATTTAATTCGCATTCCTGCGGTGGCTTGGCTGATGACTGCAGTTATACTCACCACCCGGGTGTCACTATAAAGTCTGATTCTAGATCCTGCCCTATGCTCCTTTAACTGGAGTCCTTGTGTCTTTGTAGGAAAAATCAGTATTTAAGACAAACTATTCAATACAGTACTCCAGAATAAATAAACCATGTTTGCTTGAGGAGTAAAGAAGTACATATTCATTCAAAGGAAGTGACCATCGTATTTTGACCTGCAGACCTCCCACTCAAGGCCACTGTACAAACATGTACACAATGACTGCTAATAATTCCGACACTTTGTTCAGGAGGTGTCTCAGGTTTATGTTGGAGTCTGAAAGAAAAAGAGGAATCCCAGCAACTTTTAACCCCCCTGGTGAAAGTAAATCACTGCCGGTTGTGTTTGCTGCATTCCTTCATCCAGTGATCATGCTTAACACTTTAGTTAGCCTAAACTGTAGTACTCAATACAATGTGAATACAAGCCTATTAACTAAAGGAGATTCTTTAGATGAGATTAGGTTAAATTTGCTCTCTGTTACTAATTCTGCCAATGCTAAGGCAGTGTGGCACTGCTTAATGTTCAGGGATTGCACAGAGCTGAGTGCTATTTTGGTTTGTGTTTATGTCCTGATTAAAAGTTGTTGTTTTGTCAACAAACTGAGTATTTCTTGCGTTGTGATATGTTTGTCACTAACAGTCACCGTCCAATGTGTTTTTAGGTATCTCATTGACAGCAGGTGGTTTAAACAATGGAAGAAGTATGTCGGCTTCGATAGCTGGGACATGTACAATGTTGGCGAACGTAGCCTCTTCCCTGGACCAATTGATAACTCTGGCCTATTCTCAGGTAAACATGATATAAAATGTATGTCAAGTCTCGTTGTCTTGACATGTTACCATTTTTTGTGTTAATTGTTCAAAATCAATAGTTATTTTGTGTATGCCTCTCTGAAGACCAGGAGACTCAGGTCCTGAAAGGTCACCTTATAGATGAGCTGGACTATGTTCTTGTACCCACTGAGGCATGGAATAAGCTGGTCGACTGGTATGGCTGCCTTGATGGCCAGAGACCAATTGTCAGAAAGGTAACGTGATAAAAATTTTTTGCTACAACCTTTTATCAGCAAACTTACAGGTCTCACTCTATATCAAAGTCTAAATCAATTCCTTGAGGGCTGCAACCCTTCATGTTTTAAATGAATCCCAAATCACTTCACATCGCCTGAATCTGATTTGCAGTGAACGGGACTAATAACGGCAATTAGCTCATGTTTCCCTTGCAAACATGTAAAAATTGAGTTTAAAAAAAAAAAAAAAAGCTGTACAATTACTAATGTGATGGCTCTCATTTTTCCCTCTAGGTGGTTGAGCATGGTATGTTTGTCAAGCACTGTAAGGTGGAGGTGTATCTGCTGGAACTCAACTTGTGTGAGAACGACGACATGGACAACGTGATCACACGTCATTTTAGTAAAGCTGATACGATTGGTGAGGATTCGTGGTTTTACCTTGTGTGATGAGTTGAACACCTTGGTTTATGGCTTTATGAGCAGAATCTGATCTGTCTTTTTTTTTAAACTTTTGCAGATACAATAGAAAAGGAGATGAGGACGTTGTTCAATATTCCTTTAGAGAAAGAGACACGGCTGTGGAACAAATACATGAGCAACACCTATGAACAGCTGAACAAGCCAGACAGCACTGTACAGGATGCTGGTCTTTTTCAGGGACAGGTAAAGTAGAACAATGTTTTGAAGAAGGTACACATTGAGAATACCTCAGCTTGGTAACATACCACAATTCATTCTGCATACATAACTAATTTGTAAGACTTGCAAAAGTAACATATTGTTAGTCTGCCAAAATGCAAAGCTGTGAACTTGTTTTTTAATAAAATATGTGTGAAGGCTGGCCCTTTTTTCAAAAAATTATTTTATTGATTTTTTATTATTTGTTTTTCATAGGTGCTTGTGATTGAGCGCAAGAATGAGGATGGCACATGGCCAAGACAAGCCTCACATCCCAAGTAAGTGAGGCACCTGGGTGACCGTGGCTCAGGTGGTAGTGGGTCGTCTTCTGATCGAGAGGTTGGGGGTTCGATCCCAGTACCTGACTATGTGTCAAAGTGTCCTTGGGCAAGACACTGAACCCTAAGTTGCTCCCAGTGGTCGACTAGCGCCTTGCATGGCAGTCCTGTCCCACTGGTGTGTGAATGTGAGAGTGATTGGGTGAATGAGCTGATATGTAAAGCGCTTTGAGACTGCTTCAGTGTGGGGATAATGCGCTATATAAAATCAAGTCCAAGTCCAACAGCCATTTAGGTTTCATTTCCTGCAGCAGCTGTTAGACCATTTGGTTCACTAAAGAATGTAAATTACCATTGCATGTTTGTGTGTCTTTGATTTGATTTTTTTTAACAAGTCAAATTTTCCTCTTTAGATCCAGTGCAACCACATCCAGGAATTTCACTACCTCCCCCAAGCTATCCACAAACTCATCAGTCATCTCTTCCACTGTAACCAACGGGGACAGCAACTGTAGCCCAGGATACACACTCAACAACAGCAGCGCCTCCAACAACAGGTCGGGAATCTTCATGGTTCATTCAGTTCTGTTAAAAGTATGTGTGAATACATACACAAGCTTTTCTCTGGTATTACACTTTGTGTAGTTGGAAGAACTTAGTTTATTATATTATTTTGGAGATGGTAGTTTTAAAGTTTCCCAAACACAATGATTATTGACTTGTAGGGTTAGGTTAGGTTGAGATGATGAAGCCTCATTCTTCCATGTTGCTGGCTGCAGATGACCATTCGTTAACTTGTGTTTAACCAGGTGCTAAAAAAAGTACAGTACTTGATACCCATTCCTAAACAATACACACTACACAATAAGTAATAAAAGTATGTATGATTCAGCAGATATTATATTGGATCGATATCGGTAAATCGGCTGATGACAAATGATGCAATATCAGTATCAGAAATGAAAAATTGTATGAGGATACTTCTATTAACTACCAGTTTAATGGGGAAAATATGGTGAAAGTGCATGATATTCTCCCTAAACATGTAGGCAAGTGTATCTGTTTCATATATTGTAACTATTTCCAGGTACAGGAAGTTGATTTTGTGATTTCTGTCCGTTTTCTGTAAACACGTAAAATTGGAGGCCCAGAGATGGTGGCTGTGAGGGAGAGCATTATGTTGGCTACATGAATGCAACTTCTTTGAGACCAAGGATGTGATTTTTCATTATAAAATATTAATCAAATGCCTTTGTTACTCTACAGTAGTGTCCTTGTATACAAGGCACTTTTCACAAGTCAAAAGTATATTGACAACTTGAATTGAGCAGAAAAGTTGCTCATTCCAGAAGCAGGCTTGTGAAGAAGAAATGCGAGTAACATTTTGTAGAACTTGACTGCTGACAAAATGCAATGGTTTTAGTTAAAAACTTAAAGCATTTGTCATTGGAATCTCTTTAGGTTATGTGATACCTAGGGGGTATTTCATCAAACCCAGCAGGGTTAAGTCCAGGATTGTAAGACAATCTCAGTACGGAGGTAAACCTAGTCAATGACACCTGGTTCTAACTGGAACGGCCGTTTCATCAAAGGGAAAACATCTCAGTTGCCACAGTTACGGTCTGTGGTGCAAACCGGCTCCTGACCAGGTTTAAGCAGCAGGACTAGGTTTAAGCTGCAAACGCACTCTTATGAAACTACCTCATAATTTTGAAAGAAGTCATTTTGTGGTGCTTTAAAACACTCAACAAAGATCTTCAAAGCAAAAAATTGTCAAAAAGCTTTAATGCTGCATTTTAAAAGAAAATTAAACGGAATATGATAAATGGTAAATGTTTATGTGGTCATACCAGTCTGTCATTGCCCGATCTCGGAAGCTAAGCAGGTCTGGGCCTGGTTACTGGTTAGTAGTTGGATGGGAGACCACTGAGAATTCCAGTTACCACAGTGGGAGACAGTCACCCCAGTGGTATCTGTCATTGTGTCCTTGGGCAAGGCACTTCACCCACATTGCCTAGTATGAATGTTCTGTGTGAGTGTTGGTGGTGGTCGGAGGGGCCGATGGTGCACTATGGCAGCCTCGCTTCCATCAGTCTGCCACAGGGCGGCTGTGGCTACAATAGTAGCTTACCACCACTAAGTGTGGAGTGAAAGAATAATCCCTTAAATCTGTAAAGCACCTTTGAGTGTCCAAAAAAGTGCTATATAAAATTGATTTATTATTATTATTATTATTATGTCCACTCATACAGGATTTAGATATTAATTATGAGAAAGCTCTGAATATACAGAATGGACAGTCACATGGCAGAATTGAAGGCTCCCCGATGCCAAAATCCATAAACATGTTTCGCTTTTCTCACCTCCCATGCACTGTGCGCCTGCATCGGGAGTGGCTGCAGTGTTGGATGTGACATCCAGCATCGTCACGCAGCACTGCTGCTTCCTCCGTTCATTTAAGGCTAAGCAATGTCACACTCAAGATCACACCAGTAATGGATCTTTGGCCTCCTGCCTGTGACCGAATCACACCAGTGCTGATATTTCAGCATAACAGCATGACCTCGAGTGTGATATTGCTTTTATACAACAGTTCTATCAGCACATTGCATTAGCTATCAGTGATAAGTGACAAGACATCGTGATTTGTTTGTCTATTTAATCATTTGGCTCCGACAAAAAAAAAATGTAGTACTCGGTTCCAAGAAACTATTTATCAAACACTCAAGTCTCATAAATGAAATATGATTTAATTGTGTTACAGCATCGTCTTTTTTAAAATGCTGTCGGGTGTTAAAAAAAACTCTTCAAACTCACATGATCAGTGTGTGATCACATGCTTCAGTTGTTTTCTATGATTAATTGACTAAATAACACCAACTTGAACCCATTACTTCTAAAAATGTTCAAACTACAGAAATTTGTTGTCCTTTATTCTATAGTCCTCTTCTTATTGCTCAGTAACGGATGATGTTACGTCCTGTTTTTTTCTGCACATGGTTCCTATTGGCTGTTTAATAAGAGTAAAATCTGCAGCGCATGCACCCTCACGTCTCTAATCATTAAATTTGTGATTGATCTCATTGGTCTTGCACTTCAGCTGTCACTGGCTTGGCTCAGCTGGGGAGCTTCAAGCTGAGAAGAGTTTGATGAAATGGGAAAAGCCACGGACGGCTTGGGTAAAACGTAGGTCTGGCTCTCTTAAGAATACTTTATTGAAATACCCCCTAGACTTCGGGAATTGCATATCTACTTTGATTTTTCACATTTATATTTCAAGATAAGTTTAATATCGAACCAAAGATGAAGTAAAATGTAACTATTTGCAATAACTGCTTTCATTAAACATTACTCAAATCAAGTAACTTAGAATCCAGAACCTTTCCATACTACCGTCTCATCTGTAATTTCCAAATCTTTAATTTGCAAAAAAAAAACCCAAAAAATTATTCTTCAGGTAGAAACTAAACATGATACTTTTGCATTCATCGGTTAACCCTATATTAAATAAACTTTTTGTTAAATGTTTTCTTTTCTTGTTTTTCACTCAAACAAAAACATTCTTGATGGATAAGTAAGATAGTGTTGGTTATTCTTTGTGTGTGATAGGAAACAGTGTTAAGTGTGGGAGAGATTCACATCTCTCCATTTCCATGCCTCAACTTGAAGAATTTTGGGGGTTAACGAGAAACATTTCCTCTGATTTGCAGATATGGGGGCTACAACTCCTACAGCTCCTCTTACAACTACAGAGATTCACAATCACAGGCCGGCTTGTGTGGTCTTAGTAATTTGGGAAATACCTGCTTCATGAACTCTGCCCTCCAGGTAACAAATGAAGAAATGTGACTAATTAAAATGTCATTTTGATTACTTTATAATCTTCTATATCATTATCTCTTTTTTTTTTTTTTTTTTTTAAGTGCCTGAGCAATGCTTCTCCACTCACGGATTTCTTCCTCAATGACCAGTATGAGACCGAGATTAACCGAGAGAATCCCCTAGGAATGAGTGGCGAGATTGCTGAGGCTTACGCAGATCTAGTTAAGCAGATGTGGCTCAGCCGCAGCAGCTACGTGGCCCCACGAACTTTCAAAGTAAGTTTTCAAGCAGCTTTAATTATCATATTCCTAAAGCTTTTCATGAAATGAATTCAATGTCTTTCCCCCGTTTCTACCAGACCCAGGTGGGACGCTTCGCGCCCCAGTTTTCAGGGTACCAGCAGCAGGATTCCCAGGAATTGTTGGCGTTTTTGCTGGATGGACTACATGAAGATCTGAACCGTGTCAAAAAGAAACCTTATCTGGCCCTGAGGGACGCAGAGGGCCGACCAGATGAGGTAGACATATATATAAAAAGCTAATACATTGCTAAACTGAGTTTGTGCTAAATTTTTACAAGTAGAAATGGATTATTCTCTAATAACAAACTTAATTTATAGTCACAATACAGTATATTTTAGCCCAGGTGTTCCTAATAGGGTGATCGCTTGTAACCAGTCCATTTCAGAGGGGCCTGTTTTATCCAGTACTCTGCTTGGCTTCATTCAGCAGCTCTAGGTTAGAGCAGGATAAGTTTACAGCTGCTGATCTCTGATCAGGCCTTTAACCAGCAGGCTAGTTTATTCATTATTTATTCATATCCACAGGTCACAGATAGAGCTGCAACTAACAATTATTTTTGTAATTGACCGATCTATCGTTTTTTTTTTTGATGAGTCGACTACCGTAGTTAGATTATTTTTCTGTTTTTAAACACACATTTTGGACTTTCCACTTGTGAAACTGTCCCGTTGTACCGTGACAGCATGTTTTACAGAGAGGAATTAAAACAATCACATAAAACATGTATTTGTAGTGTAGTTGTGAAATAAATAATGTTGAATTAATAAATGAAATATGACAAACTTAAAGTGGAAATTGTCTTGAACAAAGTAGTAATAGTAAACAGAGTGTAAATAAGTAACTTTAAAAAGACCTAACGTGTCTGTAGGTTGTGGAGGTAATGAGGTTTAAACCAATCGCAGTTCCTTTTTTAAATCAAGTCCATAAAATAATAAATTACATCTTGTTTGAAAGAATCTTCACAAGTTAAGAAATGTCTTATTATTATTATTATTATTTAAATCACATAGTTGATAAAGTTTAACTGTTCAGAATAAACACTAGTATCAGCAGAAGGCAGAAGAAAAATAGCAAAGCTAACAAATATTCACTAACTCACGGATGAGTGCAGCTATAAACATGCTTTCAGACGTACACAAAGACATAATGTCTATTCATAATTAATACCAGTTCCAATCACAGATTGTCGGCTAACACACACATTTGCATGTGATTAGAAATGAAAGATTGGGGAAATTTCAGCGCTACAGTGATTGTGTTTGGGGTGTCCCCTCTCCCTCCCTCCCTCCCTGTATCTCTGTTGTGCTTTTATGACTGAGAGCTGAACTTTAGCACTTAGTGTTTCATTTCTTTGTTTCCTGTGAAAAGTTCTCAAGCTTTAGACAGTTTAGGTCGCGTTAAGCTATTTCCAATTTTTCCACTTTCTGCTATTCTTCTTCGCTGTTTACTTACACAAAGTTGGTGGCGAAACACTGCTAGCAGTCGATGTAAGGTACTACAGTAGAAAGAAAGCTTTTATCATAAATTTACAAGATTAAATGACGCATCAATGATGCCAAATCCGCGTCAACAAATTTTTGTACTCAACATTATTGATAATGGCGACTAATCATTGCAGGGATACCTACAGGTTCGATGGACATTAGGTATTTATATCCATGCCCGACCTGAAACCGACAATTGAAACCTGTTTTTCCCTCATACAAATGACATATTTACATTTGATTTAGTGGTAAGTCTGCTTTTATTAATAAACAATGTTGATATCAGATCAGTGCACGGGGAAACAAACGCACGTCAAACACAGGTGCGCAGTGTGCCCGCGGCGCCAGAGACAGCAGTGGATCTAGTTACATAATCCTTGATCATATATAAGGATAATCAATGTTCTTGTGCAGAAAAAGGGTTGATTAAACAGTGGATGCTTGTGCTTCAAGCCTGTCTTAATTTGTTCTCTCTCTGCTCTGAGGGCAGTGCACTGCGCAACACTTGCAGTGCAGCACGCACGTACTCACACAGCTGTTGCTGGCCATAGAGTCACGTTTAGGCATTGAATACATTATATTGGTATTTAATCCTTATCACCTATAGAAGTGCATTGCATTTTTTTTTTGCAATGAAAATCTTGGTCGACCACGACGGCATCGACCAATTAGTTGACTAAACGACCAAAGTTGGCAGCCCTACTTCTATTTATTAGTTATTTTATGTTCTGCGTTCACCTGTTGCACAACGGCCTCAGGCTCGACAGAAGCAAACACTGCACTAAGTTTAGTACCAAAGAGGGGCAGCACGTCAGTTGTGTGGAATTATTTAGGCTATGAATAATTCAGAAGAGGCTGCGCTCCGCATCTTGCGGCCCGCTCCGAGGGTCATGACGGACTCGCTGCGGGCGCGCTCGTGGGGGATGGGCCAGCATCCGTGGGCATTTTGCATTTTGTTTAAGCAGATATTTGTTCTCCTTACTTTTCCTGCACTTTAGTTTTTAATTTTGTTTGGCAGAATTTTGTTACATTGTCGTAGTGAATGCTTACAAGACTGAAAGTCAAAGTATTTACTTTACAACTGTAATTAAAGTAGATAAATAAACTGTCTTTCATATTAATTCATGCTTCATTTTCCTTTATTTCAACATAAGCCTAGCCTATACGAAATAATAAATGATGTATAATACATGATATTGTTTATTAAAACACATTACATTGATTTATTCATTAAGTTTGTTTCAAAATGCATGAGAAGAGGACCTGAAAAAAATTGCAATATTGAGCAAAAAAAAATCGCAATTATAGTATTTCCCAGAATCGTAAGCCCTAGTATTGTTCAAAATCCTTCTGTGGCCTTAATTGGATGCTGTTGATTGATGCATTTTGTTAAGGGACAGAATAATCTAATCTAATTTATTCCCTGTATTTTGGTGAATTGCAGATTGTTGCCAAAGAAGCCTGGACCAACCACCGCTTACGCAATGACTCAATAATTGTGGATATTTTTCATGGCCTCTTCAAATCCACACTGGTTTGCCCCGAGTGCTCCAAGGTTTCTGTAACATTTGACCCCTTCTGCTACCTCACTCTGCCACTACCTATGAAAAAAGACCGAACCATGGAAATTTTCCTGGTGCGATCAAATCCTCAATCAAGACCCACTCAGGTGAGTTACTGTCTTTTGACTTGAACCAGCAGTTTCAATGATTTTTGAATGCAGATGTTCTTGAGCAAGTGGCTTTAAAATTTGTGACTTCAATTTTTGACTTCTTCCTGTTGTGTTTCACCGGCCCTTGAAATCATTCTTACATGATCTTTTTGCTTCCTTTAGTATCGTGTGGTGGTTCCTAAACTGGGAGCAGTGACTGACCTCTGCATGGCGTTGTCTAAACTTTGTGGAATTCCTCCAGAAAATGTGTGAACTTAACTCATATCACATATATCAAAGTGCCTTATCTGTTGTATTACAAACTTACCTCTTACTTTTATTTTGTAGATGGTGGTGGCAGATGTTTACAATCATCGATTCCATAAAATTTATCGAAAGGATGACGGCATCAACCAAATAATGGAGAAAGATGATATCTTTGTGTGAGTGTTGTGGATGACTGAAGATAGGCCTCAATGAGCAGCAGACTCATGTTTATGCTCTGTGCAGGTATGAAGTCCAGGAGGAGAACAGTGAGAGGATGAACCTACCCATCTACTTCAGAGAACGTCACTCCAAGCATGCAGGAAGCACCGTCAGCACCATGCTCTTTGGCCAGCCTTTACTAATCACAGTGCCCAGACATAACCTCATAGCAGATGTTCTGTATGATAAAATCCTGGAGAGGATTGGGTAAGAAGCTTCTGTGGAACTCAAACTGCACTTCTGCATTACAGTGGAGTGCAATGTGCATGTCTGGTGTAGAAAGATAAAAGGAACGTTGTGACAAAACGTGAAAATGCTCACGCTTGGAATCACAGATGTTACTCCTTCTCTTCACGCATATCTTTTATAGTATCTGAGCTTTTGTTGAGTTTAGAGACGGGTACCAAACTTTGTACTTTTTCAGGTACCGACCAAATTCCTTCAGTGCTACCTAGTACCGATTCACGTAAAATCAAACGGTACCATGTTTTGGTACCTAAACGCATCCTTGTGACTGGGAGGGAGTGGAAGAGTAGGCAATTCCTGTGTAGTACCTGAACACAAATCGCACGCACATGACGGCAGTAGCTAAATCATGGCTTCCCTTTTTTAAAATGCGCTGCGGACCGATCACCTGCTGAACCCCCGCTCCACGCAGAAACATGACAGGTGTAGTGTAAGCTTCACTCCTGAACAGCGTGCTGTACCGGCTACAGGAGAGTTGGAGAACAAGCTGCTAAAGGCTTCAGAGCTACTTCTGAAGCAGAGCGCTGATATATTTCCCTGTTCTGTGGCACACACACACGCTCCTGTGTCCAAAAACCCGCTGAAATGGACAGAGACGTCCGGTATTAAAGAGAAAGTATAAGGGTGCGCCTTACTCCGCTCTGTAATCACTCTACTTTCACCTCACGGCTGCTCAGGACGAATAAACAAAACAGGTTATTCGGCACACACGGTTAAGATAAACAGGATTAGAAGAACGAACTAGGCTCTGTGGCACTAGCATCAGCACCGAACGAAAACTTTGGTTTTTTTTGGCCAAGCTATAAATGTCAAATAAATACAAATTTATACTGCAAAAATACCAATACTAATTGGGAGTATGCAAGTGAAATACTCCCAATATAGAGCCCTGCCACATAGAGCTGCTTTTTAGTTTGTGTATTATAGGTAAGTAGTTGTAGTTTATGGTTTTCAAGATGAAGAAATTAGTGAAACACATGTTGTTACAATACAAACAGTTAGATGTTGGTTTGATATATTTGTTAAAGTTGTTAATTATTAATATATGTAAATATGGCAAATGTATTGCATTATTACATTTTGATATTTTAGTTTTTACCATTTATTACCACACAAAAGTACCGAGTATTAGTTCAAATGTGAAAGGTACCCATTCCTAGTTGAGGTGTTATCAAATTAAATGTGAATTATTTTAGGGAAATGTGTTTATTTTTGATTCACAATGCTGTATGCTAACATATTTCCGGTTAAATGTTGCAGACGTTATGTAAAAAACAACCACAGCCCAAACAGTGAAAGCAAGGCCTCAGCCTCGGCTACCTTTGCCAGCTGCAGCCAGGTTCCTGAATGTTCCACATCTTCTAGTGTCAATGCCAGCCTGGGAGGCTGTGGCAGCCCCTTGTCAGATGGAGCTTCCTGCAGTGTCAGCTCCAGTAATGGCAGCAACCACTCGGGGACCTGCAATGAAACTAATGGGCTTTACGACGGTAAGATTGGCTTATTATTGCAACTACACATCTTTTGTAGGGTGATACTTGATGGTCGCATGCTTGGAACGAACTACTAATTCTTTTTGGATATTATGATAATGGTTCCATGCCACCATAACAGATTCAGCTCTCAGTGAAGTGAATCCTTCCGTTTGTTGTGTTCCCTTTTAGGTGAAGAAGAGGCAATGGACCACCAGGTGAGCCCAGAGCCAGAAATTGCACAGTCTGAGGAGGAAGAAGAGGAAGACGAGGAGACCGCTGAGTTGGAAAACGGGTCCAAAGGCGACTCTGCCAAACTCTTCACCTTCAGCATCGTGAACTCCTATGGAACAGCCAACATCAGCCCTCTGCCTTGTGATGGAAATATTCTCAAACTTAATCGTCAGTGCTAATGATTTATTTTTCAGCAGTCAGTGGGTTTACATTCACTCAGGTATTCAGCTACGCTCATAAGTCAATTAAATACTTAACATGTCGTCGTCGTATACATGCAGGAGAGAAAACTGAACTCCTGATAAACTCCGTCTGACTCCACCTCCAAAAGTGGCGCTGTATCCTTTACAAAACAGTATTGATGTAGTTTTGCGGGAATCAAAGAGGGAGATAAGAATGGTGAAAATCTTTATCGTGTTTCTCTTGTCTGTGCATTTTGAGATATTAATTAATTTCATTTATTTAATAAGCACACATTAGAAAACATTAAAGTTCCGGGTGGATCATATTAACTTTTGGTCCTCCTAATTGTCAGTCATTCTGATGATATGTTTAAGTAAGGCCGTCATATGTGCTCACGCTCGGTGTGCACCTTTTCCTTTGAAAATTGATTTTCACTTACCGGTGGCGAGTCTGACATAGTGGTAAAGTTGCAAATCTTCCTATGGAAGGTAAGCTTGTATAACCGATGCCGACTCCAACTTGTAAACAGAGTTGTGCACGAGGAAAACTGAGCTCGTGCACGCTCTCTCACACGTACGCGTTCCTTCATGAGCAGGTAGTGTTGCACATGTGCAGAGGGTGTTTCTTTTCTAAACTTCTGGAAAATCGTTCTCTATACCTTTAAAAGTGTAAGGAGGGAACGAAGCCCAAAGGGCTTGTATAGGAGCTCCACCCATTTCAATAAACACAAACAATTTAGAGTATGGGATAACAAATAAACACTTAAAAAATCATGAGACAAAATGCACAATTAAACATTGATATATGAGGGCAAATAATGTGTTGGGTTCAGGCAATAACCACACTTTTTGACTCAATAGACGGTTTTGATGGTTTTATTTTCGTCACCCACATTCAGCACACCACATTCATTCAGATGCACTCTCTCTCTCACTCCTGCGCTCCTCTCTGGCTTATCTCTCCCAGTCCCGGCTGCTCACTGCATATAAATACAGGTAGAATGATTACAACGCTCCACCACTCCTGCATTCAACCATTCACAAGTGCTTATTCCCACGCACCACTTCCCCTGCCCCTCCCAGTCTGCGCACACACACACACACACACCACAAATAATATATAAACAAAGTACACATAAATCAATATCAAAAGACAAATTTAAATGTTGAACAAGATATTAATTGAAAATCAAATAAGAAATACAAACTTAAAACCTATGTACACATACATACACCCATATACACATGTGAATACAAACGTACATATTCCACGTGGATTGTAATCATGGTGGCATAGAGTAAAGTGGTGAGAGGGCGTAAAGTACCAGCATGTAGCAGCATCAAATTTGTTTCCTTGTCCGACCTTCTGCTTCACGCCTTCATCAATTGCCTTCTATTTCCGGTGGATGGTCAATCAAGCTAACGTGCCTTCATCCACCTTTAGCTCAGTTGTCAATCTAATTATCTAGGTGTGCTAATAGAGCGACAGATAAGTCTAATTCCAGCCAAGCTAACCCGATTACATGCATTCAAAAATTCAGTTCCTATCGGACTAAGCCATTTATTTGGTTTTCTCAAGCTGAATGAATGTAAACCCACTAAAAGATCTGTTTCAAAAACACACTTAGAACTCTGACAACTAATCTCTGCTACTCTATCCACAGCACATTCCACTGTGGCCATTGACTGGGACACAGAGTCCAAGAAACAGTGCTATAATGAACAGGAGGCAGAGGTAAGTGACGCAAAAGGCTTCGGACAAACATTTAAAATTAAATACAGTATTAATCTTTGCTTTATAATGTTGTAGGCCTACGAGAGGCATGAGAGCATGTTGCAGCCGCAAAAAAAGAAGACCACTGTGGCTCTAAGGGAATGCATCGAGTTGTTTACCACCATGGAGACACTTGGGGAACACGATCCTTGGTAAAACTCAGCAGGCCTTTGAAATGATAAAGTTGAAGCCTTTGTTTTGGCTTTTTATTTTTTTAACATTTCATTTTGCTGATTTCTTTGTCTAGGTATTGTCCGACTTGTAAGAAACACCAACAGGCGACAAAGAAGTTTGATCTCTGGTCCCTGCCTCGAATTCTGGTAGTTCACTTAAAAAGGTTCTCTTACAATCGATGTTGGAGGGACAAGCTGGACACGGTGGTGGATTTTCCCATCAAGTAAGTATCTAATTTTCTTCCCTATTATGTAACAAATGCTGAGGAATTTAAACATGCTTTGAAGTCTATTTCCCTTAAAGGTAATGTCATTGTAGAAGCTGTGACCTGTGGAACTAAGGACAGGTTAAAGACTTGTTTTATAGGAAAGGTCAAATTGAATGAATTACTTTGTGATCTGGGGCATTCTAAAAAATGTTATTTGAGTTTGTACTAAATTGTTAGTATGATGGACATAAATAGGTTCCAACTGTATATGCACGCTTCACTTCCGCGTTTGAGTGAAGACCGTGAAAGAACTTCTGTTTTCTAACCCTACTGTTCTATGACAAATGACTGTAGTTTTCATATTAATCTCACGCAACTTGACAGCAGAAAATAGCAGGGGACATCTTATACATTTGCATAAGCTACTGGCCTTTCACCGACAAACTGTTTTTCCCATTTATTCAGAGTTGCTCCTCTTGTTTTATGTTTAGCTAGGCGCTAATGCTACTTTATTAGCTACAGATATGTTTTGATAGCATTTCTTAATTTGTATAAAACCTAATGTCCTCATCTGAAGCAGTAAACCGTTCCAAGCCAAACTTGTGGCTGATGGTCATCTCCTCCATCTGTCACCGAAGCGCAGCGTTCTCCCCCTGCACCTGCAGACAAGCAGTAGTCGTGGTCAGGATATGGTACATCCATTTCCTCCTTGGGGTTTTCAGAGGGAAAGTCTAGTCTCTCTCTTCGCTCCCAACCCCCGGGACGAGGGGCAGGAAGGGGGTAATTATTCCATTCAAAAAGAATGGAGAAAGCTCTGCGGACGCCCTTGGACATTTGATTGCTCCTTCATGTCAGGGTTAGGGGTTAGGGTTTATCTCTCCAGATGTTGATGATTCACTTTTTTTGCAGCTCATCCTCTTGTGGGAATGTAAAAAAACTCAAAGCAGAACTACATCTAGCTGAAGCTGTACACTTAGCACATCAAGATACCACTGTTGCATCCCTATCTCCTCTTGTTTGGAAGGTAAACTTCCTCCTTTTGGATGCCATTGTGTAGAAACACAACCACAAAAACAGGCACAATAACACGAAACTGTGAAAAGCATGTTTCAAAAGTGTGACGGCTCACTTCTCCACTGTTTTGACTGTCTGAAAGCGATAACAGGAAATACTTCATCTGTCTTATTTTTAACTGGAAATAAGTCACATGTCACTGTGTATATAGTCCACTGTGTGAGTTCTCCAGATGAGCTTTTTATCTCTGAGTAATTAAAGGGTACCTGTGCTACTAATGTATACAACATTAAATTACATTAAATTTGTTTAATGACAATGTAAAAAAAACACACACACATTTTTTAAACCATTTTATACCCAAAATGACAATCCATGGGGAGCATCCATGTTTGTGTTGGATGTGATGTCAAGTCATTGATTACAGTGCAGTGTTAACATTGGCTCCCATCTTGATTTCTTAGTTTTTTCTCTTTATTTGGGTTTTTGTTGTGTTTCTCGACATTTTCTTGAATATCTATATATGGTGCTTAGAAGTGAGCACTGTGGACAAAGTTTCTTACGTGACTGTGGAAAAATCTGATTCACCACAAAGTAGAGGAATGTTAGTGAATTCCTGGTCTCAAAAAGAGCTGAGTAATGTTTGTTAATTACTTGAACAAAGAAGGTGTAATCAAACAATATGTTGTTGCTTGAGAAAATAATTTTTTTGTGCTGATTGTACAAATTATTATTTTCCCCTTCTTGCAGGGATCTGAACATGTCCAAGTTTGTATGTGACCCCAAGGCTGGCCCCTACATCTACGATCTGATTGCTGTGTCAAACCACTACGGAGGAATGGGAGGCGGTCATTGTAAGTCTTTGATCATCTTTACGTCTCTAATGAAATTATCATTTTATTTTCTTGGTTTATACCCTAATAGTCTTGCACCAGTCTTTTGTTTATGTGGCAATGTAAGTGTCAACATAGTTAAATAAAATTTCCCTGCATACTATGGTTTTGTTTATACATTTCCTTTGTTGTTGTTGTTGACTAGTTTCTTCTTGCTTTTTTTTTTTTTTTTTATCTAATGTGTACAAGAGTTTTCCAGTAACCCTGCCTCCTTCCATTGAACAGACACGGCTTATGGCAAGAACAAAGTTGATGACAAGTGGTATCACTTTGATGACAACAGTGTCTCGTCTGCCACGGAGGACCAGATTGTGGTGCGTTATGACCCCTTAATAACAGTTATTTAACTTTGTTGCTTTATTTTATTCTATTTATTTTGCTTTTTTTTTGTTGTTATTCATTACAAAATTACAATTTCATTTAGCAGACACTTTTATCCAAAGAGACACACAACATGAGCAGTGAGAGTTGAGGGACTTGCTTGATCAGTTAAGACACGCCCAGTCTATACTTTAAAGGTATAGTGGACAATGTTCTTTGGCTTCTAATTTTGGGTGGATCATCAATTATTAGTTGTCAATGATTCTGGTGATATGTTTACATAAGGATGTCGTACGTGCTCGTGCCCAGTGCACACTGGGTCCTTTGAAAATTGATTATCACTTACTGGTGACGAGTCTGATGTAGTGGGAAAAATGCAAATCTTCTTTTGGAAGGTAAGCTTGCAACTTGACTCCGACTTGTAAACAGAGCTGTGCACGATCAAAACTGGGCTTATGCACGCTCTCTCACGCACGTAGGCGTTCCTTCTTGGAAGCAGGTAGTGTTGCATGTGCAGAGGGCTTTAAAATCTCCTAAGAACAATGTATGCTATGCTAACTACCTCACTATATCTCTCTATTCATTATTCTCCCTGTCCAACCTACCCTCCAAAGATTGCAGAGTCCACAGGTGCTAGTTCTCAAAGGAGGGGCGGGGCCAACGGTGCTTGTTTGTGATGCACATGGTACAATGGTGTCACAGAATCTTGTTCTCAGCCAAAAGCAAAAATAAATTGTAATATTCAGCTTTCAACCCATAGAGGGCAGTCACTCTGACATTTTAGAACAACATATGACAAATTAAAATACTCTGACTAAAGTGTTGAGAGTTGGACTAGGATCAATCAACAGCAATACTTCATCCCCAATACATTTGTTTTCAGCTGAAAAAATTGGTTTAAGGGTTTAGTTACTCTAACCATTAAGCCACCACCGTCCCTCATTCATTTAAAAAAAAAAAAAAAAAGCCTTAATCGATTGAAGCTAAACCATTTATTAAATGGCATCTAATGGAGAGAGTTGATAGTAGTTTAGAAGGAGTGCAGAAACTGGTTATTATGATTGAAACTGTGCCAAAGCCAAGTACACTTCGATAGTTGGAGGAAAAATCGAGTGCTCACCTATTGTTACTTTGTGTGTGGTGTTGTTGTCTGTCTTGAAATGTGATCTGTGTTGCCGTTGCAGACTAAAGCAGCCTACGTGCTGTTCTATCAGCGCAGAGAAGAGGAAAGCCCATCCAAACCTCAGCCTTCAGCAGCATTAGGAGGAGCCCCAGATTCAACCAGCGACCACATGGACACAAACTGAGGGGCCCCCAAATCAAAGGGAGACGCACTGAAACACATGGAATATTGCAGCTGTTGGACGCACAGGCAAAGCTTCTTTAGTGACAGAGGATTCCACAGTCTGACTGAACATTGTTAATTCAACTTTTCCCATCTTTGGTTAGATTTCTATCTTATCAATTGGCAACTAGAGCCAAAGCCTTTCTGGAAGACTGACCTGAGAGACTTGTTTCATGCAACAGGTGGCCTGCCGATTCCTGAATATAGGCTGTAAGTCTTGGAGCTATAATGATTTTAAATGGATAAAGTTCCTCTCACTGGATGAACAGAATGTCAGAAGTGCTGTCATGCATGTAGATAAACAAATGTCTCTGTCGCTCACAGAAACAGTAGGAAATATTTTAAAAAAGCCAATTGCACATATTGTCTCAACCAAAGTGTTCCAATGTATTTATGATTAAAGGAAACATTAGCAGGATCTTAGCACTGTGCCTAATTACATCACATTCTTGCAGTGCTGAGATGAATGCTAACTTTTTAGCGGTGCGATCACACAAAACCATACATTTAGCAGCTCAATGAGAAACATGCGATGTGTCGCTCCTGCTTCAGAATAGCTGGACTTGTGTTCTGTGGACATGCGTCTCCAACAAATCCACTCATTGTGATTCCTCACTCCAACAGCTGTGGTCGACACCATTTACCAGGCTTGCTTTTCTGTAGCCATGTTCTTCCCCCTCAGTTTGTTCAGTGCACAACACATGCTTTACCATTTATTTGGTCAACTTTAAAGTCTTATCTTGCTAATCAACCTTTCCCCTTTCTTCTTACATTTTTTAAATTTAAAAAGCACCCCTTTAATTTCTGCAACTTGTCACCAAACTCCATTTACTTTGTTCTGGTGTGTTTGGTTTGGCCTTTTCATTAGGGTCTGTTTTGCACCCTCAAGGTCATTTTAATATGTCGTTTTACACATGCATTAGTTGCTGCCTGAAAAAGACAGGGTTTATCTGCCATAGTGTGTTCTAATTAGAGTTGTACCATAATTCAGCTCTGTATCAAACTGGCTATGTCATCGGATATCTTCAAAGCACACAGTGAAGCAAAATAAACTAGATTAAAAGTGGTGCTTATGTGTGAGACTTGAACTCGCTACTTATCTGGAGGAACAGTTTCCATATGACATCAGATGGCGGTAGTTCCAGCAGTACCTTATCAACGTCCGCAGGACTCGCAGGCAGTTTGTTTATCCTCAGTGACCGTCATCTTCACCTTTAAGACACCCAGAGTGTTTAAGGAGATTTTTTTTAACTTGTGAGGAGGTAGAATGACCTGAATGTAATCACTGATAAGATGCATTTCTGTAGACTTGCTATCAAACATCATCTTTCATTCTAATGAGTCTAAATCTGTGGTTGACAGACACTCCTAAAGCCTACACCAAGTTGCATAATGGTGTTTTGTTTGTAATGACTACTTTCACAATCAATCAGGCCTGTGACTATTTTACGTCATGGTTCGTTGTAACTCACTGATTTAAAAACAAAAAAAAAAAAAAATCTAACTGCACAAATCTGATCTCTTGATTGCTGGCCCCTGATAACACACATGTAAATGTAAATAACCACACTATTTTAAATAGGTGTATAAAATCTTGTCATATTTATCTCATCTCTGATGTCTGCCATTGTTTCTAAATGGAAAATGATTTGAAATCAAAAGTAAAATAAAGACTGGAAGCCTCAACCCAGTGGTTTCTTGACTAGTTGCATTAACTATACATTTTCAATCCTGTGATTACAATTTAGAAGTGACCCAGATTACAAAATATTGTATATTTAAGACGTAAGTTCCATCTAAACAGCCTGTGTGTCCCCAGACTGGCTGTTAGTGGGATTATGATCTGCATGGACAGGTAGTTATTACACACTGCAGCGGTGTGTACAGTACACACCCACAAATTGCACAATGTAATGGCTGAATGTCTGAGATTGGATTTGGGCAAGACAAAAAATAAGTGGACGATAGAGGCAATCAGATTAGGTTTAGTAAAAAGACTTTATTGGTTACATCACAGTTGTGCTTTACATGCACCCAATGATGTCAGAGGTTGAAACTTGTACATTTCATCAAACACCCTCCTCACTATTTGGTTTCAGAGGATATCTTCATGTAGTAGAAGAACAACAGGATCATTGAGCACATGAGAGCACAGCCCGAGCTACCAAGGTTGTGGAGGGAATGAGCGAGTTCTCCGTTTTATTATTATTTAAAAAAAGCAGGAATGACTTTGCTACTTTGTCTGGCTGAGGAGCTTCTTGATGTCTCCATCGATGTCGCTGGTGAGGAACTTCCTGCTGTAACGCTTGAATGGAACTCCGTCAGAGCCAATGAGGAACTTCTCAAAATTCCAAGCCACGTCGTTCCTGCACACCGGGCTCCAGATGATGAATTTCGGGTCGGTCATCAAGGTTGTGGGCTCATCGCTGGGAACGAAGAGCTTCTCTTTCAGATACACAAACAAGGGATGGGCGTCTTTTCCATTCACGTCCATCTTTTCAAGGATCTGAAACTTTGGCTCGAAGCCATTTCCTGGACGGATGTACTTCAGGGAAAAGAGGATTTCTTCATTCTTGCAGTTCTCCTGTGTGATTAAGAAACACTGAGTCATTGAAGGCTCACTGGGCTCTCTATTCATTCAAATCTCAAGGAGGAAAAAGGAAGAGTTCATATTTTTTTGCTTCCTGCTCACAACGAAAAAGTTATTGTAATGTGATAAGAGCATTTCATGTTCATCTTGAATTTGAGAGGAAAAGAACAAGGGCATTTTATCCATTTTTTTTTTTTAACCAGAAATGAAGTTAAGTCAAATATTGCGTCAACAAAATCTAGTAAATCTTTCTAATAAAACTACACCTACAGAATGGCAGAGTAACATTTTGTTACCCAACTTGTTTCGTAATAGCAAATCTTTCCATTACTTCCTCTTCCCATAACATACCCTCCCTATTGCCCAAGCTCCAAGAAGTAGACATTGTTATTCATTCACCTATTTAATCATTACCCAAACACAAGGGCATTAAAAAGAGAATACAAACACTTATTATGAGCTAAAGTTATACAATTATCAGTGTGAACTATGAGTTAAGACGGAGACATAAAATACAACACCACTTTGAATGCTTCATTATATGATTATAATGATCTCAAGTTAATCCTTGAGCTTCAAAGTAAAAATAGATACATTCACACACTTGTTTACACAGTAAAGGACTCAAATTATGAAGGAACCAGGAGGAAAGCCACACCTGCAAGGTGAGAACACGCAAAGTCCACACAGGAAAGTCACAAGTCCACAAAGCCATGAGGCAGATCTGCTTACCACTACATGATCATGTTACAAAGGTAAAAACAGTCTGTTGTTCAACCCCAGAATGAAGAAGTCAAGTGTTATGGTTGTAATATGATTTATTAATCTGTTCATACAGAGCTCAAACCCCGCCCTCTTTAGTGGTAGCCTAGGTTATAATAAACAGATTATAATTACAACCAGGACACCTTCCACTCACCTGATGGCCGAACTGGTTGCAGGGTACTCCCAGTATAACAAGCCCCTTACTGGCGTAGCGGTCGTGGAGCTCGTTCATCTGGGTGTAATCCCTGGTGGTCGTACCTCAGAGAGACGCCACATTCTCAATAAGGACAACTTTGCCCTTCAGCGACGAAAAATTGAAGGTTTCTCCTGTCAGGAGTTTAGCGGTGAAGTCGTAGAATGATGCCATTGTTAGTGGTAGTGATGGTGGAGGAGGAGGAGAGAAGTGGAACGTGTTTCTTCACTGCCACTAACTGTAGATTTAACCTTTCCATGCATCCTCCGCCTCCTCACGCCTCCTGAAGCTGCTCAGACCTGCACAAAGATCCTAGTGAGTCCAGATGGTTCACATGTACTTTATTTATAGAGGATAACTAAACACCATCATATGGAAGACAGTTTCCGCCACTAAATAAATAAAAAAAATAATAAAAAATCACTATGGAAAATCATAATTATTGGACGAAAAGTCACAATTCTGAGAAAGAAAGTCATAATTATGAGATGAAGTCATAATTATGAGATAGACAGTCATAATTAAGACAAATAGAGTCATAATTATGAGCCACACAAATTTTTTTTTACAATGGAATGTGTTAGTAAACTCATAATTATGAGAAAGGTCTTCATTATGATAAAGAAAGTCATATATATGAGCTAAAAAGTCATAATTATGAGTCACAAAAATCACTATGGAATGTCATAATTGAGTAAATTCATAATTATGAGAAAGAATGTCATAATTATGATAAAGAAAGTCATATATATGAGATAAAAAGTCATAATTATGAGTCACAAAAATCACTATGGAATGTCATAATTGAGTAAATTCATAATTATGAGAAAGAATGTCATAATTATGATAAAGAAAGTCATATATATGAGATAAAAAAGTCATAATTATGAGTCACAAAAATCACTATGGAATGTCATAATTGAGTAAATTCATAATTATGAGAAAGAATGTCATAATTATAATAAAGAAAGTCATATATATGAGATAAAAAGTCATAATTATGAGAACATTATTTTTTCTGTGAAGTTGCAAAAAAACATACAGAAATGTGACGGAATCATTTTTCAATAAAGACGTAATTATGTACTTCCACTATTTTCTACACTACGTACCATATGTTGAATTCTAAAAACTGAATAAACCCAGAAACAATTCCAGTAGGTATAGGTGGACTGTATAAGAATACAATAATATTATGTCATATAAATAGACATGTAAATGATTCATCAACTGTTCATGTTCATATAAAAATGAAGTGAACCATCTTGGTGCACTGCACTCTTTGACCGAGCTGAATGTTTTAATACAAAGCGTGTCCCGGAAGGAGTTTGCGTTCATTCAGAAAGGGTTTTCCCACCAAGCGGGCTGCACATTTATAGAAAACAAACGTCTCCTGATGACGCACCGAGCAGTTAGCGCGGGAGGTTTGTTTGGTAACTCCAGAGATTCACAGACATTCTACCCTGACCGCTAAACGTAAGTTTCATATTAGCTTCATGTACGGATATTAAAGCAAACAAAGCCAACGTCACATAGACACTATTGCTTTTTATTTAAAAAAAAAAAATTATAAAATGAATGAGAGTATTCTTGAACTATAAGAACTGTTTGGTAAAAGTAGTCGTACATTGTTAGCTAGGGGGTTAGCTAGTTTACAGTGATAAACACAGCTTTACTGACATCGTCTTTCACCAGATGTTGCGCAAAAAGCGACGTTCCTCTGTGGATAAAGGAGACGGACCTGCCACAGCTGCTACCACTACCAGTGAGTGCCATTACATGCACTTCATGAAGTTCATTAATAGGCTAATAACTCTAATAAGTCCAGCGGTTTGCATGGAAACCGATTCAGTCAACACTTAACCTGAGCTAACTTGTCCAAAGGTCATTGTTATCCCACCACTGTCTATATATACTGCGTACACACACACACACACACACACACACACACACACACACACACACACACACACACACACACACACACACACACACACACACACACGTGTATAAACTTTGCAAAGTTCATGCACAGATATGAACTTTTTTTGAAAAATGTCAGGATGATAAATTGGTTTTAATTTTAGACTGATATGAATTATCGGAAAGAGACACTTTTTGCACCTAAATTAGAAAAAAAACGTCTTTTTTAAATTTTTAAAAAATGTTATTGTTTATATATAAAATTCACTTGAGTTGAAAGGGTTATGCCCATGGTTGTTTTTCAAACTGTATCCCCCCCCCATTTTTTTTTGACATATTTAAAATGTTATTAATTTGTTCCAGACATTTCAAAGTGCATGTAACAGAATGCAAACACATGCGAAAGGGTAAAAGAAAATAACTAAATAAAAAAAACAATGTTTTATAGCATATACATATCTATAACCACTTTTAAATACATCTTTTCAAATAATTGAATCCATTTTTTTATGTATGTATTTTTATTTAAATAAATAAAAATCTAACCAATGTGTGCACACCAATCTTTATATTTATACAAAATACACACACATTCAAATACATGTATAACAACTATATCTAGCGTAACATAACGTCATTAACCAACATTTAATTTTCTCGTATGACTGAATGTGGTGGTCAGAGTGGCCATGTTCTTTTAAAAACCACAATATATTTATATATACAGATGTAGCTTACATTTACCCTAAAGACTTTGATGTAAATAAATAAATAAAGTGCCTATTTGTACGGTTTCCGTACAGACAACCCTCGGTGCTATTGGTACGGTTACAGAAGTACACGTACGTAGCGTCTTAGGGTTACAGTAGGTTATAACTCAATATCACAGCAATTTTTAGGGTTAGGTTCAGGGTAAGTTTTGGTCTTAGTCACGCGACCTAAACTGGCCAATGACTGACCTATCACGTGACGTAAACTGGCCAAAAAGGGGCGCTGCGTACGGATAGAATGTCGGTATATTGATACGGCAACTGTACGGATAGCCACTGCGATAAATAAACATTGGCTTCTGTCTGTATTTGAAATACCTGCTGTGTAGTGCGTTAATGCTGGTGTTGAAGTTGTATTTTTTCAGGATGGTTATAACATCTGTTGCATTCACTGTTTTATTTCTATGCTTATTTTTGAACATTATCCAAGAGGACCATTTTTTTTTAAAATTTGATCGTTGTTTACATTTCATCCATCCCTAAATCTTTCACTCCACTATTCTTAACTTAATGAATTCCGACTAAGTGATTATGTAACTGGAGCCACTCTCTTAACTGGCTCTTAGTAACGTCATAAACCTAAAAAGTGAGGTTAACGTGTTGTTTCTTTCAGAAGCGAAGAAAAGCCGCAGCAATGGTTCCACTAAGACTAAAGAGCAGATTCATGAAGAAACTAACCAGAGTGTGTTCGGCCTGTTCCTGAGAAAGGCAGGGGTCACAATGAAAGGTGGCCACGCCCCCAATGAAATCGGTAAGCAGCGCTTTCTAAATTAAGCCAAACCTCCAAGGTCACTCGGTGTGATCACGTGCTCTCACCTGCATCATTTGTGTTTTTTCCATTTAGCTGTTGATCAAGTGGTTTTCCAGAAACGGATACAGAAACAACTGCAGAAGAGTCCCAGGTTCCCCGGAGTGAGTACAAATATAATGGTTATGATGGGAATCCTCCCCATTATAACCACTACATCAGGAGTTTCACCATTTATTCTCACCTCTGTGATTAAATGGTGAATGATTCACAAATGCTGCACAAAGTTGATCCGCAGAGGCATTGATGACAATCTGGTTGAATTAAAAAAATGATGAAAATCCAACAATGAACGCAATAACAGCTGAGAAATGAGATGAAGTTAAAAAAAATAAAAAAAATCCCCAACAATGAACTTGTTCTTTTATAGATATTTTTCACAATAATACCTATGCTAATATACCACTTAGTGCTGTAAGGTATGACCAAAAATTTCGATCACAGTTTTTTTCAAAACATATCTTGATTACACAACATTTTAACCACATTATTTTAATAATTTAGAGAATTTAATTATTGCAGTAAATTGTCGAGAAAAACCTATTTTACTTCCATTAAAGGTGAATATTGTAGAAAACGATGAACATCCAAACTAGTGTTTTTACAGGCGATTAAGATGCTTTTGTTTAAGCAGCGCACTGCTACAGCAACTCTTCCTGGGGTCATTTTACATCACACTCATTCTCTTTACACAACAGTTCTTTATAAAAAGTCATAATGAAATCCAAGAAACATTTTCAGATGCTACACTAATACACACAAGCTTAGTGTTTCCTTTTAAGACACAAGTATTTTAGAAAAAGATGAATAATTGTATTCTCATATCAGGGTTAGGATCAATTATAATTGTGGTCACGTAATTGATAGTTAATTGCAATTATAGTGTATTTATAATCATAATTTCAAAAATCTGTTGCTGTCATAATTGTAATTACATTGTAATTGAGTTCAGATAATTTACTTTGTAATTGTTATTGTCATGAAAATTCTATAAAAAAAATTCAATTATAATTTAATGCAAAACTGGGAACCATGTTACAGTTCTATGTACAGTTCTACACATATGTAGTTAAAAAATATTAAAATATGTTTAATATCAAGCTTTCCAACATTTTACCATTAAAAATATATTTTAATCGAGGGGTTTAGTGACACAAAAAAGGCTCAGATGTCCACACCAAAAATATTAAAACCAATATTTTCATTGATTAGGTAGCCTAATAAGGTAACCAATATATAGGAAATAAATTAGATGATAGATATTTGTTTTTAGTGTATTTTACAGCTGATTTAAGACCTGTAATCATAAGAGATGCTAACAGAAAGAGGAAGGTTTACTTTTATGAGGTTATTTATTTCAGGCTCAGCAGTTGTGATGAATTTGAATTGAAATTTAGTAATTGAGAACGTAATTGCAATTGACTTTCTGAGGATAAAAAAAGAGTTGTAATTTAATTGTAATTGGAAAAAATGCTGATCATTGTAATCGTAATTGAAATGTAATTGTAACCGAAAAATGTAACTGACCCCAACCCTGTCTCATATTCATATTCACTATTAATTTCCTCTAATATAATGAGTTGCTTCTTAAAGCTATGACCAGTATTTTGTTGCCTAATATTCAGTGGTGAATTAATCTATTCATGCATGGGTCAAAAACATAGCTGTACATTGGCTCAGACTACTTTACCATTCTGGTGGACTGAAACACTACCATAACACCTAATGGGCTCTTGTGTTTTTGTGTGTGTAGATTGTACAGGAGTTCATCTCAGGGTTGGAGTCGTTCATTGAGGACGAGGACAGGTTTAGGAACTGTCTCCTTCCATGTGTTCCTCAGCTGTCTGAGGCAGAAAGCAGGTGATTTAGACACAGATGCAGGTACAGCTTAGCATGGTGTGATAAAGTCATCTTATGCTCTTTGCTACGGGGAGAGATTCATCTAAAAAATATTCACAAATAAATCCACAATTTTCACATGTGTTTTTCAGATTTTCCCATGCGTTTTTCAGTTCCACAAATGTATCCACAATTTACACATGCTCTATAATTTGTGTGTGTGTGTATTTATCATGTGTAAATCTTCAATTGTGCTTTTAGATTGTGCAAAGTGCGTTTGTGGATCGGTCGGCGTGTGCATTTATTTTTGAGACAAACGTAACGCAGCTTCACTCAGAATCACACACAGAAATAAGTCTGTGCTGGAGATAAATTCTATTTCCTGAAACAAAAACAGATCAGAATCAGAATCAGAATTGGAAAGGATTTTATTCGCCAGGTACAGTTTAAAAACAGTACAAGAAATTTAACTCGGTAGTTGGAATGAAGGACACATCTCAACATACCAGGGCGCCATTTTCTGCGCCCACATATTTGGATGAAAGGTGGGATAAAAACAGGAGGAGAAGTGATAGAGAAAAAGGCAAGTTTGAAACTGAATTCCTTGTTGGAGAAAACAGTGTTAAACTTGGAAAAAACACCTTGGCAACATGTACCTAAGCAAAAACACAGTCAAAGAACACGAGACATGGCACGTAGGTAGGGTGGGATGGGTGGTTGGCTGGGAGAAGGGGTCTTGGTGGGTAGGAGAAGAGGATTCCAGCCGTTTGGGGATGCGGGCATGCAGCCTTGGGTGCTTCACCACGCCACCGTGTGGCACGGAGGGGAGGGGGGTTGAGCAGACAACCAACAAAGGCTTTGAAATATAAACCTTTAGCTCCGTTTCTGAAGACAGCCAGATGATGTGTGATGACCTTGAACATTTCAGACAGACAGAGCCGCTGTCTGCTGAAATTTCCTGGTGATAAAAATGAGAAATCCTTGAAGATGCTACAAAATGATCTAATAACATCACTGTTATTCACTGCAGTGTCGCCAAAATCACTGCAGCCTTCCCTTGTCTCCTGTTGATCATAGTGCCACTCATGGTTTGACAAAAATACTTTTTTTTCCTAATTTGTATGAATTTTATTAGTAATAAAATGTCATAACTTCACTCTAATGTCCTGTAGACAAATGAAACTATCCAATAATCAAACGGGTTCTGTTGATCACATTACAACACTTGTTTTTTCACAATTTTAATGGGTTTTTATTTAAAAAAATGAAAAACCAGTTACAGGCTATTTGATCAATTTAAGCATTCTGGTTTCAATTCACCATTGAACTCAAGCTGCGTTACGTTTGTCTCAAAAATAAATGCATGTGTGGACCGATCCACAAAGCACAATCCACAAGCACAATTGAAGATTTACACATGATAATTCATGATAAATACACACACGCAAATGATAAAACGCATGTGTAAATTGTGGATCTGAAAAACACGTGAAAATCTGAAAAGTACATGTGAAAATTGTGTATCTATTTTCTCCCCATACTTTGCTGCAGCTCTGTCAGCACCTTTCAGGAAAGTCTGCTGCGCTTGTTGTTGGGCATTGAGATGTTACAGGTACATTTTCTTCTAACAAGTAAAAAAAAAACATGCTTTTTGCCATTTAACATGAGTTTCTAAACTCTCTCTCACTCTTTCTTGTAGACCCCAATAATTCATACATTGCTTGAGAAGCTTCCTGAGTTCATGTTTGATGGGTCAGTATCTTTATAACAATACAGCTCATAACTAAGATGTAATTATCAAACACATTGTATTTTAACTGTTTTCTTTGTTTTGACCCAACAGTGTCAAAGATGGAGTACTCGGTATTCCACGAATCATCATCAATCAGCTGAAATGGCTGGATAGAGTGGTGGACACCAAGGTAATCACCAGGGTTTGTTGTGAGTTCAGCTGTCTGGTCTTCATTCTGTGTCTATTGTCAGGATGTATGTGTCACCCATTCTGTAGGAGCTGGCTTCCAAGCTGATGGAGCTGGTGTCCGTGGCCCCTCTGGAGGTGCAGAGGGACATAATCACCAGTCTACCAGAAATACTGGAGGACGCTCAGCATAACGACATAGCCAGAGAGCTAAAGTAAGAGCAGGGTTGAGCTGCATTGCAATGCATTGGATATTATATTGCGCTTGATTATCGACACTCAAAGCGCTTTACAGAAGTAAGGCTTTATTCTTTCACTCCACACTTAGTGGTGGTAAGCCACTATTGTAGCCACCGTAGACTGATGGAGGCGAGGCTGCCATAGTGCATAGGTAATCAGTCCCTCTGATTACCCCAAACACGCACACTCTACACATAACCTGTTTGGGAAAGGTAATTACTATTTTGTGTGCACTATATACTTATTTTCATGGCCATGAGTTAGTGGTTCGTGCACACGTCAGCTATTTCACAGCTCTCTCTCTTTTTATTTTTTTTTTTTACCATGTTATGTCTGAAGCTCCGTTGTAAAATTACAGAACATTAAGTATTTATGATTTTAATCTAAGCTAATATAAAAGTATTTTAACTACTAACAAATATATATATATATATATATATACTGTATATATTTATATATATATAGTAATTTATCATTTTGGTATAAATGAAGAGGCTAAAACTGAAGTTTAATGGAATGAAGCAGGGCTCACCAACCTTTCTGAAGCTGTCAGCTACTTCATAGGTACTGTATAGTCCGAAGGGCTACCAGTTAGAGAAGTGCTTTTTAAATACTACATTTTCACGGTTGTACTTATAGAGGGTGAGATAGGCTAGCAGTAACTTAAGAAAGTAGGAAATGTTGAGGTTTTAACATGAAACACTTTATTTTTTCTAATTTATGCAATTGTTTCATTTTCATTAAATCCACCAAGAATATATTTTATATATATATATATGTTTATCATATTAGATATAGAACTTCACTGACCATACACCAAACCTGCAACACTTGTAAACATTTGTCACAATGTTTCAGTGAAAGTAAACATTTCAAGATGATTAATTTAATACTAAAACTTTATCAGCAGTATTCAACTTCACTAACGACATCACTAATACATATTTATCTTTGTGAGTTTGAATCCTGGAAAGTAAATCAGATTTTAGAGGGATCGCATTGGTGACTAGAGCTCCCGAGGGCACTTCACATAGTCCATGAGGGCTACTTGGGGCCAGGCGGGCACCGTGTTGGTGAGTGCTAAGGGTGCTGCTCTCATCACTTCTCTCTGCAGCTCTTTACTGAAGGAGAACACTCAGCTGACTGTCCCCATACTGGATGCTCTCTCCAGTCTAAACCTCAGCTCTTCATTGCTGACTGAGGTACGTCACTTACACACAAACACACTTGCCCGTCTTTTCTTTATTCAAAGACTTTGGCTCTCTCAGGTCCGTGGTGCTGTCATGGCCACAATGGCTGCTGTGCAACTAGAGGATCTGCATGTCGTGGTCAAGTTTGTCCTTCACTCTGTTACAACCTCTGATGCCAATGAGGTTCTCTCCATTATGGATTAATTCCACGTTTTTTTTCCTGTTCTGTAGCACTTTTATTTTGAAGTCTCATAGTATGCTGTGCCTTTATCTTGACACAGGTGGTTGGTAACCTGAGGAAAACGCTAGAGCTGGAGCAGTGTGTGATTCCTCTGGTCCTCCAGGCCTCCCAGAGTCGAGTGAAGAGTCAAAGGGACACGGGGTGAGATTCCAGCTTTCGTGTAAAAAAAAAAAAAAAAAAATCAATAGTTTTTAGTAGGGATGTAACTATTCACTCAGCTCCTGATTCGATTCACGATACTGGGTTCACGGTACGATTCTCTCATTATTTATTTTACAAAATGAGACTGGAGACAACTGATGACTGAAAAATATTCATTTAATTATTTTTTTTTTTTTAGAAAATGCTCTACTATTTTCTTTTATCTTTCATTGTCAAAAGAATCCCTTGATAAACTATGCAAAACAATTCAATTTAATTAAAAATAAACCCTGAATAAAATAAATAAAGGAATAATGGAAATGAAGAAGAAGCCTGTTCGTTTAAATTCTGGCTCTACAGTAAACTATGCAAAACTGCATCATTGTTTTTTTTTTCTTTTTCAAAGTGCAACTGAAAATGTATTTTGTGCCTTAAAATAAAATTGTTTGTGCCTTAAAATTAAATGCTTTGTGTCTTCCCCTGGGAGAACCACAGTAGGACTACAACTAAAGTCATTGATTATTATCGACTAATTGGATGACAAATCGTACAATTATTTGCTCTATGTTGCTACAATCTTTAAAACTTGGCTTGGGTCAAATTACGACAAAAAAAATAAAATAAAACTACATAAATTAATAAAACAATTCCCAACTTAAGGTGTAAACAGGTTCCTTACAAACACAAAAGAAATTTAGTACATCAACATTAGAATGTGCTTCAGTAATAACATTTTGCTGAATCAAAGAGCTCATGGGCTTATATTTTATGAAACATGTTTGTGCATATGGGTCACTTCATTAGTGTTATTGTATATAACAGATATGTAGAAGGTGGGATGAGCCACTCCTCATGAGAAACAATGTTCAGCTCTGTAACGTATCTGCTTGTTTTTCTGAAGTTTGTTTGTCTTTGGCGTGGAATCTCAAGCCCTGATTAAACTTTAAAACAAATCCCACATCAAAGAAATAATATAAATAAACAAACAAACTATGGCTTTTTTTCTCTCTCTTGTTTCTCCCTTTCCTTTCTGTGCCCCTCTTGACTCTCCAGCTGGTGACGCTCACGTCACTCAGTTCAAACAAGAGAAGCATAAATAGATAGCGCCCTCTGCTGTTTAAAAAAAGTACTGCGATTCACTTTTCAGAAAATCGATGTGAACCGTAACACCTTTGAATCGATTTTTAACTGCCGCACAATTAATCTTTACATCCCTACTTTTTAGTGTCATGCTCTCAAAAGATAAAGTGTTGTTATTCTGCTTCTGTGTAGCTCTGCATCGGTTGTTGATAGCAGCCAGGACAGCATTGTTTTAATACTGGACTGTATCAAATCAGCAGTGAGGTTCCAGAAAACCATCTCTGAGGCTTGGCTCAAGGTATGAGAGTTTACTTATTTACTTACCTCATCGTGTCCCATTGTTATATCTTTAGATCTAATATTCAAATGTTTGCTACATTTTACTACCAGGCTATTGAAGCGGTGGGAGAAGTCGAGGATCATCAGGTGAGGGTCAGGGTTTGTACGGTATTGATAAATGGTTTGTTACATTTGATCAGAGAAAAGATCATTTTGAATTAAACTTAATGACAATATGCAGCGTTTAAGACTGTTCTGCTCTCATTAATGGAGGTATTTTTCCATTTTGGTTTCACATTTCTGAATAAAATTGTGTCAAGGAATACGGCATTTGATTATAAATCTATCAAATTCAGGTAATAGATCTACTGGTCCTCTTCATTCTGCATTCCACCAATGCTAACCAGAGCCGACGAGGTGCAGAAAAAGTGCTGAAAGCCAAAGTGAGGACGGGTTTGATTCAAGAAGTTCTCTTACAGAAAACCTTCAAGAACTACTCGCAGGTGGATCAATCAGTAGACCTAAACTGTACCATATTGTCTCGTTTCCTTTACCTGATGCTACAATAAACCTGGCTGATCCAATCATAGGTCATGCGAGGCTACTTCGCCTCCATCTTGGCTCTTGCTCAGAGTTTTCTGCGCTCTGCTGACTCTTGCGTGCTGCATTTTGGTGGCCTTATGTACCGGTTTTCTTTTGTTGGATTTGACTCTTACTGTCATCAGGTGAGTGGAGGAGTGGGGTTAAACTTTAGACTTTATTTGTTAGCGTGAGGACATGTGACTCATTTGATTTACCTCTTTATCAGGAGGTGGTGGCCTCTCTTGTGACCCATGTGTGTAGTGGTGTGAGTGGGGAGGTGGACATGGCTCTGGAGCTGCTCTGTGGTCTGGCAAATGATAAACCTGCAGACATGACTATGTATGCAGTTTTTATTAAGGTGAGGAAGACAACATTATCTTGCAATAGTAAGAATACATTTATTAGTAAGATAAAGTCAATATTCAATTCAATATTATTTTTTTTTTGCAATCATCTGAAAATCGTTGCCTCACAGGGAATCCTGGACTACATGGATAACTTGACACCTCAGCAGATTCGAAGACTCTTCCACCTCCTGAGCAAATTGGCCTTTGGGCCAAAGCTGCAGGGATCTCACATCCAGGTTAATGATGAGCGCTACGAGATGGTTATTGTTGTAATTTAGCACTATATTAATCAAATCAAATTAAATTGAATTAACAAACTACAGTGTATGACACTTATTTTATGAATCGTTTTCACACTTTTCATTCTGTATTTCTTGTTTTCTCGACACAGGATGATATACACATAGTGATCCGCAAGCAGCTCTCCAGTACTGTGCCCAAGTACAAACGTATTGGCATAATCGGGGCAGTGATGATCGTAGGCAGCATGGGGGCCAGTCGGTAACAGCTGTTTGCAGTTCATTACACGACATTTGCTGCATTTTATTCTCATCTCCTCCTTTTATATCATTGTTACCTACCTCTGCTTCAGCCATGAAGTCAAGGAATCAGAAAAGAGGTCATTGTCCCAAGAGACTCTCAGACAGGTATGTGTTACTTTGCACTTGCGTTCTGATGATTTTTCACAAATGTTAACATTCTACGGTTTTTGCTGACCTGCCACTAGGGGGAAAACTCAAAAAATGCTGCGATTATTGCCGTTGCTCCTAGAGTCTGTTTTATTTTATATTTTTTTTTGTAGAGGAGTTAAGATGCGCCCAGTCGCAGCAGGCCAGTCCATAAAAAGGCTGCACAGTTCTGCATGGAGTTGTCAATCAATGCTCACTGAGGACTGAGAGGAGGAAACCCAGTCCCTTCTCGAATCTTTTATAGGAGGGGCGGGGCCAACAGTGGTCGTGACATCACTGATCCAAAAAGACATCTCTGATCTAATCTCAGCCAATAGCAAAATTCAATTGCAATAGCTGGCGTTCAACCCATAGAGAGCAGTCACTGACATTTTATAACTAAAAACGCTACATTTAAATACTTAGACTAAAATGTTCAGGATCAATAAACTACATTACTTCATACCTAATCTTATATGTATTGGGCAGAAAAAAGTAGTTTTAGGGTGTATTTACGCTTTAATAATGTAAGATTTTACCTATTTGTGTATTGGGCACTCTGCAGGTCACTGGCTTGTTGGAGTTAGTGAAGTCGAGTAGTGAAAGCTCTCCTGAAGCTGCAGCTCTCTACTATGATGAACTAGCTAACCTGATCTTAAACTCTACTTTGGACCCTAAGGTTCAGGTGAGTCTCTGCTTTATACGTCACTGCCTATGATAGTCTTATCTATTATATATAATCTATTCTAATCCATTGTGAGCAACTGAAATCTTGTTCAGCTCTTTTATTTTCATCCTTCTTACAGAAAATGATTAGCGAGAGTGTCCTAGATGACTTCCAGGAGGAGTTTGTAGTAGACCTGGGACCAGAAATACCAGGGTGTGATGAACACTTGCCCGTAACATAAAAGTCACCCCATTCTGTTTGCTTTGGCATTTCACAGACTAAAACTGGTCCTTTCCTCTTGTTTGTTCCAGCTCTTTCCCTTTACCTGCTCGTGTGATGTACAACCTGGATGAAGATGAGAGTCAAGGAGGCATTGCCATCAACCTTCTACCTTTGTTGGCCAAAGACTTCCTTAATAAAGCTGAAAAACAAGATCAAAGCAAGAAGGCACCTAGGTCAATATTTGAATAATAGACTGTAAGCATTTTTCTGCCACCGTGACCTCTAAAGGAAATTAGTTTTGTTGTCAATCGCTTTCTTCACTAGGCGGATCTCTCCTCTCTGCTTATCTCCATTTTTTCGACTCCTGAGGTTGTGTCAAGAGAGAGAGCATCAAGGAGACCTTGAGGAGATTGACGCCCTTCTAGGTGGGAAACAGCAAGTGACACATTTTGTTAATTTACTGAATAAATTATTTGGTTTACATTGTTGATTCTGCTACATCTCAGGGTGCCCTTTGATACTGACAGACATGGATGTAGTAGAGAAAATAGAGAGCCTGTCAAAACATGAGAGGGAGTTTCTTTGCACTTTGCTCTTCTACACTATCAACTGGTTCAGAGAGGTAAGTAATTACACGGTAATGACAATTGCATCATTCAAGTACATAAGTGACCACTGGTGTGTTTTTGTTTAGGTCATTAATGCATTCTGCAGACAAAAGGAAGCTGAGCTGAAGATGAAGGTGATGACTCGCCTGCAGAACATCACTTATCTACAAATGCTGCTGGAGAGCGCCCTGGCAGGTGTGGCTTTATAAGCCGGTGCCGGAAAGTGTGAGAATGTCCCTCGCCATGTTCTGCTGTGTTGATCCTCTTAGGGTGCTTTCACACATATAGTCCTGTGGACTCGGTGCGGTTCAGGTGTTGAATCAGCAACTTTCCACTTTCACACATTCTATTTGCCAAGCGCACCAAACTTTCTATACAAAAAAATGACCCATAAACACAATGAGTGTGGAAATGTTTGTGACGTGTATGTATGTGTTAATGCAGAACGGAGGAGCACTGGGTGTGTGAGTGTGTTCATGTGTGCATGCTCGTTGCCGGGACGACAGTTTGTGTGACTGCTTTGTGCACTGCCTGTCACTGACAGTTGTGCTGTCACATTTATTTTTGGTCCTTCTTATGTTTTCCAAAGGAAATCCTAAAACAAAACCCCCAGAAATTAATTAATAAAAATTCAAAATAGCCCATAATCACACGACCCCACAACCTGCACTAATGCGCTACATAAACACAGCTGATGCCACTCCGTCTCCCCCCTGTCAGTGCTCAGAGGCGTCATGTCACCGGTAACTTACCAGTAGGCATGTATAATGTGTGAAGATGTGAATGTATGAGCAGGTAAAACAGCAGTCAGATGTGCAACCATCGCTGACTATGTGAACAGTTTGAAATGAATGATGTGGGAGTAATACGGAAGGGAGTGAGGAAATGTTTGTTTGTCTGCTGCCGAGACCCACATTTTATAGAGGACCAGAGCTTGTTTGCTCTGCACCAGAGTTCAAATAAGCTTTCATATATTGCAAAAAGATCGTTGTGTCCGTGGAAGCGAAGCATGGTGCGGATCAAAGAGGTATGTGTGAAAGCACCCTTAAAGATTTTGCCTTTTATTTGTTTTATAGGAACCCCTGGCTTTATTCCGCCTGTGTCCAACTTTGATGGTGAAATCACAGACAGTGTTGTTCTCACTTCTGTCGTTTCTGGTAAAGGAGCCAAAAAAGGTAAGTGTGAATAAAGCATGGAAGCAAATTATAACATAGCACACAAGTGAATTATATGTATGCATGGCCATATTGATTGATTCATATTAATTAGAAACACCAACAATCACTTCTAACAACTTTATTACAATTATCTTAGAATTTAAAGATATTAAAAGTTTTACAGGCACAAATGTGTGGTTTTTTGTTCTAATTGCCTTCCTCTCTTAAAACTGCTAGAGAAGAAAATGTTCTTGCCAGATAAAAACTGTGCAGGCCTCATAGGTGGATAAATCTAAAATAATTTGTTAAAAAAAAAAAAAAAAAAATGTAAAAAGTTTGTTTGACCTCCACTGTGAACTGTGAAAGTTTATTAATATTGTTGCAATCAGATAAAAAAATTTTGAATCATACAGTGCTTTATAATATGTGAGGTGTATCTAAAAACAACCGGTCAGTTTGTGTGATTAATTGAAGAAATGGTGCAGAGAAAGTTGTTCCTGGTTCTTCTATAATTGTTGAACCAGAAATGAATAAAAGTAAACCAACAGAAGCTTTTATGTCCAATGTGTACTAGACTTTTTTTTTACAGTTTGTCCTGGTTATTTTAGATATCTTCTTGTTACAACACTGTTAAATTCAAAAGATAGTTGTTTACAATATCAAGGATGTTGGAGCAGGTCTTCCTTGTTTATTCAGACGGTGCCAGTAAGAAGAGAAAGGCACCGGGTAAGAATTCCTCGGAAAACAGTTCTCAGCCTGAGGAGGCTACAGAGGCAGAGGAAACCCAACAGGTAAGGTCTGAGACATCACAGGTTTTAGTTTCAAACGATATGTTACTTTGATGTGCTGAAACACGAATATGTGTTTGGAAGGAGCAACCAGAGAAAGAGAAGGAGGTTCGTTCAGGTGCCAGTTTGACATCCTACAGACAGTTTTTCAGGGAGTTGGACATGGAGGTGCTCAGTGTTCTGCAGTGTGGCTCACTGTCATGCACAGTACTGGACTCTGAGCTTCACACCAATGTAAGGAAATTACCAGCTCCACTCATGTTTATGTTTTTCTATTGAGTGTTTTTTTATTTTATTGTACAACTGCATATGTGTGTCACATCAAGCTGCGGCAAGAGGTTCTGTTGGGTCCTGCCGAGCTCGTCTTACTGTTGGAGGATATGCTTCGCAAACTGGAGTTTAGTCTCACCGCTGCCCCGGCCAAAAGAGCGCCTTTCCTTAAGGTAGACGATCAACAAGTGCATCCATCAGGCATGACTAAATTCAGGGCTGCAGGATAAATCACTTGAGGTACTCAGAATACTTACCGTAAATTCATTATGTCGTTCACTTCTCTTCATCTGTACCTAAATAGTTCACACTTTGGGACAATCTTTGGATTTTTCTTTATTTTTTAGGTTCAATGTATTTGTTCAGTTCACATAAACAGTATGTGGCCACTGAAATAAAATAAGTTTGACCTCGATTCGGACCCTGAGCAAACCTATTACAGCAAGCAACGAATACAAGTATCATTACAATAAAATCTGCAAGGGACCAGCCCCCAAGACGCTACAAAAAAATACACACGTTGGGTCAAGGCACACACAAAAAACGACAAGCTATTGTTCCATACAAAGACACTTAAAATTGCACAACTAAAAGAAAAAGGCCCCTTCTTTTTTTTTTTTTTTTTTTTTTTTTTTCTTTTTTCTCTTTTTCTTTTTCTTTTCTCTTTTCTTTCTTCTTCTTCTTTTTCTTTTTTTCTTTTTCTTTTCTTTTTCTTTTTTTCTTTCTTTTGTCTCCTCTTCTCTTTTCGTTTCTTTCTCTATTTTTCCTCTTTTTTCTTCTTCTTTTTTTTATTTTTCTTTTTTTTCTCTTTTTTTCTTTTTTCTCTTTCTTTATTCTTTTTTTTTTTCTTTCCTTTCTTTTTTTCTTCTCTTCTCTCTTTTTTTTTTTATCTTATTTTTCTCACAGCACTGAAACTGCTCTTATCAAAGTGATCAATGACATAAGGTTGAACACTGATTCAGGGAAAGTATCTGTTCTCATTCTATTGGATCTAAGTGCTGCATTTGACACTGTAGATCATACAATTTTGTTGCACAGATTACAAACATGGGTTGGACTAAATGCTAAAGTAATGCAATGGTTTAAGTCATACTTGGAGAAGTGAAGTTATTTTGTAAGCATTAGAAACTTTGAATCTGACAGATTACCAATGTCCTGTGGGGTTCCTCAGGGATCTGTTCTTGGACCCCTTCTGTTTAACCTATATATGCTTCCTTTAGGACAAATTTTACAGAACCGTAAGGTTAATTATCAAAGCTACGCAGATGGCACACAACTATATCTATCACTGAACCCAGATGACTATGGTCCCATTGAGGTGTTGTATGACTGCTTAGAAAAAATAAACTGCTGGATGAGTGAAAACTTCCTTCAACTAAACCATGACAAGATGGAGGTGATTGTCTTTAGTAACAAGGAAAAGAGGACTGCTATTAACAAGTATCTTGAGTCTCGATCTTTAAAAGCTAAAAACCAAGTCAAAAACCTTGGTGTTCTGATTGACTCAGATCTTACATTGTGCAGTCAGATCAAATCTATCACAAAAACAGCTTCTACCACCTAAAGAACATCTCCAGAGTGAAAGGTTTAATGGCTCAGAAAGATCAGGAGAAACTGGTCCATGCTTTTATCTCCATCAGACTGGACTATTGTAATGGTCTTCTGACAGGAATCCCCCAAAAGAGCATCAAACATCTACAGCTGGTTCAGAACGCTGCAGCTCGGGTCTTTTTTTTTTTTTTTTTTTTTTTTTTTTTTTTTTTTTTTTTTTTTTTTTTTTACCTTGTCTGCACATGCTTTCGAAGGTTAACACTACAAGAAGTGCAATCTTTTGACAGCAATGCATATTTTATTATTGCAATTAAATAAATTTATTTATTTCATTGCATAATTGTGACCGTCACCAGCCCTCCCTAGGGAAGGGTAAGAAATACTTTATTAAAGGGAGGATGTAAAAAAGAGAGGGCAGTGTTACACCAAGGTGAGGGGTTGGAGGGGGGTGGGGAAGTTAGCAGGGAAGAGGGATACAAGATAGGATATGGAATGGGTGAGGAATAGTTTTAAGTGATGCGATGTGAAATTGTGGTTGTGTATATTGTGTTTATTGTTGTGTTGTCAAGCCAGTTTGGTGACCAGTGTGTGGTTTAGGAATAATGGTGGTGGCTGTGAACAGAGGAAGAGGTGAGTGGAAATTCCATAAAACAGGTATTTGGGAACAACGTGTCTAAGGTTGAGCCCAGTATGAGTGTTATCCCACAGCCCAAGGCCAGTGCATCCATGACAAATGTATTTCCAAGTACCGCCACTGCAAAACCCAAGAGCCGCCCCCGGGCCCGAAGAAGCAGTCAGGCCAGCAGCAAGAGCAGGCAGCCTAAGGGCCCCCGGCGACCACCCCACGGCCAAGCAGTCCCCCGAACGCCCCCAAGATCCCAAGCCGAGAGGCAGCCATCGCCCCCCCATACACACCCGAGAAAGCCCCAAGGAGCCAAGGACCCAGCGCACCACGCCACCGATCCCACCCCCAACCCCCAGACCCCCCACCCCATCGACCCCCCCACCCCCCCACCCCACCCCCGCGCCTAACCCCCCGAGGGGAGGGCCCAGAGAACTCCCTGCCCGAGGCCCCAGCGGAGGAGCCGAAGCCCACACCCAGCAGACGACCAGAACCGCGCCGAACAGGCAGCCAGTGGGCACCCGCCGGCGAGCCCAGAGCCAGCAGGGGCCCGACCCCAGGCCAGAAGGACCCGGAACGGATGCAGCACCAGGAGCAGCCCGCCCAGGGAGGACGACCACACCCCAAGCCGCATAAGGCACCAGGGGGCCGCTGGGAGTCTCCCCCCAGGCACCCCAACCTAGCCCCCCACGGCGCCCCAGATCACCCTTCACTGATGCCGCCCGCGCCACGAGCTTCAGTTCTTTTTTTTTTTTTTAAAGCCAGGGCCCCCTCCAAGGGCCAAGCCAGACCGCCCCGCCGGGATGTGGCCCCCTATTCCGGTCCCCGACACCCTACCTCACGGGGCACTGCCCAAGCAGGGGCCGTACCAGTAGGTACGCAAGGGCGCGGCACGCGCCACCCGCCCCGAAAGACCCCCGCCAGGACCGGCCCGGCCAGCAGGCCAAGCACCCCGGGCCCCAGGAGCACCCCCCGGGACCAGGACCCCCCAAGGGCAAGCCCCCGGGCCAAGCCCCCCGGGACGCATCCCCCACCCCCGCCCGGGACCCGGCCACGGCCCAGCAGGACCGCACAGCCCCGGACAGCCCACGGCCAGCAGCCCAGGGCCCGCCGCCCCCCGGACAGCGCCAGCCACGGAGCAGCGCCCCCCGCCGGCCCGCGAGCAACCGGCGATCCCCACCGCGGGGACGGAGGCACCCCAACGGCACACATCAAGTGCGGGACAGCAGCCCCCAGCCAAAGATGCCCCGGACCCACCCACCAGTCCGCAAACGGCAGGACAGACCCACCAGGCGGCCGACAGCAACCTCCACCACCGGAACAGCTAGCGCCGCCCCCCAGTAAACAGCATCACCCCGAGGCGCCAAGCAACCCCGCCCCAACCCCGGCGAGGACACCAGCACCCCCCCAGCACACCCACCCCCCAAACCGGCGAGGCAGGCCGCCCCGGGCCCGCACACCGCGGGGCCCGCCCCCAAGGCCACCAGGAGACAAAGCAAGCACCAAGCCACACCCAAGGGGGAGAGGCACCCCCGCGCCCCACCCGGCCGACACAGCCCGGAAAGACCCCGCAAGGAGAGACCCCGGCAAAGCCCCCCCGAGACCCACCGCCACGCCCGACCGCACCATCTTGATGTGCTTTTGCTCTATGCAGTGGCCCAGCCACCAACAGAGGGGCCAGGCCCCCACCGGAGAGGCCCAAATATGTGTACCAACCCACCACCCTGTTATGGTGCCTCTCCATTCCCCAATGGAGAGGCACTTCCCGATCCCCTGTGTGAATGTGTGTGTTTGGTGAATGTATGGGGTGTAATTAAAAGAAGGGGGATGGAGGGGAGCGGTGCTCCCCCTCCAGCCTCTGTGGATTTATGTGTATGTGGTGTAATAGGCCGGAGGGTGTAAAAGATGATACACCCTCCGGGGGGTGACATGTTGAGATGCGATTAAAATTGGAGGGATTAGTAGGGCAACTAGAGGTGGGAGGGCCGCCCCCACGCCACTACATAGTAACACAGGTGGCGGCCCCCTCCACCCCCAGCCCCACCATCCAGCCCCCCCAAGGGTTGGGTATTGGTGTGTGGTGCATTTTGTGAGTGAGCCAGACCAGCTGGGAGTGGGGTGAAGTGAACATGTAGGAGGCCTGTCCAGTGTGAGCCGGGCCCGTCCGCGTGGCGGGCCACGCGAGAGGGTAGATGGCGCAGACGGGCAAGTGGCACTGCGGGCCCCGGAACAGCACAGCCGGAGACCCCCCCCCCACGGCACCCCCCAGACCGCGCCGGCCCCGCGGAGCACGGCGACACCCCCCACCCCCGGGCACAGCCAGGCACCAACAACATCCCCCGGCGCCCCAGGGGGCGACCCCCGCCGCCCGCTGGGGGAGGCCACTTCTAGGCGAGCATCCCCATTACCTAGCTCCTTGAAATGATCCTGGACAAGCCCCCAAATATGTAACGGGACTCTCCAGGCCTCAACATATAAAGAACACCAGACAAGAAGATTCAAACTGATCTTCAATAACTAAAGACATGTACTGTAACTGTTGCACAGTACCAAGAGAAACATAATCATATCAAAGAAGCAAAGGGAACTGAAGACCCTGGCCAAACTGAACAAAAATAGGGAGGACACTGGGCCTACCATCATTGGAACGTGACCCCCAGCGTCCAACCACTAACTATAAAAAGAAAAAGCACTTCACCTTAACCCATTACTCTTTGTAAAATCTTTACTTCCCGCTTATTTATATATTTCTGTACTGTTATTGTGTTAATAGTATCTATTTTTCCCTTAATTTTCCTTTCTGCATTTTTGTTTATCGTTTTCTAGCTTGCTTACTCTTTGTGTCTTTGGCTACTGTAACGTGTATTTCCCCACTGTGGGATAACATAAAGTATAATCTAATCCAGGGGTCACCAACCTTTCTGAAATGGCGAGCTACTTCAAAGATAGTGAATAGTCCCAAGGGCTACCAGTTTAAAAACTTATTATTAAATACTGAGTTTTCACTTTAAATTTCAACATGCAACAATTTATTTACCCTTATTTATGCAATTGTTTCATTTTCATTACATTTCACACATTTTACGAGCCACTAATAACTTTAAGTAATTGTAAAATATGTAACATGTTTGTACAATTTAACCATTATGCAATATTTTTTTCGAAGATCCACTTTGCGTTTTTGAACCGTTCACAATCCATTTACTAAATCTGTGACACTTAAAAATATATCACATTTCAGTGAGTTTTTTTTTCTAAAGATGGTTAATTTATTACAAAAATGTATAAAGTGCAGCAGTATGTAACTCTACTAAGGCTCTGACCTCATCTATCATCTGTATTTATCTGTGTGGGTTTGAAGCCTGGCAAGTAAATCAGATTTTAGATGGAGCTCATGGGTGACGAGAGCTCCAGAACAGGCCTGAGGGCACCTTACATGGTCCATGTGTCTTTCCTTTTTTAGTTTCCTCAGCCTTTTTATGCCCTTTTCTCCCCATCTTTTTATCTGAGTGCTGATTTGACTGGTTCATGATCAGATGAGAGAGGGAGGAATAAGGGTAGGCTGAGAGTAAGCGAGGGTAGTGGCCATGACATTACATAAAAGGACAGATAAGCAGTCAAATAAAATGAATAATGAAGTTATTGAGTAGCTACATTTTTTTTTTCTTAAATGTGTTTTTTTTTTAAGCAGTAGTGTGAGGCGTACTGAATAATGCTTGTGTACAGGGCAGGACTGACAAAAATGTGGGCTTCTCCCACCTATTGCAAAGGAGTGCCAAAGACATCGCCTCCTTTTGTGTCCAGTTGATGCCTGCACTGTGCTCACATCTGGAAAACTGTCACAACTATTTCCAGGTACAACACACACCTTCACTATGGGCACAATTTGTTCTTCTCAGGGGTGTGATTAGGTTGTCCTGCGGGTTTGTGCATTCACAGACTCTGTTGTCTGAGAACAATGGGGTTGTGGATGGACCGGCCACTGACTTACAGGAGCACCAGTTAATGTCATCAAGCTACTTGCTGCTAGTGCAGGTGCTCAACAACACTTTAAGCTGGTGAGGTGCACAAGCATTACTCAAGAAATGTTTTAAAAGGTGTTTTTTTTGGTACTGACTTTCTTTGTCGTGTGCATTTGTCAGGTTTGGGTTTAGTCAGCCGGCACAGCGGAGCTTACTGAAGAAGGCCCTCGGAGTTTTGGCTGGACGTCTGAAAGATGGAGGGGCTGAATTAACTCTGGAGCAGCTTGTGAAGTGAGTAAATTAAAGGATTAGGAGGACATGAAACAGGGTGTCCGCTGGGTCTTGAAAGTTGTTACAGATTGACAAGACCATGACAAGAATAAAACAACAAGAGGTATATAAATGTCTGTATTAGCATTTATTCCCCAAGACATTGAGGCAACAAACAATAATCCTGCCAGAGGAGCAGCCACAACCAGTGAGAGCCAGGCCAAGCAGGGAGCTAGAGAGAGCTGGAGGGTGAGTCCTCAGGTGATTTTAATGGTTAGGCCATGCCTTTTAAACATTAGCTTCCAAGTCATTAGCTCTGTGAAAACAAGAAGACAGACAACACAGAGACAAACACACCTGCAACCCCACCCACTTGCGGTCGTTACAAAACTAGTAAAAGTCGATAAAGCATTTAATCGCAATTTTATGAAAAATTACATTTTCTTGAGTCAGAGTTGATTGTGGTATAATCATTGTACATGTGATTGTGCTGGTTACGTGAGGAGTCTCACAAACTGTTAACAGCCCACACTGCCACATACGCACATTATTTCTGCTTCTCATCTTCCCAGTCAGCTCTTACCGAGTCTGGACCGGCACTGAGAACCTTCTATTTAAAATGAAAGACTCAAATCGGCTAGATTGTAAAAAGCGGCACGTGATTGGTCAATATCACAGATGGGATGTGTTGCGGCTAACGTAGCTTGAAGTGGTGATGATGAGGTCTTAAGATTTTTTTGGGAAGTAGTAAAAAGGTATTGAAATTAACCTCAGAATTGCTGCATATACCCTATAAAAATGTATGCTTTAATGAATTAACATGTCTCATTAGATTCATGATAACAGTTAATGTCCAGAGGTTGGGTTCAGAGGTGAGATTGTAGAACTTCTGACTTCCTTGTGAGTGACCCCTTTTTTTCTTACACCACTCTTTACGTTAAGCTTTCTAAGCGTACCCTAACTTACGATATAAAACAAAGAAGGTTCACAAGCTAAGTATTATGGGAGCCTGAAAGAAGAAAAAAAAGTAGTGTGTGACGTTTGGCACTGCATTGTAATTGAGGTAATTGAAATCAAGTCCAAGAACATGTTGATCTTGCTCTGAGGAGGACGAGGCATGGTCGGACAGGTTTGAACAGTGACCCTTTACACACAGAGTTGTGACATCGTCATCTAGTGAAGTGTTTACAGATAAGGTCAGAGTTCACAGAAGCAATCTCATGAGTGTCGCACACAAACCACGCCATTATTTAGAGTGCAATGTCAAAACGCAAGGCCTGAGGGCCATATTCGGTCATTTAGAGCATCCAATTCGGCCCACATCAGAAAGCAGAAAAGTCAGAGAAAGTATGAAATATTGTGTAAATTACTAACTAATTCATTTGTAAAAATCTTTAGCTATATATCTCCAAAATAAATCACAAATTCAATGAAACTCCACAATAGTAGCAGGGCTTACATTTCCCCATTTTTATATCACATGTTTGCATTCATTTTTATTCTCAAATTATTAAATTAAGTCAATTCTTCCAAAATCCTGTAATTTTCTTCAAAGTATTCTACAGATTTTCCCCCAATTTACATAAAAATTGGCCACAAAATATAAAATTAAATTGAAAGTGACTTAACTGTCACTTATTCCTAAAATGTCATCATTGCCTTACATATTTTACGTGAAAGTGCAAGCTAGAGCACAATAATGGTTAAATAACACATTTTCCTGCCTTAAATCTGCAGCCCACTTAGGATAAAATCCTCCGTATTTGTAACCTTGCCTGCAAGATGGATTCTCCTGGTGTACACAAACACCAGAATCCATCTTGTACTGTTCCTGCCTTTGCCTTTCGAATCTGAACCAAACCGGTTTGAAGCAATCATGAGGCAGTGTTGTGGTTTAGGGCAGGATATCCGGGTGTGACGAAGGCAGAAGCGCTGAAGCAAAACTGGCACATGCACAGTTGTGGGGAGAGGAACTAGCTGGGCTACCGCTATTAGCATAGCTCCAAATCTAAATAGAAAGATGTCAATGCAGGAGGATGGTTAACGTGCCCTTAACTCGCATAATCGTGTTGCAAAAATGGCAAAAGTCACTCAACGACATAATGACAGCATCATTACTGTCCCAAAATAAAGTTTTCATCAGAAGAGCCTTGTTGTTGTTGTAGCAGCATCTCTGTGGTGCATGCCGATGATGATGACATCATTTTTTATCGTGCGATTGGCTAAAACAAATCGTGGTGGATAGGCGCTTCGCCCAATCAGCTTAATGCATTCTGTTCATGGAATCCTTTTGGAACCTCCCTGGTTCCAAAAGGATTCGCCAGACCCAGACCCAGATTGATGTGGAGAACTCGAGTTAGAGGGAGGACTACACATCAATCTGGCTCTTGCCAGGTTAAGGTATTTTGCCACTTAACTAAAATGAGTTTGAGACCCCTGATTTAGGCAGTGGATCAGTTGGTAGGCGGTTCAATCCATTGACCTAAGTGCCACTGTCAGTGTTGAGCGTTCTGAGACTGCATGAGTGGTCTAAAGCACAACATAAGTGAAGTCCATTTACCACTCAGCTCAACAACAAAAAAAGTTGTTTATAGAAAGTGTGTGAGCTGATAATGTGAAAAGCTCTATAAACAGGGTCCCCACGGTCATGAAATTCCTGGAAAAGTTATGCAATTTAAAAAAAACAATTTTCCAGTCTTGGAAAGTCATGGAATAATTCAACTGTTTTGGAAAAGTTTTGCAAATATAGCCTATTTTGTTTTCATGTTTAAAATCCAACCTTCGCTATTACTATGGGATAGTAAGCAAGTCCCTTAACCCTAACACATTTTGTGTTGTACATTGCTTTTAATAAATGTTTCTGCTAATTGAAATTAGAATCTTATTGTTAAACACGGTAGCACTCAGTTAGTTGTTGTTTAATGTTACATTCAATAGCTGATCCATCATTATTAAAAAAAATTACAAAATGGGTGTCAAAGGTAATTGCTATATGATAGATTAGCGATGGACACAACTTGCATTCCCTATGTCACATTTTTGCTACTAACCATGGTGCACTCGCATACCTCTGTTACACTAGTGCACTGGAAAGGCCCGCTCATTTTTGGTAGAATAGATCTTAAGGGTTCAGAAATAAGTCATGGAAATTAGGTAAAATATTTTGGAAAGGTTTTGAAAAAACATTGTCAAAAAAGTGTGGGGGCCCTGTATAAAGCATTTTAAATAAATTTTCTCCATTAAAAGTTTTTCAGAGTATGAATATTTTTTTCCCTAATGTTCTTCTCTTTTTGTAGAGACAGCTTTCAGTACCTCCTGAACTTCCGCAGTACGATACCAAGTCTCAGCACAGCCCTCTGTCTGTCTCAGCTTCTGTCCACCGTGTCTGAGAAAGGAGGAAGTTCTGCTTCCTACAGAGAGCAGACAGGTTAGGTTCACGTCACTTCACTGTAATAGTCCTATCTAATTAATGCTTTACTCTGGGTCTATAATGAGGGTGTCATGTTTTGTTCTGAAGCTTCCCTTGCCCGTCACTTCCTGAGCCAAAACTGGGTGACAGCTGGTGGGGAGAGGGAGCGAGGACAAAAATTCAATGAAGCACTTCACACTTTGCTGAGGTTTGACTGTTACACACAGTGATCGAGTCAGAACCTGACTGATAAAGTGAAATCAGAATTTGTTTAATCTCTAAAACTATCTTCCTGCTATAGTATCTACCTGGAACATGTTGATGATGTTCTTAAAGCAGTGGAGGAAATAGCAGGAAAGGGAGTCCCTGAACTCATCAATGTGTCCAAAGATGAGAGCTCTGCCTCCTGGCCTACTCTCAACAGGTACATCCTTACATCACCTTTTCTGTGCAACACTGGATATTTCTTTGGGAAGCATTTTGAGGTTGTCGTGATAATGCTTCGGCAGTAAGTGCAAGAGTTGGTGGATCGGTATTACATCACTACAGCTGATCCAAAGGAAGTTCGACCATGTTTGATGTATTACATATTTCTTCTCTTTTCTCTTCTCTCATTTACAGGCAGACGTTCCTGGTGTTCTACAAAGTGTTGATGGCAGAGCTGGAGAAAGCTATCCGCAAGATTCCTATTGGAAAAATGAGTGACAACACTGAGGTGTGTGTGCGTGTCTGTGTCTGTGTGTGGTTTGAAGTAAAAACATAATCTAATAACTCAATCTTTAAGTCTAAATAGTTGTAAAGGACTTAATGTTGTAGTTATTGATTTGTTTCTGCTAATATTTCTCTTTCAATGGGTACAGTAGTAAAGTGTCTGTCTTTCTTTAGACTCAGAGTGAGAAGCTGCTGACGTGGAACCTTGCTGTAAGGGATTTTCACATCCTGGTCAACCTCGTAAAGGTATGACCACCTGTTAGTCATAAAGCTGTAAATACTTGAGTGAGAGTTTCTCAGTGTTAGGTTCATTAGAAGGTCTCATGGTCAAAGGTTAGATTGTGCAATCAGATGGTTACAGTATGTTGACCTTTAAAATCAAATTCTGTCATTTTTTTTTACTCATTTTTTAATTTCAGTAGTTGAATCAAAAAGTGAAGTTCTTCCAGTTAACGTGGTTTTGTATTTTTTTTATTTGTTTTTAGGTGTTTGATTCAAGGCCCGTCCTCAATGCGTGCTTAAAGGTGAGGGGATGGGATTTCCCATGAACGTTTACATTCCTTAACATGAATATAATTCTAATGTTTTAATGCATAGTACGGTCGCCTCTTCCTGGAGTCCTTCCTAAAGTTGGGAATGCCGTTGCTGGACTACAGCTTCAAAAGACACAAGGTAGAGACGTCAAAGGATGCATCTAATGTTTGTTCATGAGAGTTTGGTTGTGATCCTCTACCTCTCCAAATCGGTTCAAGGGTCTGTTAAGTTTCTCACACCAACAGACTTTTACTTACTATTTCAGTAAAACAGAGGAAATGAATTGTTGACAAAGTGCTGATTGCATGTATTGTGGTTGACTGTTTTCTCCAGGAGGATGTGCAGAGTTTGCTAAAGACCTTCCAGCTCAGTACTCGGCAGCTTCATCACATGTGTGGACATTCAAAGGTATTGTTTCATCTGCAGTTTCATCTTTTCCACTCCTGTGCTTTCATTTGCTGATGCCTGGTGAGAAAATAAGAGAGAAAGAACAGTTCCTGGTAAGGCTGCACGATTTTAGCTCAAAACAAAATAATTTTTTTTACTTTAAAAACTTGATTTTTGATTTTGATAAATTTTTTTCCCTTTTAAAAAAAAAACATTAAAGTATGGATTTTTAATTAAAAAAGTGAAAACAAATTTTCATATTGGGAATAAAAAAAGTGCAACTGCAAAGCAAAGCTGCGAAACTGCAAAATAACAACCTGCTTAACTAAAAATAAATCCTTTGGGATATTTAAAAAGAGAAATTTGCATTAGAAAAAAGTGACATTAAAGAACTTCAGACAAAATTCACCTTTAAAAAGAAGAGGTTGTAGCGGGGTCTATAAATTTAAATGTGTTTAAAACCTGTTTTTTCCAACAGTTTTGTAAAGGGACCATTTCTTTAGCAACGTGGAATGTAATCCTTTTCCACAACGCTTTGGTAGCGCTATTTACTATGGTGGCCTGGAGGAGCACAGACAGACAGACAAACAGACAGACAGATACCACAATTACTCTCATACTGTAAATGGAAAAAAAAATTCAGATTTTGACTTTTTAAGACTCGCCCTCAATAAATAATTAAATTTAGTTTTTTTATTGATTAATTGTGCAGCCCTAGTTCATGGTAAAAAAGCAAGAAAATCCTGGAAAGTTCATACCTAATGTGTTTAACAGAGAATTGAAATTGTGCTCAGATTCACCAGCATACCACCCTGACCAACCACGTTCCAGCATTGAAGAAGAGTCTTGAGCTATTTGTGTACAGAGTGAAGGCCATGCTAACGCTCAACAACTGTGGTGAGGCCTTCTGGATTGGTAACCTGAAGAACCGCAACCTGAAGGTAAACAATCAATTACAGTTTAAACAAAACCAAAACAAAACCATTTCTGTTAACTTGTAGTTACTTACCGGAACCTAATGAATCTACACTTTCAAACATAAAATGGCTCTTTAAGACTGTTGTTGCCAGGAAAGTCGGTGCCTGGAGGATTTCTAACTTAATCAAAGGCTGTAGTGATGTACACACTGCAGTGCACCATATCATTTGTAAACAGTTATTACATGCTAGTCATAGAAAGCAACAGAGTTCATTAGCTACACATTATTGTGGGCTGTAGATTAAAAAAGTAAAGAAATATGGAAGAAGCATCATTCCAGGACATTCAATTGTACATGTTTGAGCCAGAATTTGACTCTGGGGAGGCTGAGATGAAAAAAGGTGAGTCAAGAGACAGCAATGTTCTGCTAGAGCATATGTGTCAAGCTCAAGGCCCGAGGGCCAAAACCGGCCCTTTAGAGCATCCATATCGGCCTGCCGGAGAAAGTACAAATGACAGAGAAAACACTTAACATTGTGTAAATCACCAAAATATTCACTCGTGGGTCCCACAGTTTTACCATGGTAATATCACGAGTGCCATATTGTTATTATTTTTTTTTTTTTCTTTTGCAAAGATATATATATATATATATTAATTTGGAATTTCTCCACAAACAATTCCACAAAATTCCCCTAAAGATTACACAAGATGTTCACAATTATGCAATACAAAAAATGCATTATTTTAATGTTTTCATGAATAAACCATGCATTGCTATCAAAAGAAGATTGCATGACATTTAGCGTTAACCTTTGGCATATGCAGACATGGCAAGATAAATGATAATTGCTCTTCAAATCAAGGACTTGGAGGGATATATCATTTACACGTGGAAGTGCAAAATAGGACACAATAATGTTGAAATTGCTTTTTTCCGCTGCCTAAAAGTTGCGGCCTACTAGATATCAAACTACTCGGTATTTGGCCCCTGAGTGAAAATGGGTTTGACACCCCTGTGCTAGATGATCCATTGCATGGCTGGGCTGTTTAATCTGTCTGTGCCAAATGTATTATTATGTGAAAAGCCATTACAGCAGGTTGAGGCAGCTTTTATTCTCATAGATTGGTGCATAACTACATGTGAAAATACATTAATTATGTTCTTTTCTACATGTTAAGAGTTTTTGGGGGGAGTTGTTTGATCTGTGTCTGCATCTCAAGTGCTTAGTTATGGTCACAAGACTCACAAAGAGTGTGAATATTGTTAAATCCTGTAGGGTGAAGAGATTCTCTCACAGAGGTCCCAAGGAAGTGAAGATGATGATGACGATGATGAAGATCAGGAGCAACAGTGCCCTACATTGCCTCGAGAACAGTCAGGAGATGAAGTAAGTGTCATTTCAGCAAATGGTAAAAACAATTATCACCCTGATTGAACATTTACTGTATGTTCTACTGTTTGACTTTTAGTTTAGGTTTTTTTTGTTTTTTTTGCTGAGTGATCAAGTGTTTTTGATAAGTTCCACCATAGATTTCTTCTAGCATTGATCCTGTCCTAGAGCTGTTCACCTGCATAGCTTTGTCCATGGTGGCTGACTGTTCTCACGGTTACACCCGCAGAAAGTTGACCTGTATGAGCTGGAAGTAGAGCACAGGAACGATTTGTGAAAGTTGGCAAAGATTACGTCACCATTAATAAGAAATCACACACAATTTAAAAGATTTTTTTAGAAACAAGTATCTGGAAGAAAAAACAAACGGCCAAAGTGGAAATTAGGAAATTTTGCTTTGATTATGATTAACTGAAGTTATAATTGATTAATCATTATTGCAGATCTAGTGGGATCATTTTGCCTTCCAACCAGAGCTTAACAAATAAAATAAAATTAAAAAAATATCTGATCATATTTGAATTGTTGCTTACTGCTTTTTGTATCATATTTACATTTGTTTATTAAAACATTTTGATATTTTAAACATACTGTATGCATGCCTCTACCTCCTCATGTTCTGCTGTGTTTTATTTAACACTGTTTGCAAGGTTGGGGTCATTTTTTCCAATTACTATTAAATTACAATTATTTTGTATCCCCAGAAAGTCAATTACAATTACGTTTCCAATTACTAAAGTTTAATTACAATTAATCACAATTACTGAGCCTGAAATCAGGGTGACTGCGGGTCCTTAAAAGTCTTACTTTTTTTTTTTTTTAATACAAATAAAAGGCCTTAAAAAGTATTAAATTGTCTTAAATTCAGTCTTGTGCTTTAGTAGGACCCTATAAAATTTATGTTAACGGAATTGCGGACAGAATCACGAAATCGACCAATGAAAACTGTTGAACGTGGAAATGGACAGAATCGGGATGAAACGCCGTCACCGTGTGGCAAGGAATGTTTTTTTTTTATGGGGAAATGTTTCCGGGGAATGCTCATTATGTGCACCACCCGCCCCCTCCTGTTCTGTCCGCAATCAAACACAGTCTAAACCACCTGAAACACCATCTAAACTGCCATAAAACATAAAACAAATCATTACTCACTCTTAAATACAGAGCCGACCAGTGCCCGCTTAACTTTGCTTTGCCTGTGAAACTCCGTCCGTTTCTCATCAACAGCAGGGGGCGCTCCGTGAAAACATGAGTCAGCTTTAATCATTTTCATTTAATCAAAGTTGTTCTGTTGTTGTGGACGAAACCATTGCTGCCAGGGATTGTAGAGTCTGAAACATCGTAGGTTAACGATAAACTATACTTTAAAATATTCTGACCCCTAGTGGTGAAATAACTGATGCATCCTTGCATCCATTTATTTTTGTGTAATCATTACAGTCTGTAATGATGTCATCAGGATCATTTAAATAAGGTTAATTAAAATTAAGTTGATCAAAACTTAAACAATAAACCTGATCAGATTCCTGAGACTAAATATGGTGACATTAATGCTGCTGTCATACATCTTTATGTGACATATAAATAATTAAAAAGGAGCAGTCAGAATAATCCATGTCAGTACAGCTTATATTTACCTTTTAATTGTATCTTACTTCAGAGCCCTACTTTAGTCACGTCACCACGACAATTTCTTGTGAGCACTGACTAAACGCTCTTCTCATCCCATTCCATCTCGCCCCGTCATTTAGATCACGTGACACAATAAGTCTGCTGCTCCTGGCTAGCTAACCTGGGCTTTTTGTTACGCCAAATGGGAAAATGCCAATTTAATGACAAGTGGCTTGAAAACCCAGTCTAGTTATTTATGTTTTCTTACAAGGCCTAATTTTAGATCAAAGCTCCACATATGGCGTTACACGGTTGCGGATCTGATAAAAGCATTTTGGTGTTTGGTTTGCTCACAGGTTCCAGTCAATTATGATTTCTGGGTTATTGTCCACTGATATTAAATGTTGTGAGAATTATGTTACAATAAAAATCATTTAAGACGATTTTGATAGTTTTGTTCTCTTTCCACATTAATAAATGCATTTTAAGAATGTTCTTGAACAACTGATGATTTTCACTTTTCTTTTTTGTACATTATTAACTGACATCAATGCCTTTAATTGTAAAATGATATATTTTCTCTTTGGTCTGTATTTCCATCGTAAGTTTGGTCTTAACTTTTCTTTTAAAAAGGTCTTAAAAAGTCTTAAATATAACTTCTTCCTACTTGAAGTCACCCTGTGAAATAAATAACCCAATAAAATTTCATATTCATTTTGTGTTAGCTTTCTGTTAGCATCGCTAATGATAACAGTCCTACATTTGATGCAAAATAAACTAAAAACAAATATCCATCATCTAATTTCTTTCCTATCTCTTGGTTACCTTGTTAGGCTTCCTAATCAATGAAAATATAGGTTTTAATATTTTTGGTGTGGGCGTCTGTGCATTTTTCTTGACATTATACACCTCAATTTATATTTTTTCTCAATGGTAAAATATTGGAAAGCTTGATAAGAAACATATTTTAATAATTGTTAGCTACATATGTGGAGAACTGTACGTAGAACTGTAACATGGTTCTGCAGTTTTACGTTTAATTATAATTGAAAAGTTTTATTGAATTTTCATAGCAATTACAAAGTCAATTGTCTGAACTCAATTACAATTTCATTACAATTACAACAGCAAAAGTTTATTAAAATTACAATTATAACTACGCCATAATTGTAGTTAATGATCAATTACGGGATTACAATAATAATTGACCCCAACCTTGGCTATTTGTGTAGGATTATTAATTTCCTTCTCACATATATACATTATATTTAGTTGTTTTTACTATATGATTATTGTTATTGTAGTATAATTGTGTTCTATTATTGTGGAGGGTAGAATAACCGTGTTATGTGGGAAACTGCCGTAGATTGAACTGCTTGTAAATGTGAAAAAGGTCTTTATAAAGTGTCTGTGCAGCATTAGATAATAGAAGCCTAAAGTGATCTTCCTGTGCTGCGTTGGCTGACTCTGAGAGACGTTTGTTCTCATTGGGTCTGTTGGGACCATCTGGCTGATTAGATAACTGATGGAGGTTTGGTGCTAATGATTAGTCTTCAAGGCAGTTAACCTTGAAACTGTACAACATGGTGATTATAAAGCTTTCCTCACTAACACTGCTTCATATGTATTTATTTCCTAAATATTTGTATTTCTCCAGGGCTCAGAGAGTGACAACGAGGGAACCAAGAAAGGGACTGATGTGAATCCAGATCAATGGGCAGAAGATTCTGACTGATTTCAGCACAGATTCCTCATGTGGATCCAGTTTTCAGTTACGAGAATGTTGGACGTGTATTTAATCCTACGCACAGATTTCTGTCATTTATGTTCATAGGAATACATTTTGAAAACAAAGTTATTTAATTAAGGATAACATAAAGTGCGGAAAGAAAGACGTCAGCCTCGTAAGAGTCATAATCTGTTTTTTGCTAATAAATATGTTTTATGCTTTTTACTCAATATTCAATGTGTAAAAACTGTTAACAAAGATGCTGCATAAAATATATTAGTTCTCACAAAGAAACAAAGTTAAAAGATAAATAAAATGTGTATTTACTATTGTTGTTGTTGTTCCCTTTTGCTGGTTCCATGTATGATGTCGGCATATTCTTTCACTGCTGTTTTGTTTTACAGTTAATATGTGACAAACACAGATATGCGAGTTGTTTGAAAACCTACTTTTTTTTGTTTCATGTTTCCTGAAGCTGCATTGAAATATAAATCCTCTGTAATATTGTGATTATTGATCTTTTTATTTCTCAGAAAGTAGATCAGCTTTCTTTTTTTTTCTTCTTTATTTAGGATCAATACATGTCAAACATACTATCATCACAGGTTACATTATTTTACAGTCTGATCTATTTTTTTTAATATATTGTATCAATACACATTGTATTACAACATTAATTAGAACAGTTAAATGGGATGTTATATATAAAAATAAAAACTAATGAATTGTTTATTATTTTGCCCTTTTAGGTGAAAAAATGCTTCTAACATAAAGTAGTATTGGGATTATATTAAAATATTTTAGTTGTAATGTGTTTTTTTTTTAATTTTTTTAAAACGTCTCAAAATATTTCATTGTTACTTATTACTATTATTACAAGTAATAATCAATAAGTCCTAATTACTAATAATAAGCAAGTATTAATACGATCTTATTACTGCTAATAAGCATTAATACGATATAAATAAGGTCTTAATTATGGGGCGTCATTTGTAACGTTGCACATGTTAAAATAAACTGCAACATTTAGCAACAAACCACGTTTAAGAAACGTATGTCAATTTTTTTGTTACCTTTAACCACATTTACAGGAATATTTGTGATATTTAGTTTTGCCGTATAAAATATGTCAATGTTAAATATGAAATCTAAATGTTACGTTTAAATGAAAATGTTAAATCTAAAAAATAAATAACAAATATAAATATTAAATCTAAATATTACATGTTAGGACACACTTTTATTCTGCTAATTTTCTACATGACAATAAGAGCCATAATTATTCCTATTATAACTACACTAGAATACGGTATAAATAAATATATACATTTTTTATAACGCAGTTGAACCATTAAATGACCAAATGGGGGTTATTTGCTCTAAGTGTAAATGCTTGTTTCTCTTATTTGCCAATAGAGAACAGTTCATGGCTGTTTTAAACAAAAATGTACTGTAATTGTTCACTAAAAACGTTTGAAATCCCAATGAGTGAGTTAGTACAGGGAGGAAAGAAGTCTTTAATTCATCCCAAACACTGACACCACCACCACCCCTCTGAGCACATCACAATGGTTCATCCAGGAAGCGCGTTTCACTGGAAAATACCATAAACAAACGGGACTTCTTAGTTCATCTGAACGGCCTTTTATTCCCCTGTTTGAGGGGACTTGGACTGTAGAAACACGGACGTAACGCCATCGGTGAAGTTTTCGGTTCCGTGTTGTGGTTTTCGTGGACAGGACCACCAGTTCCTGAAGGGTTTTTTTTCTTCTTTTTTTTTTTTTGCACGACTGCAGCTGGACCTCTTTGACGGATCATGTCCGAGTTCTTCTTCCTGCTGCTGATACTGGCCCTGCTGGGCTGTTTGCTCCTCACAGTGGGGGTCCTAGTGGTGTACTCTGGCCTTTTTTCAGACATTGATATTAAGACTGGCTCGCCTCCTATCAAAAATGTCACATTTGCCTACAAGTTTAAAGAGGGACCGTACAAGGACTGCGGAGCCGTTTACACAGAGAGCTCCAGCATAGGGCCCACACTCAGGTCTATGGCAGTGTTCTACGATGACTCCTCACAGGTATTGTGTGTGTGTGTGTGCGCGTGACATAACGATAAAAAACTTGTTTACCTTTTTCAGTGTGAGAGATAAGTAGTATCTCTTTGACCTGGACACAGTCCGAAAGGCCATCAAGAAGTTGTATTGTTTACATACACCTATTTTGAGTTTTCCATAAAAAAATTAAAAAAAATCCAATAATACCCCAAAATCTCTGCCCTACTGTTTAAAGATATATAAATGTATATGTATTAGGGCTGCACGATTATGGCCAATCAGACTACTAATCAAGATTATTCATCATGTGAGGGTAAACTATTTATTAACAAACAATATGTGAGCAGTTTAGAGTCCAAACGAAAATCTTTAAACAAGAATAATGATAATTACTGAAAAAGAAAAAAAAGTAAAAAAAAAAAAATCAGGATTTAGTTTTGAGCTAAAATCGTGCAGCCGAGCAGACCTCTCTGGATCTACAGCAATAATGTGAGGATGTTCACTGTGGACTAGTTTAGACATATTGAGGGTTTATGCTGCATTCACACCGATTGCGTCTCCTGCGGCAGTGGACACATCTGCCGTACGAAAACGTACCGCAGGATCCGCAAGCTAAAAAAAATGGTTCCCATTCGCATCATACGTGATGAAGCGAAGCCCCGCCCACCAGCGACACAGCCAACTCGGTGAGTTTCATTGCCTGATGAAGCGAGGAGCTGTGCTCCTTTTTCACCTCTCATAAACATAAACCACCAGTGAAAAAAGTTGGTGTGATTAGCGGCTAATGCTATCCTAACTCAGTGCCGACTTTCAGAGATGAAAACTACAGAGAGAAGTTTTACCTGCTACTACCACCTCCTCGCTGATTCTCCTCCACACCAAATCCTTCCTAGTCCAGTCCCGGTTATCAAGGCCGTGTCATACAGCTCCAGATGGTCACACACAGCTTCTACTCCATGGCTGAATGGGTGAACAGACCAGTGTCCGTGTTGACTGCCTGACGTCATCGTCAACAAAGACTCTGATTTGCTTTCGTCATGCGAAACAGCCGCAGGAGTTCAAAATTTTCAACTCTTGCGGGTGTGCGGATATGCGTAAAATCGGGAGCGCGCCCGCACGGCCAACGCACTTGACGTGCTGATCGCACCGCACTGCCGCACTGGAAAGATTTCGCATCCATTTACTTTGTATGTAATCTAGACATACAGACATTTCGTGACGCATCCGGTGTGAACGCAGCATTAGAGCATCATTGCAGATATAGAAAAGATCCAAAAACCTGATAATTTAGCACTCATATTTATGAGTTGTAGTTACAGTTACAGAGATAAACAAACAACCATTGCAAAATAGTTTTACAGGTTCAGACAAGTCCTAAAAGGCCAGTTCATTTGAAGACTATAGATCTATGTTTAGAAACTATTTGTGGTTGTCTGGATATATGTTATGTCATGCTTTCATCTACCTATTTCTGATCAGGGTTGGAGACTAGAGAGAACTGGTTTAGGGTCAGAGGTGTAAAGAGTACTGATATATCCTACTCAAGTAGAAGTACTGTTACTTGATTGAAATTGTACTCAAGTACAAGTTAAAAGAAGCTCAATGAAGTGGTACTCAAAACAGTTCTAGACGGGACAAAATATTTTACATTTAATTATATTTTTATTCGTGCCGTACACTCCTTTTTCTGCAGAGATGGTGGGTGCTGCTGTGATCACCCGAGTTGCTCCTCAGCTGCTGCTTCTCGATGAATGAAACTCTGACAGACGTCAGACTTCTGTCCACGTTGGTCACAGTGATGTCCAACTATTTTCATACTATGCCCAACGTAAAGCAACAGTTTGATCCACAACAGAGTAAATAATAAGTGATACAAGCGGTCATATATACAAAGGTTGGTGAAATGCGCATGAGACGATGGATACCAGAAACTGTTCCCACACATATTTAAATGAGGCTCAGCTTCAGTTCGGACTCACTCACATCAGCTTCATAAGGCATTAAACAATTTATATTTCAAACTGTGTATTATGTAGGAAGCAACTTACATTGTTTATCAATGAAGGCATTAAAAATAAAAGTGCACGTTGTAATTTTCACAGATTTCAATGACATTTACAAGCATTGGGAAAACTCCATGTTCTGTGATTTCTAGACAGACTGACTTCATGGCCCAGTCCGCCTCCTTTGCTTCAGAATGCTTTCATTGACAGACTACGCGCTTTTGGTCTACTTATGCACGGTGGGCGTGTCAGGAACTTGGACCAGAGAATACGCGTCGGAGAGAGGCGCGTAAAAAAGCGCTTAAGGCCAGACCGGAGAATAGGGTCCCAAAAGAACAGGTCAAACAGGCTGCCTCAGTCATTTTTTTAAATGTAGAATTCAGATACATTTGCATATACATATTAGTGTTTGTCATCATGATGTAAAACCAGGTTCTGCATGAAGTTATTTCACAGATGAGAACTGGACAGCGTTTCCTGCTCTAATGACGCAATCCGCTGTTTATTACAAGTTTTGTTTTCGGTCAACAAGAGCTGTCTGCACAACAGCTGCTTGTCAGACAGGGTTTAGTGAGTGGACAAGAACAACAAGCTGAATACAAAGTGTGATCAAATGTTTCACTATGATAACTTCTTGTTCTGTTTTCTAAGGAAAGCATTATTTTCCTCCTTTGAATAATTTGTTGCAGTGCTGACTGAGCGCGTTACATATGTCACAATGCAGGGTTGTTGTTTTTTTTCTTTCTCTCCTCGGGGACAGTGTCAGAGTTTTTGTCTAACCTTGCTGAATCCCAAATATACAAAGCTGAATCATGCTCCACTCCTTTTTTATTTGGAATGGAGGACGTGGCACACTGGCAGCCCTGTGTTTGACTTTCTGCTTACATCCACTCATTTCTCGTCTCCGTTCTAAGTAAGGGCTTTCAGTTTGAGCTCTGGCTTCGAGTCATGCCAGCGAGTGGAAAAATGTAGCAACAGGCTAACTGAGGTGCTTTGAAAGTGTTCCTGCTGGTTCTTCATTTGCTTGAGAGGCCAATGGAATGATTACTGCATGTGTCTAGACGGCAAACGGATGACGACAATATTTAGGCCAGAGCTAGGACTGATGATAGATCATACAAAGTTAGAAACTGTACTTGGGTCCTTTGCGTTTATTGATCCAAACTTGTATGTAATTGTTTTATCTATCGATAACAGCTTAATGCTGTCTGTCAATGTTTTTTTTTTGTCAGTTTATATCCTGTTTACAGAGCAATTTCTGGCTAAAACGACAAAGGCCGGCAACAAAATGAAAGTAAAATAGAAAAAAAACCACAACATTGAGCATGAAAATTGATATCTAACTGGTTTATCCAGTCAAGTCAATGCCCGTCATCCCTGCCTCAGTTAAGATGTATTCCAAGAAATTTTGTAAACAAACAAAAAAAGTCCATTATATAATAATTTACATCCTAGAGAGAATTACCAAAAAAAAATAATAAAACATGAAATAAAACATAAAGTAAATAAATGCAATGCAGATACAAACTGTTCCTTCAATGTGTATTTAAATCTGGCCTAAGGAGTTTTACATATTTCCTTCTCCCATTTTCTCCAGTATTATCTAACTAGGGTTTGAACGATTTTGGAAATAATCTAATTGCGATTTGTTTTTTCCCCTCAATATTACGATTGGATGAACAAAAGCAATAATCAATCTGTTTCATAATAAACAATTTCAGATGTATTTAAACTTTAATAAATATAAAATATACATTTAAAAGCACAGATACAACAATAAAGCAAACAAATCTGTGGCTTTACCTCTTCAACCATATCTAACTAACGTCTCATGAAACATGTAAACGTGTGGACTGCACTTCTTAAACACTCTCTGAACTTAACAGGACAGTACAAGACAGGACAAAAAAAAATTGGAGCCTTTGCGATTAGAAAATCGCATTTTATGATATCGCGATAATATCGCAAATGCAATTAATTGTTCAGCCCTAATCTAAACCTCTCCAGCTGTACATTTATGAAGAATGTGACCCTCTCCATTAAGTAAACTTCCATCGTCACGTCTATCCAGTCCATCACTGAGTCAGCCATTTCTTTGTGTTGATCAATACCTTTGATTACCAGTGGGAGTGCAGGTTAAGTAGATAGTTTTAAAATTAAATGGAATTTCTGTGTTGAAATGGAGTGTGAATTTCCTTCCAGTAGTTATATTCTGGCAATTGCAGAAAGATGTGGTTAGTGGTTTGACCACCACACAAAAACCAAATTCAATTAGAAAATAACAAAATTTCAATAAAGAAATTCACTATTTATGTTTATAAATGATCTCGTCCACATTCCCAAAGACTTTCCATTTTGGTCATGTACTAACCTGTATGCAAATTTTTTTTCTGGACCTTGTTTTCTTGAACAAAGCTGCAAAGCATTTGCTTTTCTGTTTATATCATATTACACAAATACGAGTCATCAGAGCAGACATTTACATTGAGCAACAAATTACCTATAATTATTTATTTATGAATTACAGTGCAAACATTATTGCCTCATAAAGAGGAAAATGGGTGGTTTACTGTAACATAAAACACTTTAAAACAAGAAATAAACATGAAAAAAAAACAAAGATTATAGACAACATAGAAATTAAAAGAGAAAAACCAGAAAGAAAAGGCGATTCTTCCCATGTTCACAACTTAGTCCCTGTTTGTGCCAACGATTTACTTGTATATGAACTACTTTAAAACTGTTGAGAATTAATTTTTTGTTGAAAGGGACTCAAGTAGTTCTAAAATGTGCTTCTTTAACTGATGTGGATTATTAACCAAATACAATTTAAAGCATGGGAACTCAACAGTTCTGTCCAGCTGCTAACCTAGTGGTTCGACTGTTTTTTTGTTTTGCTTTGTTTTTTTCAGTAATAGTGACACAGGAGTCTGGGCCATTCAAATATTTATAAACAATCTTTAGAAATGACAATTTTATAGTTGGAAAAATTCATTAGATTGTATTTCGTTATAATTTGACAGTGGTATTTTTGTCTGATCGACCTCCTCAATTTATTTTTTTTGGCAATTTTTTTATGTTAAAATGTATTATTGACAGACGTTGCATCATCCTTATGAAAGTTACTAATTCTTCCAGAATGTTCTATTTTTTCTTTCATTGGTTCAAACTTGTGTCCTCTCCACTCGTCCCAATACTCGTGTAACCTTTTTGTGATTCTAAACACACTGTAATTATTTTATTTTGCTGCATAGTTGCCTTGGTGATTTCTATAACTGTGGGAAGAAGATCTCTTTGATCAGGTGATTCTTTTTTTTGCGCTTGTAAAAACTTGCAAATGTGGTGAGACCACTGCATGAGAGTCAGGTTTCTTTATAAAGTAGTCACACACACATACGCCACAGGTTGGATTCTCTAACCTTTTGTTTTTTCTATTCATTTTCAGCAGTTCATACTTTTTATTTAAAGCCCAACAAAGAAAATTATTAAATTATTATTATTTTTCCTCCTTTAATGCCCTTTTTTACCGCTTCAGAACATTTATATTGATAATTGTGTTTTGACTATTAGACGGTTAAAATGTTACTATAATAGATAGTATATTATAGGGGTGTTGAATAATATCGATTCAGCGATATATGCGATATTACGTCGCAGATCGATTCTAAATGCATCCATATTGATTTTATTTATTTTTTTACTTTTACTTTTTACTTTACTTTTAATAGCCACAGCCAGATTATGTTTTTTTTTATTTTAAGTTGTTGGCACATGGCATGTTAAAGCTAAGTTTTGAGTGTAAATATGCCAATGAAAGAATATTCATACTAATGTTCTCATGATATTTATATTCAAAAAAATCGCAATAACCACCATATACTTTAATATTGGGATATATTCGTATTGTATCGTATCGTGACCCTATGTATCGAGATACGAATCGTATTGCCAGATGCCAGGCAATACACACACCTAGTATATTATATACGCCCCAACTTATTAAATGTTTGAATTTAAATGATATTTCTATTAAATCACTTTTTTTTTGTCAATTATTTGTACAATTTTAAAACAGAAATGTACATGTAATCTATTGACTTGCTAGATTTTATGTTTGAGGTTACCAAAACCTTGTTGTTGTTTCCAGTGTTATGTGTGATTATTTACCACAAATTTAACCCCAACTAAGGATACTGGCATTGCCTTATTCATGGTTGCAGGAGATTTTGTTGTTGTTCACTTTTTTTGTAACTCAACCCTTTACTGTGAGGTGCAATAAGAAGATTAATAAAGTATTGCAGGGATCAAGACTCTGCAACCTCAGCAGGGTTTATATTAAAGTGTATGTTTGGGGCCAGTGTGTACCTTTTAGTGTGGTTTTATTAACTCACAGTAAAGCAATATTTAAAGTTGTGCAGTTACTAAAAGTGGATTTGTGTGTGTGTGTGTAGAGCTGGGCAAAGAAAAATCGATTTAATCGATTTATCGAATTTGTAGATAAAAACGATTTTTGTTTTGCAAATTCGAGTTTACAAAAAAAAAAGATTTTTTCCACCACAGCTTTTCGGACTTTTTTGCGTTCCGATGTGATCCAGCCCCCTCTTTGTTTACATGTGTTTACCCTTTGAGTAGGTTATATATGTGCTACAGGCATGTTTCATTTCTTATTCACACTATGCTGAGATGCTAAGGGAAGAGTTTATTATTTTTTTTAATTGTAATGTTATGTGTTATAAAATATGTAGTTATCTGATTTCTTAATCAGAAAATTTAAGCTACTTTGAAGGTGCTGTTGCACTTTGCTTAAAACCTGGGTTAAAAATAATTGAAAATTGAATTTTTTTTTAGGCAAAAATCGCCCAGCCCTATGTGTTTTTTTTCTTTCTTTCTTTATTTAGGATCAACACATCTCAAACATACTGTCATCACAGGTTACACTCTTACAGTCTGATCCATTCTTCTTTTATATCGTATCAATACTCATCATATTGCAACATTAATTAGAACAGAAACAAGAGGCTTTATATATATTTAGAAAAAAAAACTGTACAATGAAATATTCTCTGCATCACATTGTGTATTATTGTTTCTTTTGTTACAGTTCAACAGAATATATATACAAGGTATCTGTGGCTTAATTTCACAAGTTTCTTCCACCTCTGATGATTTCATTTTGTAACTTTGCAAAAGATAAAAAATATGTTTGTGTGTTCAGCAATGAAAAAGAAATGCCTTCATAATACATCCCCACCCTTTAGACTTTAGATGATTACTGATACAATCTAACCTGACTGAACTGAGTGAATATTAAAATAAACAAGTTGTTTTTGAGAGGAGTGAGTATTTATAATATGGAATATTTATTGTAAGATTATTTTTCCTTTTCCCACTCATTTATATTCACAATAATAAAGTGATGTAACTAAAGCCTGAAGCCAGGAGTTTGCACAGTGAGACTTGTTTGGAAAGTTTCAATCATATTGTTCAGCCCATGTCCAAGGATTGGATTGAATGTCACACAAAGATGAACTTGTGTGTTTTCAACTGTTCATTTTTTATTTGCTACACTTTTATGTACAGTAGATGGCGCCATTAGCATTAAAATAGATTTTCAGAATCTGAATAATTTTATTTACCAATTAGTGTTTGGTGGATGGTGTGAAAAAACAAATCAGAATCAGAATTAGAAATACTTTATTGATCCCATCCCAGGAGGAAATTACTTAGTTACAGAGGCTCAAGAAATATTATAGATAAAAATAAGAAACACTAAACAAAGAAAATGAAAAATAAAACATACATAATTAAGGAGAAGACTGTTAATTAAATAAGGATTAAATACAAGTGCACACATTACAATAGAGAAAGTGATTATTTGGCTGAGGACTAGCAAAACATAATAACAATATATCACCTTTTTTTCTTTTCTTCTTCTATTTTTTGTTTTCTTTTGCCATGATAACATCAAATCTTTAGCCTTTGTTACTCATTTTTAGATTCCAACCAACACTTTTTGGACACAATAGAGCAGTGGTTTTCAAACTTTTTTGGCACCAGTACTCCCTTTCTCTTATTTCTAAAATCAAGTACCCCCTTTTGTCCGACTCCAACATTTTGCTCAGAATAATATGAAAAAACGACTGTAGAGCATAATGATGGAATGAATGAGTGATAATATCACACATTTTAAATAATCTCATTTTGTAAATAAGTGGAATGAAACAGTTTTTAGTGCCTCATGAATAGATTTTTTTTCAATTATTTCCGGTCATCTTAAGTCTAGTGTGACCAAGACGACAGTAACTTTTGTATTTTCAGTTCATGTTCTAATCAAGGTCATTTCCATCACGTGTCAAACTCATGGCCCGGGGTTCAAATCTCGCCCCTTTGGAGCATCCAGTTGGGCCCGCAGGTGAAAGTAACAAAAAAAAGACAGAGAAAACATGAATCACTGTTTAAATGAAACTCAACGATAGTTTGCAGGGGCTCACAGTCATTATTTTGTATTTTATGTATATGTTGAAGTTCAAACTAGGGCACAATAATGTTGAAGTTACTAATTTTCCCGTGTTATATCTGTGGCCCGCTGCTCCGAATTTGGCCCCTGGACTAAAATGAGACTAAAAATAGACATTACTGAACGCCATATTTTTACTGATTTAATTTATCAAGTACTCCCTGTAGTTCCTTTGCGTACCCCCATTTGAGAAACACTGATACAGAGAATGACTGCAGTGCACTTGCATGGTGTTTGAGTTGAGCTATAGTTCTTGTTCAATGGACATGATGAAAGCTGACAGGCCTCCTGCCTTCTGAGGATGTGGATTCAAAGGCTGTGATGCCAGCTGATCAAAGCGCAGGCTGCTGTTGTAGCGGATGAATCCGTTGAGTATGTGACAGGTCAGTTAACTCCTTGGACAATCACAAGTTGTTGTTTTTCTTTTTTCAGGGCTCTGTTGTAAACATGGTAGACGATAAAGTATTTCTTGTGTACGTTAATGCTTTCTCCATGACTAATTACTCCATGTGGCCGCCTGAGGAGCTGCACATCCATGTGCTCTGCTCTCCGAGAGTCAGATGTCTGGACAGTGACACAAAACGTTTGTGGTAACACATTAAAGACATCAATCTGTTGAAGTCTGACCTCCCTCAGGCTCTGGTGTAATACAGCCAAGTTGGATGTATTGGACAATTCCCAGATCGAATGAAAGCCTGACTTAAGTCGTGGGATTTGTGTTTGTAGGTGTTTGTGATGTTATAAAATATACGGGAGCCAAGAATTCACACTAAATCTGTCAGGAGAAGAAAGGAAAATCTAAGTCAAATGAAAGCAACTGTGAAAGCTCAAAGTTTACTCTCGGTCACTCTTGCTCGGGGATACACCACAACTTCAAGTGCATTTCTGTTTGTTGTTGAAACGATCAAAAGCTTTAGTAAAACCCTTTCAAATAAAACAGCTGCCTACTGATATGCAAAACATTCATTGTTTATACTCAGGCTAAAACTCACGCTGCTTTTTTTTTCTTCGCACCTTCAAATGTCCTAAATCTGCTGAAGCAAACCCACGCATGGCTGACAGAGGGACGGGAAACAGAAGAGATGTAGAGATATCTAGAGACGTATAGGGGAGTGACACTGAGGGATGAGTTGCAAATATGTCTTGGAGTATTTGAGAGGCTCCTAATACCTTATTCCAATTCATCAATTGGACTTTCAGATCAGGGTCAGGAGTGTTGATATCATTTATTAGCATTTTACTGCTGCTCATCTGTCTGTCAAATGCAACAACATGCAAAAGGAAATCTTCGTGGATGAGACCACTGCTTTGAAGGGTGGATAAAAAATGAGACAGATACACTCAGGTCTGGTTTGAAGTCATTCTGTGAGATTGTAAATTATGACGTAAAAGAATGTTAATGTGAACAAAGAAGAAGAAAAATGAAATAAATCTGGACAGAATCTGTTAAAGCGACCCGTCACATGAATGTACTTTAGATGATAGGTCCAACGCAGAGCATGAAAACCTTGTGTTACTAATTTGTGCCAGAAATGTGTTTGCAGTAATTGATATTAATTTTTAGCCTCAAACACACATAATATGCTTTTATATGTGGACAGTGTTCACACATCGCCAGGACTACTTTTTGTTTCATTTCTGCTTCCATAGAGCAGTGTTTCCCAACTTTTTGTGTCTCATGTGCCCCCCGAGGCCTCTCTTCAAATTAGGAGAACCCTTTCGTCACTCCAATTTAGAAACCTTTCTTGTTTTATTTACATGTTTTTAACATGTTGGCCTCTGAAAAAGCTTGAGAATGTCAACCTGTATGTTTAACGCACACTAAATATCAATTTTGTGCATTACAGTTATTGTATATCAGAGAATATATTTACCTCAATTTTTAGTAATGTGCATAACATGTTAGTAACAATTTAGTAGGATATTAAGGCTGACATCCGGAGTTTTTGAGAAATCTGTGTTTATGTATGATTCTTTTGAAATACGAAAAAATACCTAACTAGTCTTTTGCTATGGTCTACTGCTGGTGGTCATTCATATACATTAATGTACATAAGTACGGCCTTCGTCCTATAGACCCCTATACAAATGGAAACGATTGCCGAGTGTGCCCAGCCAATATGTTTTGACTTGCTGTTTTTGAGACTGTCAATCAAAGTGAGTGTAGAACTGTGCACGGAAACATGTTGATTTGTTGCACCATAACTTCTGCATGTGCACATTGTATTGGGTAGAATAATTTATAGAATGTGCTACCACGAAGAGAAAGAAGGGGAAGAGGTATTGGCAGTGATGTGCCTATGCAAAATGGAAAGATTAGCTCCCTGCTTCGCGACATCTGGCTGGAGAAGTGCCACACTGTGTCCAGCTGGCCAAGGAGCATTTCACAAGCTCCACAACTACGGGGATGGAAAACTGTGTTCTGCCTCCAGCAGGCTGCTTATCCTCGACAGTAATTATACATGCCAGAACTCCCAGGATGCCATGTGTAATTACCAGCTATGTCTGAGCACTGCCTAACGGAAAAAGAGCTGCTCGTGGAGGGAAAAATAACAACTGCAAAAAGTGATTTTCACACACGCCTGATTAAGAGGCCCTTGGAGCGTCCACTTCATCCCATCACTGATAGATAATTTAATTTAGCTTTATATAAATATGTATATGTTGATTAAACGGTGCATCGTGGCTTAGTGGTTAGCATGTTTGCCGTACAGCAAAATGGTCCAGCCTTGTGGCGGACACTTGGGTGCTTTCTGTGTGGAGTTTGCATGTTCTCCACGTGCTGCTTGGGTTTTCTCCAGGTACTCCGGCTTCCTCACGCAATCTGAAAATATGACCTTTAAGGTGATTTGAGTCACTAAATTGTCTGTAAGTGTGAATGTGAGTGTGAGTGGCTGATTGTCTGTGTGTTGCCCTGCGATGGACTGGCGCCCTGTCTAGGGTGTATCCCCGCCTAGCGCCCTGTAAGAGCTGGAGAGCCAGCATATACCTGCAACCCTGAAGAAAAGGAGGCAAGCGGGTCAGAAAATGGATGGATAGTAAAAGATAAGGAATGTAACGATTCACTCAACTCCCCATATGATTCCATTCACGATACTGGGTTCACGATACAATTCTCTTACAATTTATTTTACAAAATTAGACTGTAGACAAATGACTAAAAAATATAATTCTTTTTTTCGAAGAAAAATAAAATACTGTACTATTTGATAAACTATGCAAAAAAAAAATGCAATTTAATTAAAAACAAATCCTGAATGAAATAAATGAAGAAAAAGTACACATGAATAAGAAGCCTATTCATTTAAATTCTGACTGTACAGTAAACTATGCAAAACTGCATAATAGTTCCTTTTCTTTTTAAAAGTGCAACTGAAAATATATTTGGTGTCTTAACAATTGGACTTTAAAACAAATCCCATACCAAAGAAATAATATAAACAAACAAACTATGGCTTTCATTCTCTCTCTCTTGTTTCTCCCTTTCCTCTCTGTGCCCCTCTTACCTTGGATTTCACATGTTCTTTCGTTCTCACCTCTTTCATTTTGTCTTGGGGAAGCCAAAATGCTTCCACACTTCTGATTTAAAACACGGTGGTGTGTCCTAAATTTCAAATTCTAAATAGATAGTGCCCTCTGCTGTTATAAAAAAAGTACTGCGATTCAATTTCAAAGTATCGATGTGAACGCGTCACCTTTGGATCAATTTTTAACTGCCTCACAATTAATCTTTACATCCCTAGTAAAAGAACATAAGCCTGAATACAATTTATTAACTTTTAAACTATTATGGATAAAGGGTAGGGAGATCATCCAACCAGTTAGAAAAATTATTCATTTAGCATTAATGTCAGCATTTTGTTAAACAATTTCTGTCAACACCATTTGTTAACTTAAGTCAACCCGTAGTTTCATTACACGCTATGAATCAGAGCATCATCCTTGTCTGTGTAGTGCCACAAGTTTCCATTTCCTTTTCTGGTAACTGTGTCATTGCTGTTGCAACAGCTGCTTATGTTGAGAAACTAAATTAGCTTGTGACTTCTCCTCCCATTGTTTCTCGCTTTGCAGATTCTTTACTCGTGCATGGAAGTCTTCTAAACACCATCTGTCACAGAGCTCCAGATGTAAAAGAATAACGGTGTAGTGCAGTGGTTCCCAAACGTTTTGTGCCCAAGGTACACAAAAGGACAAGTAAAAATCTGAAGGCACACCGATTGTGCAAAATAGCCTTTGTAACACGTTATCGCTCATATCATGTACAATATCACTTGAGCCACGGGCGACCGTACAAGAAAGCGTTTTTTTTGTTTTGTTTAAAGAATAGTTTTTAGGTAGAGAGTTTGCCATTGTATTTTGAAATTCGTGCATACAAAGTAGTAAATTAAAATATACGTAATTATTTTTGTGTAGTTGTATATTGAAATAATAATGTATGTGTCTTTATAACATCATGGCTTCCCACACTTGAAAAAGTAAGGACTTGACCAGACTCAGGATTTCACCCGTTCTTACTTTTATTCTTTCCGGCGACAAGAAAGGTGAAAAACCTTTGAACACAAAACACAATGCAAATAAGTTCATAATTTTTCATCAAACAAGGTAAGTACAAATAAACATAATTTCAGGTCAGTACATTTAATTTGATAAAAGTATCTTTTAAACTTATTTTTACTAAATCAGTTTATAACTTGAAACCATTTTCCTGGTTTTTCCATGTTTATATCATTTATAGATATTACAATTTCAAATGTAATTTAACAATTTCTTAACAGAAACACTTTTATATTTTACTATTTTCGTACATAAATTAAATATTTTCACTCTGAATTTTATTAAAGAGAAATTTGCTATATTCCTTTTCCTCTTCTCATATAAACAACTTCATTAACTCAACAAATGAATTATACAATATATAGTTCACATTTTAACAGTCCAGTCATTATGAGCTCACCAGTAGCCCTTTTGGTTTCAGTCCTTTTCCTATTTGTATTGTGTAGTGCACGTTTCTGGTGTTATCAACTCTGTTGTACACAACCAAAGGCCGTTCATAGGGTGATTTTCTCATCAGTGCGATTGCGCTCACCTGTTGAGGTGCGCCGCGGAGAATCATGCGTACCCACGGAGCAGTATGAGCATGTGCCGGCATGCACTTGGAGCGGCACATGCACCCAGCATTACACGCTATGAGCACTCAGGAAGATCGCTGCAACAGTGTGGTTGTCACAAAATCCCACGGCACACCTGGACTTGACTCACGGCACACCACTGTGCCGCGGCACACCGTTGGGGAACCACTGAACTGAGGGAGGGAGCTTGGCTGTAAAAAGTGGCAGGAAGTTTGTATGTTATTGTCATGTGATGCAATTAGGTTGTGGATGTCCTTTGTAGTTTGAACTGTTACAAACCTATTGTTGTCAGAAGCGTTTAAGGCAGTTAGGCATGTGCTTGTTATTTGGTAGTCATGTTTAATACTGGATTATGACGTTCTGTTGTGATTACTTTTGTTTACTTCTCCAGTTGTCATGTGACCAATGCTTTCCTACTGTCTTAATGCCCTGATTATGTCTGTGCCTGTGTTTGTTAATGCCTGGTTCCTTTGTGTACCTGAGTGATGTGTTTACTGTTAGCCTGCCAGCTTGTCTTTTGTGACTAAATCAAGTAATCCTGAAGTTCAGCACCTGCTTTCTTTAGCCTGGCTGCAACAGACTTGTATTCATTCACATTAGCTGATTTTTTTTTTTTTTTCTTTTTTGCTTCAATGATTCCTGACATCAGTTGTAAACAGACAAGTGTGTGTAATCAATAAGTGCTTCATGTCCAGCAATTCTTTGTGAGGGTTGTATTCCCATGATTCCCACTGCAGACATTGATGTTACGCTGGCAGAAAAAGGCTCCATATTGGCAGAAGTACTGACTACCGTATGGTGAAAGAATATTGTACAATGACAAAAACACACTATCATGATGACAAACAATAATAACCCTTAGTGTTGCAGAAATATAGTAAAATGTAAAGTATTATGTGCCTCTTTGGTCATTACAGATCTTTAATGGGACTAATATTCAGGGTTGGGCTCAATTATAATTATAATCGCGTAATTGATAATTATTTACAATTATAGCGTAATTATAGTTGTAATTGGAAACATCTGTAGCTATTATCATAATATTAGTTCTATGGCTTATATATGTCTAGGTAACAACTATTTAAATATGTTTCATATCAAGATTTCCTAAAAAAATAAAAATAAATTCAATAAATTGAAATTGAGGGGTATACTGACAAAAAAAAAAGGCTCAGGCGCCCACACCAAAGGCCTTAATACCAATATTATATGGATAAAGAAGCCTAACAATGTAACCAAGAAATGAAAAAGAAAGTGGATGATAGATAATATTTTTTAGTGTATTTTACAGATGATTTAAGACATGGGTCAAAACCGACCCGTTATCATAAGAGATGCTAACGCAAGAAAAAGATTAAGTTTTATAGGGTTGTTTATTAAAGGTTTAGCAATTGTGATCAATTGAATTTTAACTTAATTGTAATTGACTTTCAGTGGAAAAATAGTCATTGTAATGTTAATTGTAATTGGAAAAAATGCTGGTCAACGTAATCATAATTCAGTTGTAATTGAACATGAATAATTGCAGAAGTAATTCCCCAACCCTGCTAATATTCCTTTATAAACTTGCTTTCAATGGTATTCTCTCCTCTTTTTTTTACATTACACTGGTTCTTTATAAGTTGCCTCTGAGTTTATTTTTACTGGTGATGAAGATCGGTCTGCCAAAGCTGGGCTATCCTATTAGGATCACATCTTTGTACTTCCATCATGCAGACAGTTGGTCCCTCAGCTTGTTTGTCCCTGTCCTGACTAACACAGCTTACGCTTTACAAATGACAAGTTGGATTGGACTCAACAATGAAAACAATGCATCTTAACTGGAGGAAACAGGAAGAGAGGAAATCTTCATTATGAGAGCTGCTGAAGGCTTAGCCGGTGTCATGTACTGAGTTTGCATCGTACTGAGATTGTATATCAAAATCAACTTTATTGGCCATGTAATGTATGTTATACACATGAGGAATTTGACTTGGTGAACTGTGCTCTCTCTAACAATGTAAACATTAAATAATAACAATCAACTAGAAAAAATATAAACATTAATATAAACAGTAGTTAAAGACCAATATGTGCAAAACTAAATAAAATAATATAAGTTAATAATAATAATAGCATAATAGTGCAGTAGTGCATATACGAATATATGCACATGCGTGAATATGCACACTACAGGAAAATTTTGTTTTGCTAAAAAACATGCTAAAAAAATTATGTTTTGCTAAAGAAAATAACTCATTTTAGTTTTAAAAGTCAACGGACACGTGTTTTATTTGTTTATTGGATTGGGTTAGTACGGTGGCTGGGAAATGTCAGGTGAATGCATTTACAGAAACACTTCCGTTGTAGCCATTTTGCATTGGCGTTGTGACCCGTTAGTGTTAGTTTCTGTAAATGCATTCACCTGACACTTCCCAGCCACCGTAGGTTAGGGTTAGGGTTAGAGTTTAGTTAGGCCAGGGTTAGGGTTATAATCTCAGTGCGGAGGCAAACTCCGGAGTGCGGAGTTCTCATCGTACGGGTTAGCTGTGCGTCTGCAGCATGCATCAAAAAGCATGCTTGAAGGCTCAAGTAGAAATTTATTTAAAATTACATATCCTCTTAAAAGCTCCTTTTTGGTTGTCAGAAGATTTTGGGTGGGAGATAGCCCAGTTAGTGCGCTAGCAGTCAGAGACACAAAAAACCACCACAGGTTAGTTAGTTTCTTCGTTAAAGTAAACACTTTGCAAATAATTATTTCAGGATATCTTCTTGCTTAATTTTCCAAAACACTGGTCACTTGGCTGTTTTTCTATAGCTTGGCAGAAAGACTTGATCTGCTATTGTTGAGTTTCTTTGGCAAAAGCAACACGGTTTTTAGGTTTTCCTGCTTTCTGCTGCTAATCAACACCTGCAGTCGGCTCTTCTCTGCTGCTGGTGAGAAATGAAACCACACGTTGTCCTTCATAACACTTCTTCAACTGTGTGGGCAGCCTTCAGGAATTTTTTTTCTCTGCTGGAATTTCAGACACAATCAAATCTACTACTGTTTTGAAGAAGACAAGACGAGTCAAGTATGTGGAGTAGTGTTTCGGTCTTCCCTAATTGCCTGCTGTCTCCAGGGTGTGTTATAGGGAGGGATGCAGAGATGAGATGCAGTCGGAGCTGCTGCTTGTTCTTGCCACTGTGTGGGATGTGAATGATGGCTAGACCTGAATAATATCATTAGCCAACTACCGGTTTTGCTAACACTATTCTCTGAGCGGCAAGCAGGAGAGATGGCAAGATATTAGATAAGTAATGCAAGACAGTGGGAGGACAGTTGTTATCCTTTCTATTTGAATGGTTATTGTTGTGTCTTATCATTGAGCACCAGTGTTGACAGGGAGCAGTTGTGCCCTAAAGCCTTGCTGACAGCCCATACATTTAGCCCATCTATGTAGCAAAGACATATCCCTTTATGAAGACCCATTTAGGTGGCCGCAAAAAGAAGAAACCAAGTTCGTAAGCAATCAAATTTGTGTGACGGAGATGCAGTTTAGATATGTTGATCATTTAATTGAGTTATTATTCAGTGATGTGCTCCATGTTTTTTTTCCCTCATGTTTTTGTTTTCTCTTGCCAGAAAAAAAAGCCAACTCTTTCGTTTTTCATCAGAAAATGTCAAGATCACGTTTACTCCCTTTTCAGTCTTGCACAACCGGTCAGTTAATAGTTTGATCTACAATCATATTTGAAAAAATAGTCAAGTGTCTAATCGAAAGGCAGTATGGTGTAAAAATAACTGGACTATGTGCAGTATTGAGCAAAACAAAGGCTACAATTTGTAATCATTTATCAACTCATTTTGTGATTACAAGAATATCACAGCATTGTTTTAAGCAAAATAACTCTGCCATAGACCATGTCAAGCATGTAGTGAAAAACAAATGTTAAATGTAAGAATGAAGACAAAGCATGACTGTGGCAGTTAAATGTTCTTGACTAAAATTAATTCAAGAAATGGAGATAGACCTAATTAAAATGCCTGAAAGAGGTTTGAATAGTCCAATGTTGTAAAATACATTTTATAGTTATATGAGAAAAAGAACACTGACTGGCAGAGAAATCACCCAGCGTGCTTTTGGGTACAGATGACAAGCCCAAGACTCTTCTACTTTAGACTGAAAGAGACTTTTTTTAATTTAACATAGTGATATCAATAAATCTATGTATAGCCAGAACCTTCTGGATAAATGTATATTGGATTTTTCACATTTCCAGCTCAGACGAGCTAAAACCACGTCATAGTTTATGACGTCACAAAGAAATCATCAACCCACTCTTTAGAATTAGATTTACAGTGAGCTCAGTGAAATGTTGCACATTCAGGAGCTGAATGCACAAAAGTTATTAACTCAGCAAATCTTCCAGTCTTCAGAGTTAAGTTCAGTCCTCCCTATGGTCCAAGCGGGTGAAAGAAATGTTTGCATTAAAGTGTGAATGATCTCCTCAAAATCATCCGGAGATCAGGAAGTGCTCATATTAACATGTTTATGTTGTGTGACATCTCTGACATTAAAATTAACTTTTTTTTATGACAGTTACTTGCAGATGCAGGAGGACATTATATAAATTAGACCACAGAGACTGGGTAAATTACATTTAACATTTTAAACAGAGTAATTTCATTAAGATTAATTTAATTTACAGAAGAAATCTATCCACACAAATACAGCTTGTTACAGTTAACATAATTATAAACAGGTTTATGAGACATTTTAAAGTACACAACAACCAGTCCCACAAACACAAGTTTTATACATAAGATTGACATTACACTGTCTATATTATGACATGACACCTGTCATTAGCATGAATAAGGTGTCATGAAGGCTGTCATTAAGTAGGGCTGCTCGATTTAAAAAAAAACAATAATCACGAGTATTTGTCATAATTGAAATCACAATTATTCAAATGATTATTTGTCAACCAAAAAGTTATTGATTTTTTTGTACAAAAAACATAGAATATATTCTTTAAACATAAATAAAATCATTCAAACACTAAAATCAAGTACGTAAAAAAATAATTAAAAAAATTAAATATATATATATTAATAATCTTTTTTTTATTGTTATTTTTGTAATCGTTGGGTGTAATAATCGAAATCGTAATCAAATTTCGATTAATTGAGCAGCCCTAGTATTAAGTATTGCTGTTTATTAATCCTCGTCCCACTCTTCATATTCTATTAAAATTATTTTCATTTTGCATATTTAGTTGTAAAATGTCAGAGTTACTGGCCACTAAGGGTTGAATGCCGGCTATTACAATTGGATTTTGCTATTGGATGAGATGAATTCTTTGTTTTCCCCTGCATCATCAACGTTCACTGTTGGCCCCGCCCCTCCTATAAAAGCTGAGAGGAGGGAGGAGGGTTTCCTCCTATCACAGTCCTCAGTGAGCATTGATTGACAGCCTAAATGAGGAAGTCCACTGTGTTTCGTGTGAAACAGCCCAATGTAGCAGTGATGTTTTTGACTGTGCTTCTATAAAGAGCAGATTCTGCGCTAAATGAGATGGTTCATCAAGCTATGTGTGTATTTACAGACACGTATACAGTATGCTATGTGTGTATTCCCATCGGTCTCTGCGTGTGCGCAGATGTGTGTGTACCTCTTATTGTTATGTCCGTGAGGTGATAGGAAAGCAGGGCTGTTTTGCCCCTGAGTGGTGTCTGTAAGGCTATGTGTGAGCTTCACGTCATGATTATGTGTGCCTGTGGTAGTAGTGACACATCTCAGCTGTGTGAAGTTGCTGTGTGTGTGTGTATAGACACATCCTTGTGTGTATTACCGTCTGTCTCTGTGCACAGCACTCTGGGCTGACTGAGTGGGCATGTCTTACTGCTACAGCAGTAGTGCCCATAATCAAGGCATTTGTTTTTATTTCCCACTGTGGTGGCAAAATTGATTAATTATGTATACTCATATATTTGCTTTTTGATCTCATTCAACTTAATACCCCAATTTGTAACTTTCCACTCGTGTCTGATGTCTTTTCCTCTTCCTGCAAAGTCAGTGGACCCATACTCCCATGATACAGCTTCTCTAAAGGAATGTCAGTTGGCCTCAGTTTAATCTCCAAGGCCAGAGCACGTCCAAACCCACCCCGACATCGGAGGTGTCACCTCCGGCAGACTGACCTTCCCCCCCTGGTCTCTTCTTTGTTGTCTGTGGAAGGGGGGAGGTGGGACAGTGGGGTATAAATGTGTGTGAAAGGAACTTTTGGTCCCTTCTTCTTCGCGTCTCTCCTCTGGCCAGAGGAGACCACTTCTTTGTCTATCCCGCTTTGTACCTTTTTATTTAGTTTAGATTAAATCATTTTTTATTACTTCATCATCTCTCCTGTCTGGTCTTCATCATTTATCACCACAGAGTGTGTTTTCAAGTCAAAGACGAGGTAACCGTAAATTTCACCGTAACACCACCTAGTGGCAGGTCAGGAGAAAGCAGGGGTTTAGTTACACTCTAACTATTTACTAACCAATATTACTAGTGCAACTGCAGTGACCAGTTGATCCTACTTACTGCAAGTTTAATAGGCAGCTATATTCAAACAAAATGTGGGTGCGGCATATGTAAATGAATACAGCAGGGATTTCGCAATTTAGTAGCAACACAGCACAGACACACAAACAGCCCTGAATGTAAGAAGTGTTATGGGACGTTGAGGCTTTCAAATGTGATAAGGAAGCTCGCTCCTATCTGGGGCCTCTTGGTGCCAGCTCTCTACCTCCAACACTGTAACTGAACTATAACCTGCAGCACATAATATAATCCTAAATGGTGAGTGAGAAGTTTAAACAACAAAAATAGTCCAAATGTGGCACAGTTATTCAGTTGAATCTCCTACTCTCCATCTGTGATTGTCAGACAAAGCCTGTGCGTGGGAGATCTTCCGTCAGATCTTTTGCAGATTGACAACATGCTCACTGAGGTGTTTCTGCAGTCTTTCACATCTGCATGTTGTCACATAGGGACAAAAAGTTTAATAATGTCATCAGAAAAGTTTTGAAGCAGGAGCACCGTCAGCCCTTAAAGTCTGTGGAAAGCAGAAATACATTTGTGTTATGAGTTTGTCACAGCACAGAAACACGTGACATTGACCACTGAGCCAAATTTGAATGAAGAAAAAAATCGCTATGTATTAAAATGAGTTCTCTAAATCATGGAAAAACAAGCACTTCTCTCTGCTCTTCAATGCTGGGGGTGTGTCAGTTAGAGGCACTGGAACCACACCCACGCGCGGGAAGGGCGCCGCCTCTGTGTATTAACCCTGACCCTATGGAAGAGAACAGTGTGAAAGATCAAAAAACGAAACGAGGTGTCAGCGGAATGGTTTTCTCCGCCCGAGTTCGAAAATGTGCATCCCTCCCGGGTAGAGTCAGAACTGCGTCCGCTAAAAGGAAAAAACTTAATCGCGGTGCCAAAAGAGTGCTAATTTCATTGACCCCCCCCACCCTGAGTCCAAATATGTGGTTTGTTTTCTGCTAGGGGCCGAATTGCACCTGCTGGAGGCCGCAGAAGTTTGGTGTGCTTCAGCAGCAGAGTCGGGTTTATGCTAATGATGGCTCCATTACGTAACGCAGCTATGATTTCTGACCCGCCCATTAAATCCTGAACACAGAAATTTGAAAAACAGTTTGTGAAGCCTAGCCCCACAATTAAATTCTAAATGGTTAAATGGCTTTTTTTTTTTGCATGTTTTAAGGAATACATTTGACCTATTTAATGTGTTTAGAAGAAAATGGCTGAATTTTGTTGATATAAAAGTCCTTCAATTTTTATTGAAATAAAAGAACAGGACAGCTGATGCTTTGGAATTTGTTACCTTAATAATTAGGATTGTCTTTAATGAATCCCCATCTCTTGGAAATCTTGCTCTTGTTAAGTTCAATGGTCAAGAGGGATACGCTTGTCTTGGCTGACCGAGATTTAGATTATTTTTATCGTTAGATCATTGATTCCTTGAAAGATTTTTTGCGAAAACGTGGTATCGGTCTCTAAGGCAGAAATGCAGAGTTAGCTGCTAAAGCAAATGCTGCACACGAGATGAAAATTCAGGTTTTTCTTGACTTTTTAAACAGTGACCAATCAGCTGATCAGTGCGGTTTCACTTATCGATCTTTTTAGTGTGAATGTTGTGTACTTCCTTTAAATATGTACATTTAATTAAAATAATAGCTTAATAAAAAATAATCATGGACCCTTTTGTGAATGGTGTACCTCGTAAATTTACCTTTTCAAAGTAAAAACTTATACTGTCCTTTTCACACTCAGAAATGTCACGTTGGGTGGATGTGGACTCAAATGCAGAGACAGATAAGAGGCAGCAGGCAGAACATTGGTGATTCCAGGCCATTTTTATTTTAAATCTAACAAAAAATTAAAAAAATTCAAAGAAGATACAAGGAAAAATGGAAGCAGGAGACAAAACGCTGCAGGACACGAGGAGGGTAACCTTGGCGATGAACCAGCAATCATTCAGTGTCCAAGCACTCAGCTAAATAGTGAAGGAGGCCTGATTGGGAACAGGCCACACCTGGATGCTAAACATGAGGCAGCTAATCAGTCACAACCCAAACACCCTGACATCACTAGGAGGTGGAGACACGAGCGGGAATACCTGGAACACAAAGACAAGAGTTAATGCCAGAGATCACACTCTAAAATAGAATTAACAAAGACTCACAGAAAAACTAAAAGAGAACCACAGGGGCTACACATAAACTATCATAGATCCTAACAGGAAATCTCACTTGTCCTATCAATAATAATGATACATTTTATTTATAAGTGCTTTTCAAAAACTCAGACACTTTACAGTTGTTGAAACAATTACACAAATCAAAAAAAAAAAAAGAAACTAACAATAATAAAGGTAAATACATTTAAAAAGACATAGCAATCACAAGTTAAAAGCTTGTGAAAAGGAATGTGGAAACAGAGGAGGTCTGTCGCTTTCTCTCATTGGTTTTACAAAAGTGCTCGGATATATTCATCATTCCCGGGGAGTGTCTGAATTCTGCCTGCTGGAGACCCAGGTAGTGGGTGTTTTAATGCACCAAGTGTCATCTGTGTGGAAGCGAGGGGAATGCCCTTGCTTCGATACTGCTGCTGAGCTGCTCCCATCGTTTTTAAAAGTGCTCGGATCGGCCAAAAATGGCTTCAGCGGAAAGCCCTCGTCCCTCCTCGAGTCTGAATATGTGTAATATTAATAATATAAACAATAATAAAACACTAAAGATCTTTGAAATAAAATTACAAATGCTGTTAGGTTGAAAATATCAACAGAGTGAACAAGGTCGCGCAGTTCCAAAGTGTAAAATAGGCTTATTAAGGACCCTGAAAGGTTTGCATGTTCTCCCTCAATATGCATAGGTTTTTTCCAGCTATTTTTTCCCTCCACATCCCAACAGCATGTATATTAGATTAAATGAAAGCCAAAAAATATACATAAAAAACATCTATATGGCTTTCTAAACTTTGGACAATGCAGTTGACTATTTCCACTTATCAGAAAAATGTCCTTATGAGGTCATTTTCAGGTAAACTGAAATGATGATGTTAAGATATAAGCCGAGTTTGCCTTAACATAATTTATAAACATCATGATGTAGAACTGTATCAAAAACTTGAAGCACTTCACTATACACAAACCAATATTTAAACTACAGTTATACAGCTGGATGCCAGCTAGGACAGAAGGCTATTGGAAATTAACATAGCCTGTATCAAATCACATTGCTTATCTCCCTTTCAGCTCCCCAGCTAGCCAAGGCTAAAGCCAAGGTTGTCTCAACTCTTATCACCAGGAAGTTTCTGCAGACGGCGGCTCTTACCCCCACTCCCTCCCCCCGCTCCTTCCCTACATTCCTCCTGGAACTGTTGATGCTGAACTTTTCCACACGTCATCTGTTTGTCAGTAACGCAGCTACAGGTCTTCAACTTCAAATGCCTCGTCGGCCATCTTTCCCCACCTCCCAACCGCAGCTGCATGGAGGCGTGGTTGCAGCGCCGACTGGCAGCACGCCCATGTCCCCAAACGGCTGGACTCCTGTTGTTCTTCCCACCTGACCCCCTCCCCCAGCCAACCTCCCACCCAACCCTTCCTACATGCCTTGTCTCGAGTTGTTTGACTGTGTCATGCTTACATTTATGTTTGCAGAGGCGGTTTTTTTTTCCTGGTTTCACACTGCTTTCTCTGTTTAGGGAAATCAGTTTCAAACTGGCAGTTTTTTTTTCCCCTCACCCCTCCTCTCCTCCTGTTATTGATCCCTTTTTCACCTAAATATGTGGGCGCCGCAAATGGCTGCTCCGGTGTGTTGATGTGTCTCCTTTCACTGCAACTACCTAGTCAAATTCCTCGTATTGTTCTAAACTGTACCTGGTCAATAAAAGATTCTGATTCTGATTCTGATTCTCCTGGAGCTAACCTTTAATCATTTGGTAATATACATTTAGCAAGTGCATATTTTTTAGAATAACCCTTATGATCATCGGGCGACTGGCTCTACTACCTCATACTTTCATTGTACATTGTAATGTCTCTTACTGGAATTATGTGTTTTCGGTGTAAATAAGACCTGTTACTTTTTAGGTAATTGATAACAAGATATCTTGTATGTAGGAGTCGTGCAATGCTGTATATATTAGTTTTATATAGTGAATTGTAGAAGCCTTATTTTAAAGATGGATACATTTTTTTTAATCGATGTCCTACAACAATCTGAACATGCATTTCTTTTTTTGTCTCTTTGTTTGTCCACTCAGAGGCCAGCAGAGCAGTGCCGCTACGCCGTGGGCAGCATCCTTTGTGAGGGTGATGAGAAACCAGATGAAGAACTGCAGAAACTCTACGAAAACTTTGGCTTCAAGGTGTTTTCGCTGCCACAAGTGAGCCACGCCGTCACCACCAGCTTCCCCTGCACCACGCCTCTGTCCTACGTGCTGGGACCCTCCAGAGTCTATCCCAAACTCGCTGCTTACATTAAGGTACCGACACCAATGCTATTCCCCAGACCAATCAACAACTTTTATTTTTGTAAATGTTTTTACCCATCGATGTCTACAGACCTTACAGTAGATTGAAAACTGGAGCTGAAATGATCTGACAGCTTTTCAAAGGTGTTACACTACTGTAGTCGGAGTATTCTGTCACTGAATAGGTTTTTTTTTACACCTTCTGCACCTCAAAAGCTCTCACTTAGGCCATTTAATCAGCACTAGAATTAATGAAAAATTGATGAAGTGGTTGAAAATCAAGGCACCTCTTGTTCCTACTGCCCATGTGATGGCTTCATTTCCTTAGGACAGGCCTCAAACAGCCATTGACTTTTATTCATGACATTTACATACGTGAATTCTTTAAGGGGAATCCTGCTGCACGGATGGGTTTTATGTGAAATTGTGAGCACATACAGTACAGGCATATACAGTAAATCTGTTAGTTTAGGCTTAACTTGTCACCTTATGTTTTCTCCATTTTTTTTTTTCTTCACAAGCTGATCAAGTTACTATCATTCATTCATTGATTTCTCGCTCATTGATTCTCAAGCTTAATGTAGAAACTGTGTGTGGCAACATTTAGCTTTTCTATTTTAAACCCTATTTTGACCATGTTTGTCATTATAAAAAGCTAATAGTTCAATTATATCCAAAGTGTGGTTATTTTAAACATGTATCATTGTAATCACTCACAAAACTAAACACAATCGTTTGATATGATTAAAATCTGATTAGGTTGGGTGCAAAACAACATGTTGGGTTATAGGTTTAGATTTAAACCAAAGTTTAGGCCCACATTATTGTGGTTTAATAGGTTTAGCAGCACAAATAACTTAAATTTGTTTTCAAATGGGTCAAATATGTTTACGGTTACAGATTTTCTGAATGCTTCAGTTCTTCCACAGACACTCTCACACTGATAGACAGCAGTTTACTTTCATACAAATTAAATTCTGTCACTTTCTCTACATTTATGTAGTAATTACAAGAGCCACTAGAGGGAACCTTCTGCCATTCCGCCTCTTATTCCATCGACCACTGAGACCAAATGGACATGTAACACAAATGTTTTATGTGTTTGCCGACACTTTCCATTGCAGTGTTTTTCCATAGAAACAGGCTGGTTATCTGCACTGTTTTTTCCTTCTTTGTTTAATGTAGCATTATATTCTGCTTTCACTGCCCGTTTCTCATTGTGGACTGGCAGCAATCTTCTCTGATCTTTAACTTGCCTATGGTGTTATTACTCTCATATATCTTCCCTGTTCCTGGCTTGTAGAGCAGGCAGGGTTTGTTGGTTCTCTGAGAAATAAAAGAAACTAGCAACTAATCAGGTTTAAACAAGTTCATTTAGGCTGAAGGTTTTGGGGTGTTAGTCTGGAAGCATCTTTAGCTGTTTTTAAATTATAATTGTCCAACCTCACTCCCAATTTCCACTGGATGCGGCTCTGCTGCATTACGTCTCTGCAGTGCCATCGGAGCTGATAGGTTTCCACTTTAGTCTATGTGTTAATTTCCACCGGATCCGCCGCGCTGCATGTCTGCTCCATCCCAGCTGCAACAGTCCGGTGCCCTCCGCCAGATATACGCAGGGCTTCTATTTCTGGTGGACACCGGAGCACGATGCATCAATCAGCACAGAGCAAATTAAGCTGAACAGGAAATTAAGCACGTACTCCGCAATAAAATATTCGTTTACTTTTCAAAATAAAACAGTTCAGATTATATTTCAAGTAACTACATCACCAAAATGTCATAATGTGTAAAAACAAAATCACATTCACTAATTTGTTTCTTCTCATACTGTAACTGCACTGTAAACTGCAACAACTTTGATTTAGTTCATGTTTTACTGGTGCAGTTTTATCTCTTCTCTGTTGGCTGATGCTAAAAAATGTGGCTATGACAAATCCAGAGAGTCCAACCTTCTTGTACTACGTTAAGAACACTGACCTGTTTATCTGTTTATTGTTGCCTTTATAACACATATCATTAACTGTGTTCTCGCGTGATTATATAAATATTGTGAGAACTCCTCTGTCTCGTGACGTCACAGTCGTTCAACCGGACGGCGGGGCAAAACCGGATCAGTACCGTGGCGCAGCAGAGACGTATCCAGTGGAAACCCCCAGTTAGTTGGTTGGTCAAACCCCATCTCGTACACCAATGCAGACTAAATTGTCTTAAAGGTCCCATATTATACTGTTTTTCATCAAATTCACACAACAGCACTGTATTTGATATGCATTTCCCCAAATCCATCCGTGGTCCTAAATTTTAGCTCTCTGAAAGTTGCTCAAATGAGCTCTGCTGAGCCCTGAGAACAGGCTGTTTCTGTGCCTGTCCCTTTAAATGCTAGTTTGCTCCATCTTTCGACGCCTACTTCTGTAGCTGGGACAGAGTACTGGCATTTACAGTATGTTGATTTGTACAACCAATAACAGAGCAATTTGCGTGTTTATCTCTGAGTGACGACATTGCGAAACACTACTGCTATCTCACCATTGGACACACCAAACTTCGCCTCTGGGATGAATGCCCCTTTGCGGATGTCTCCTTTCACCGCTCAGAGGAGGTCGGCCTATGAAAATGACTCCTTTGGTTACGTAACGACAGGAGCTGAATCTGAACAGCCTGTAGGAGCGCCGTTTTACCAGTGGGTGGGCTGTGACCGTGAAGGAAGCACTTGTTTTCCTCATTCTGGGAGTTGGCTGGCTCAGGGAGGACCAATTTATAGATGTAGAGACCTGAAAAAAAGGTTTGTTTTTGTTTTTTTTTCCATATAATGGAACCTTTAAAGCACATCTCTTTCATCCCCTGGTGGTAAAACTCAATAGTTTTCCTATCTTTTAATGTGGTGTCTTTGCATAATTATTCATTTGAGTGTGCATTTTGGTATGCACGCAGCTCTGTGCTTCAAGCCAATTTGTGTCACACAAACTCCAATTTTTACCCTCTGACATTCTCCTCCACAAGGCCAAAGAGTTCCTTCTATCCATTGGCTTGAATGATGTGACAGGCTGTTTAGTAGAAGTCTTTTTGCTGTAGATGGGCTGATACCACACTACCACAGTTTGACTTGGGGAGTGGAGAGTGCTCTATGCATACCAGCTACAGCAGGACTTATGAATAATGGAGTGTGGTTTTCAGAGGCTTGTTTAAGAGGATGGTATGGGAATGTGCTGGAAAATGTGTTCATACTGTATGTATGATTAATTGAATAGATTTGTTCTATGATGGTCTTTAAATGGACGGTGACATTTGGGTGACACACTGTGGTCCAGTTGGTAAACGGGGAGATTTCTGTCTTTAAATATGTTTATGGTCTTCATTTTGCACTAAAGTCAAACCTTGAGCATTGACATACTGTAAGTAGTTAGAATGACATTAACATCAATAGTTCATTAAAACTCTGACTAAAGTTTCAGCCTAGAATTGATTCTCCTTTTTTACACCTAATGCTAATGGATTTATTTGCTGATTAGTGCACTGTGCTCGCAGTGATAGTGCGGATCTTATAGTCTTGAACAGGAGATGTCCCCTCCCACTGCTAACAGAAAAAGCAACTGAAAACAATCTTACAACTGTCTGTACAAGTGGATAAATGTATTTTACTGGAATAATCCCTTTGCAAACAAAAATCTGTTTTATGTTGTCGTAACTTCTGTTTCAGTGGTTTTTTTTGGTGATGTGGGTTGTTCATGATTAATGTTTTTGTTATTTTAACTCTCTTAGCAACTATAGGATATTTTCTCTCTTTACCTCTTAAATTAGTTGAGTCATTACAAAGCCACTTGTTTTAAAAACAGTAAATTATTTTCCTTTGTTATACAAATTCCAATTTTTCCTTTTAAACATTATATGAACCAAAAGAATCACACTTACGGTGCTTTTACGTCAGGATATAGCCCGGGGACAGCTGATAAATGTAACACCTTGATCTGGCTTGGTTTGTGTTCATGATGTTCTTTGGGAATCGTTCCATACTAACAGGAAAACCCCTTCAGTTACAGTGCGCATGTTTTTGATGCTCTGACTAAAATCGTACAGTGTTGATGTGATTATTCACAGCAAAAGTGTGAACAAGCAGACCCGGCCAGTCTGATGTTCAGCCGTGAAAGCCAGTGTTGAGTCATGGCAGTGGGCTAATCACGTATGAGTGGCATAGACGTAGGAACTAGAGGTGCTGGGGTTGCGGCTACACTCCCTCTCCACCCCACCCCCTCCCAAAGCACTCCATCAGCCTCACTAACACAAATAATAAATAAATAAAGAGCCTGAATTTAAACTAATTTTGTCTTTCCTACTTATATCTCTTTCAAATACTTAATGCATAGATTTATCGAGTCATTGACTCCGTGACTCGCTTCTCGACAAGTCCCAGAACTTTATGTACATTGGCACGTTCCCTAAACTGGTAAAGCCACAGGCGTCTTAGGCCTGCTAAACATGTCAAAGGAAATTTAAAAAATAATTTTTTATGGGCGTTTGCTCCTAGAGTAGTTAAGACATGCCCAGTCACAGCAGCCCCACCTCCACAGCGCGGCACAGTTTCGCATGGAGCTGTCAATCAATGCTCACTGAGGGATGTGAGTGGACGAGACCTAGTCCCTCCTCCCATCTTTTATTGGAGGGGTAGGCCCAACAATGACGGTTAGTGACGTCACTGATCTCAAAAGACGTCACTGATCTAATCTCAGCCAATACGCCTTTTCACACTCTTGCTCTGGTTCAGTTCTCACGCATGAGGTCAAAGGTCAAAAGGGATGAACTCGCCACAGCTGAAGGTATAAACAGCGAGTCTGACAGAGATTTTGATGATTTTTTTTCCGTTGGTGCACTGATTCTTTGAAAATAATTTGCGGAAACATGGTATCGGTCTCCAAGGTAGAAATGCCGAGTTAGCTGTTAAAGCTAATGCTGCACAAAAGCTAAAAAATCAGGTTTTTCCTGGCTATTCAACAGTTATCAATTGGCTAAACAGCACTTTGTAAATTGTAATTTGTAAAATAATAGCTTAATAAAAATATTCATGGATCTGGTTAGTGAATGGTGGACCTCATAAATTTACCTTTTCAAAGTGAGAGCTCACACTGTCTTTTTCACACTTGGAAATTTCGCTTTACCATCAATAATAACAATACATTTTATTTATAAGCACTTTTCAAAAACTCAAAAACACTTGACAAAAATTACCAACAATAAAGGTAAATAGAGAAAATACAGGAGTAGGAAGCAGAGAAGGTCGGTTGCTTTGATGCTGTTTCTCCCATCGGTTTAACAAAAGTGCTTGGTATGTGCATCATTCCCGGGTAGAGTCCAAATTACGCCCGCTGGAGACCCAGGTAATCTGTGTTTTTGTCAACCTGTGTGGAAGCGAGGGGATTGCCCTTGCCTTGATTCCATACTGCTGCTGAGCTGTTTCCATCGTTTTTTAAAAGTGCTCGTATCAGCCGAAAATGGCTGATACGAGCGACCAGCGGAAAACCCTGGTCACTTCCTTGAGTCCGAATAATATTAATAATATAAACACTATTAAATAGGAATGTAACGATTCACTCAACTCCCGATACGATTCGATTCACAATACTGGGTTCACGATACGATTCTCTCACGATTTATTTTACAAAATGGGACTGTAGACAAATGATAACTGAAAAATATTCCCTTTTTTTGGGAAAATACTGTACTATTTTTCTTTTATTTTTCATTGTCAAAAGAATCCCTTGATAAACAATTCAAAACAATGCAATTTAACTAAAAATAAATCTTGAATGAAATAACTAAAGGGATAATACAAATGAAGAAGAAGCCTATTAATTTAAATTCCGGTTCTATAGTAAACAATGCAAAACTGCATTATAGTTCTTTTTCTTTTTAAAAGTGCAACTGAAAATGTATTTTGTGCCTTAACAATCGGACTTAAAAAAAAAAAAAAAAAACAGTCATTGCATTGTAGATCAGATATTTGTCACAAATATTTGTTTAGACCAGCAGAGGGCGCTGGTAACCCAGTGGTCGGTTGGCATGCAGAAATTCTTGCAGTGAAGAAGAGATGCTATGCGCTAGCAGACAGAGCTAATAGAAAAACGTGACTTTTACAGATATTCACGTAATATTACAGATATTCTTTCGGTGCTAAAGGGGTAAGGAATCATTTATGAACATGTTTAAGAGTAGAAGGCGGCCAGAAACAAAGTAGTAGCAGATTCCGCCCTCCGCCAACACTTTTGGACAAGAGAAGGATAAATATATGCTGTTTAAAAAAAAGTACTGCGATTCAATTTTCACAGTATCGATATGAACCGTGACACCTATGAATCGATTTTTAACTGCCTTACGATTAATCGTTACATCCCTACTATTAAAACACTAAAGATGTCTGGAAGAAAATGACAAACACCATTAGGTTGGAAATATCAACAGTGATTGAGCTTGTTTACGTTTTTATCCCTCTTAACCTATGACCCCCTCAGGTCGCGCATGCGAAGTTCCAGAGTGTGAAAGGCTTATAGCAAAATTCTTCTGCAATAGCCAGTGTTCAACCCATAGAGGGCATTCACTCTGACATTTTATTCAAGTGTGAAGAGTGGGACTAGGATTAATATACTACATTAATTCATACTTAATCATATGTATTCAGCAGAAAAAGTGGTTTCAGGGGGGACTTACACTTTAAACCTGGTAATTCCTTTAAATTTTTCTTAACTTTTCTACGTCTGTCACTCAGCTTTACATCAGAGCCGTGATGTCATTGCGACCCGCACCAAGACACCGAAGAGTCTGCTTTTTTAAACCAAACAAAGATTTCCTGTGAAATTAATTCGAGAGCGGTTAAAACAAGCTAGGATTCGCTGGTGTGAACACACCTCCATCTCCATCTATGGATTAGTTAGATGGATTTACCTGTAAGTCAGGATGATAAAGCCATTTATACACACTTGGCACAGAATTTCACATCATCTGGAAATTCAGATTCATTCATAACATGGTTGCTTTAGTTGTAGCGGTTGACTGAGAACTAACAAAAGGCACACATTTATATCCCACTGTGGTGCGCTCATATGTATATGTGCAATTGTAAAAAAAAAAAGGAGATGAAGATAATTATTATTTACAGAATATTTGATTTTTTTTATTGAAGGACGGGACATTTGTTATATGCTTTATATGTTTGACATTTTGGATTTTTGTGTGTTATGTCTTTCTTTCATCTCAATCAAAATGAAAGCAGGGATGACACAATTATGAGCATTAAATTCTATTGAAGAGAGGCGTGAGAGGATAAGACTCTAGCTGTCGTACCGTATTAAGGGATTTGGGCCAGTCCTGTTTTATCTTTTCAAAAACACCAAGTGAAGACCTGGAGAACCAATGCAAACAATCACGTAATTTTGGTAGTTGGCTCTAACAAAACCACAATTGTTCCTTTGAGCAGAAACATGCTGAGAAGCCGAGTCCACCAAGTAATCGGCTTATGTGAATCTAGCTTTGAGGATCATGAAATATTTTTCCTTCCTAATTTGCCTCCATATTGTGTTGAGGCTCACTTAAGTTTGCCTTGCAGATACCACAACAATTAGGATTTAATATGTTTATTTCTACGCACCAGTGACTATCCTTGTATTATCTGGGTGAATCGACCATTGTGATTTTCTTTTCTATGGGCCCACAAAAAAGCTTTAGGCACATCTACAAAAACATTGCCTTGTAGAAATGTTCAAGCTCATTTGTTCTTTAGTATCTCCAAAGAGGAAAAAAAAACAAAACAATAAACAAGAATAATGTTGTGAGCCCTGTCAGAATCAGTATAAAAACCTATATGGGCACAGCATTGATGATGTCAGTTGTATAGATCTGTATGACTAATGGTGTGTTGTTGTTTTTTTGTCTGTTACTTGTGATGAATAAAGCTCTACCTCTGGACACCCTCTGTTTAAGACAATAGACAAATTTAGCTAAAGCAGCTTTTTTTAAATTAAACACTTAAAACTTGGTTTTGTCCCCTGGTTTAGAGTTATTAAAGCAAAGTAACTTTATGAAAATTAGCATGAGATATGTAAAAATGTCTGACTTTGAAAAACTGTTGTGACTTTAGGGTCAATGGGGTGAAGGATTTTTCCACTTTCGATTGCAACACGCTGATTCAGTATCATATAATGAAGTGGATCTAGTTTAATACGTGACTGATGGTTGATGCTACAGAAAGTAATGTATTCTCTATCTTGACCTTTGAAAGTATGAAACTTTCTTCCACTAGTGTTCATATTCTCAATGTCCTTAGACTAGACAGGAACTCAGAACCACGTAGAGGTCAGCTGTCTGATTAAAAAGGTAGCTGTAGGAGAGTTTTTTAATGTGTAATATTTAATAAAAAAATTAACAGTCGCTTCTTTAGAAACCACTTCAAATTTGGCTCCGGGGAGTGGAATTTTCTAATTGTTTTGGAAATTCAAAAACATACTGACATTTTACACCAGGGTTGGGGTTAATTATAATTGTAATCACGTAACTGATAATTAATTACAATTTTGGCGTGATTAGGGCCCGAGCACAATGGTGCCTCTTTATTATTATTATTCTTACAAAAACATGATTGTATTTTTGAGGGCCTAAACACGTTCAAAAGTTCATGAAAATTTGAATGCATATTAAGGACTGGCGAAAAATGTTATATTTTGGGAGAAATTGACATGTGAATGGCGAAATGTCTCAATGGCGCCCCCTTGAAAAATTGTATTTGCTCCCAGCTGGCACTGTTGACATCATCACTGTGGAACTTCTGCAAAATTCTGACATCATCACTCTCTACAGTGATGACGACATCATCACAGACAGACAGAGATTCCTTGCTTTTATAGAGAGATTCGTCTTGCATCCAACACCGCACTGTTAAAGTACTTCACACATTCATATTTTTTATTTTAAACCTACATGTTTATTTGGTTGTGTTATAAAACAATCTTGACATAAAAGTTGAATCTTTATGGATTGAAATATTCCTCTTAGCACCCTGTTTACTTGGATGATGTGCTACACTTATGGAAGTTATTAAGAGTTTCTAGAGCTAAGTAGATGCTAATTAATTTTGGCAGCTTTCATTCATATGCCAAAATAATTAGTTAAAGTTTAACCCAACCGTCATTCATAGTCATAGTGCCACCTATTGGTAAAAGGAAATCATAGGCACTATATTTGCACCAAACTTTACAGGAAAGTTTGTAATATAACTCTTAAAAATGGTCAGCTACGTCTCAACACTTTGGTTGCGAGGGCCCGTTCATTGCTGCTTGCAGCTTTAATTAGTTTAATTTAATTAATTAATTAGTTTTAAAAATATGTTGCTGTCGTAATGAAATTGTAATTGAGTTAAGATAATTAACTTTGTAATTGTAATTGTCATGATAATTCTATAAAAATCATCAATGATAATTTATAGCAAAACTGGGGAACCATGTTACAGTTTTATGTACAGTTCTACAAATATGTAGTTAACAATTATTAAAATGTGTTTCATATCAAGCTTTCCCACATTTTCCCATTTAAAAACATATGAAAACCTATATTTTTATTTATTAGCAACCCTAACAAGGTAACCAATAGATAGGAAAGAAATTAGATGATAGACTTTTGTTTTTAGTGTATTTTAAAGCTGATTTACAACCCCTTATCATAAGAGATGCTAACACGAGAGCAAGGTTTACTTTTATCTGGTTATTTATTTGAGGCTCAGTAATTGTGATTAATTGTGATTACCTTTCTAAGGATAAAAATAATTTTAATTCAAATGTAAGTGGGAAAAATGCTGGTAAATGTAATTGTAATTGAACATGGATGAATGAAAACTTCATTTTAACTGAAAAATGTAATTGGCCCCAACCCTGATTTATGCCAATGTTGGTTCCTTGACTATGACTTCAATTTGATTTTACTTTTTTCCACACACGGATAAATTACATGGCATTTTTTTGTTTTTTTCATTTTCAATCACTCAATCACCAGTGTCTTGAGACAGGGTTAGCCAGTGGAATTGTGCTGGTGTAGGGTGTGTCCGATGAGTGAATGTACTCGTACTTGTTTAGACAGTCAAAGGGATAAGGAATGTGTTGATTCCTTAAATTTTTTGTGCATTTCATGTTTTAATATAGTTTGTATGGCAGTGACATTTATCTGTAAATTCGAGTACGATTTGTGGGAAACGAAAGCCGCCTGCAGAGGGTGAGGGGTTTAATGCACGTTACCAGTCAATCACAGAAAAACAATTAGCAGATTCACACTAAAACGTCCTAAACTACATGTTTTCACTGGTAGAAAACTAGAATACCTCAATAAAACAATCACACACAATATATAAAAATGTATTTTCATTTAAAAATGCAATAGTATTAATAATGAGTCATTATTACAGCCCTTCCAATCTTACAGGATGCAAACTACGGAGTTAATTTTTTTAGTCAAATTCAGAACATCACAGAGCCAATATATTCAGAATAATTACTGTATACAACTCTCATAGAAACACCAATTTATATTAATTCACTCCATATTATATCAGCTTACAGATTATATAAGTAAAAGGGATCATTCTGATGTTTTTACTGTTTCTCGCTCACACACACAATTAGAGATAGAAACAGTAATATCAAAGCATTAAAAGAGTCAAATAAATGCTTTATTCTTTTCAAGGTCCCTTTTTATCCTTCTGTCTGGCAGGTAAAGAGATTCTCCCACTCACTTCCTCTCACAGCAGCACCAGGCTTTATCTTGCCACTTCTTTCTCCTGTTATTCGTCTGTCACGGCCGAGCTCGTGTACTAGTCAGGGGGACTGAATTGTTATGCAGATAATAGCTTCTTTTTTATTCCTTTGTTCAATGCAATATTGACAGCTTACCAGGAAAAGCAAGAGCACCGCAGATAGTAAAGCTATTGTTATATTAAAGGTTGTGTTGGTTATTTTGAGACCTGCTTTTATTCCCCTTTTCATCCTTTCTTTTCAGCCTTTCCCCTCAAAGTCACTGTTAGGCTACATTTATTTCATTTGATCATGATTTATTTTTCTGCTGCAGGAAGCACTGCCAAATGGGGCAAAATATAAAATGGTTGTTTGAAATCTGGTATTATCTAAGGAGAGGACTACTGGGACAAATAGGATATAGACATAAACCTAACTACTACTAATGTCTATACTGTATCCCAATGCATGTCTCCATCTCTTGCGCCTGTACATAATTTATTCATTTTAATTCATTCCTGCACCCAAATGGTGCTCTGTGATTGTTCTGAACCTCATGTGTTCTGTTAATATATGCAACAAAAAGAAAATTCAATGAAAATAGTTACCAAAAACAAACCACACTAAACATTACCAGCAACTCCCAAAACAACAACTAAAACACACAAAATAAGAGAAAAATACTCAAGAGCATAACAAAATACACAAAAATAACAGAAAAACGTACAAAACAACATAAGAAACAACCAAACAACAACAAAATACACGAAATGAAACAAAAATAATGAAGTGAAAATACAAAGGCCAGTCTTGGTCCCACATCAGACAGGAGATGACCTGAAATGATAAAAACTGAAGAAATGAATCTATTCAGGAGGCACTAAATGCTGTTTCTGTTTTTACAAAATTAAATTCTTTAAAATGCGTGTTATCACTTCTTCATTCTATCATTATGCTCTGTCGTTGTTTTTAAACAGTTTTTTAATCAAAAAGTTGCAGTCAGACAAAGGGCGTACTTCCCCTGCACGTGTACTATTAATATGGTATCAGGTTTGATCATTTTCATTCGTGACAACAGGAGGAAGTTTTCAATTTCATGCGAATCTCCTTTAATGCCTTTTTTCCTTGACAATAAATATCATTAACACTAAACAAAATGCCTATACACAAAGAAAGTAATAATGAGAAGGCTAAAATTGTAGCAGAGAAAATTTTTTTTAGACTGTATTAGATATGCGACTGGGAACAAAATGTAACGTGGAACTAAAGTGCAAAAATAATGATTTACGTCAGCATTCATTTCACATGGAGCGGAACAATAATCAAACTTTCAATATCTGACTTAAAAAATAATTTTCTTATTAGTTTTTTGTCACTGATTACTGCACTTTCACATTGGATTAGTTTAATTTAGTTTTTGATTTACTTTGAAATATGATGTTACTTGTTCCCTGTAAGTTCATTAAATTTGAAAATGTGTTGTTTCTGATAAACTCTCACCAAGCTTCTTTGATAATGCTATACTACCGAATGTTATCGGCCAACTTCTACATAGCATGTCATACAGATCTCAGTTTAAAGCGGCTTTTGTTAATTAATTATTAAGAGGATTGCACTCATATATATATATATCACTGATCTTTTTAACACTATTAAAGAGATCCTCCATGACAGTTCCCACTCTGCTGTTTCATAGACGCAATTAATAAGAGAAAGAGGAGCACCGTGTGCATGTAAATAAAGGTAACCAGGATCCAGGATTCACTGCTGATTCTAATGAGCAGCAGTGAATCCTGGTTGCCTTTATTTACATGCACACAGAGCTCTTCTTCTCTCCTTAATGGCGTCTACGAAACGGCAGAGTGGGAGTTTTTTCGGGTCATGGTTTTAATTTATCATCTCAGTCTTTTTTTTGCTTTTATTGATTTTTAGAGCAACGCTAAGCAGCACAAGTTGTCATTTTGACTGAAAAAGCTGAATGCTTCACCTCCCATAGAAGTTGATGGACTAAAAGGGGCTAATCACGTCACCAATGATGTCATTTCAACATAGCAGCGCACAGGATAAAAGTAGTGCTTTTAAAAGTTGATAAAACAAATATGGTGCAAAATAATGCATTTTGTTGGGCATAGATTTTCTAATTAGGACATTTCAAAGGTTTTAGGTCACATTTGTAAAAATAATGGAGGATCCCTTTAACAATTTGGTCTGATCTGATACTGCGCAATCGATCAAGGCATTCTAACTTAACACTCTGAAATTGATCCCCCACACTTGCTCATCCTGTACAGCGTTATAGGTGGCGTGCATGTGAGGATGCAGGTGGATATTATACTCACAGTCATACACACATCTATATGCCCAGAGGGAAATCTTGGTGAGGTGGCAGGATTGCACCTGCTTTGATCCCCTTCAGCCCCTCTGCAGCTTTATTGCCTCCCCAACTCACCGCTAACGGCTCTCTGTTCAGTGATTTCTTTGTGGGATGGTGCAGACAAAGCAGCAGTTGTGGCTGCGGTGCCATCAAAGTGCGAGTCAATAAGTGATATGCGAGTGTGTGTGAGCGTGCATCTGTCCAGTGTGACTGATGACTGTGAGGGCTGGGTGAAGATTTGAGTTTGAGAGGGAACTGCTCTCTGCGTGAACGTGTCTGTAGACTTTAAAATGCTGGTTGTGCTGAAAGCAAGATAAATGCTTTTCATTATTAATGTTGTCATGCCACTGCATTGTTCCCTGCATTATGTTTTTATTGGTTATCAACAGATCCTCCTTTTCAAGGGTTTTCCAAAATAATAAAAGCAACCACAATCCAGGGGTTGGGGAAACTTGTGCTTCTTAATACTTATTATTATTATTATTATTATTTAGTTACCAATTCTTTCTTATCTGATCATTCTGCAGTGTTAAATTCTGTAGAGGGAACACTTGTCTTTAGATGCACGGTGCTATTTTTAGATTCTAGTGACGTGGATGACAGTTTTCCTACTAACAAAGCCAGGGTGTGCCGAAGCTACACTCTGAGGGTTTTTCCTGATTTTTCTGTATTTACTTATTTCTGCTATGCTACGCTTTCAGAAAACTGCACTTTTCAGCTTGTGCTTCATTACCAACAAAACAAATTGAATGCAGAAGCATTTCACAACTAAACTAATATTTACATTTTTTTAATAGGGACGCATGCAGGAATCATGCAAATATGATCATGTAGAACTGCGTTTCATAAAATATAAAGGCATTAGTTATGCGTTTGGTTTGCCTATATCATTTTAGGTGGGAAATGCAGCTAAAAAAAACATACAGCATTAATGCCAAGAACATCAAGAACCCACTGACGGCACAGATCACACGGACGCACACACGCACACACACACACACACACACACACACACACAGATGAGCAAGTATAAGCACGTCAACAGACACACAATCTCATTCACACAGAAACATGACACGCATGCATTTATTCACTTGCACATGCACCCGTACTCCATTGCGTGCATAAATGTCACACACATCAAATACATCTATATAAACATCAAATAAATACAAATACATATACGACTTAACACATGTGCACACACACTCGGATTAATTGATGTAGTGTCGTTATCACATTTCTTTAAATACATGTCTCAACAATAGTTATCGGTTTTACAGATTTCCCTGATATGCCTGTGTTATCTGAAATGTGAGCTATGATAAACAAATAAAAGATGCCATGCACTGTATGCATGTACATATGTCAGTCTTCGTTCCTAATCTCTGATCTGTGTGCATTGAGCTGCCTCTCTCTAGAGAACATATTGTTTACTGTAAAGCCATGGCAGACTTAAATCCACCACGTAGTCCTGTATCTGCTAACCTTAGTGACAGTTGGCTGATGCAATGAGTAAGTTTAATGGGTGACAGAAGCATTTGTATCGTTCTTATTGATTCCTGCTTCCCTCTGACAGTGGGAAAGACACTCCTCACTCTGCAGCCTCAGCTGGGCATCACACACCAGGCTGCCAATTAGCCTCTGGTCTGCATGAGCAGGTAGTGTTTTACTGAGGGTTTGTAGACCTAGGTGTCTACAAGGGTTGGGGTCAGTTACATTCTTCAATTACAATTACATCTTCAGTTATGCATGTTCAATTACAACTCAATTATGATTACGTTGACCAGCATTTTTTCCAATTAAAATTACAATTTTTCCCCTGAAAGTCAATAAACTACAAAATTTCAATTACAATTAATTACGATAGCCTTATCGCAAAGAAGAAATTACAAATTTAGGTGTTTTTCACATTTTTGTTATTTTTCATGCCTCATCATATTTGAACTAGTTTTTAGGATCTCATTATAGCCTTATCTCAGAAAAAAAAAATCCAAAATGTTTCCATTTTTATGCCTTACCTCACCTCGAAAATAGGTTTTGATTCTCTTTATTTTTTTTTTACATTTTTGTTATTTTTCATGCCTTATACTGGATTTTCAGCACTGAACATTTTTTTTTTTTTTTTTTTTTTAATGGAATTTTCGTCACAATTACAATTAAAAAGTCAATTATCTGAACTAAAGTATAACTCAATCATGATTACAACAGCAACAGATTTTTTCAAATACAATTACAAATATAATTCCGTCATAATTGTAGTTAATTATTAATTACGCAATTAAATTATAATTGACCCCAATCCTGGTGTCTCCATCCATTTTATTTGATCTTTAGTTTAAGTAAACCATTGTACTTGTTTTTATATCTATGCCTGTGAGTTATGTAGAATTATTGTGAATTTTCAACTTTTAAATATGTCTGAAATATCTCAAATCTAAATTTGAGTGTTAAGAAACATGTCCTTAGCTGTCATGCAATATGTGATTTTTTTTTTTATGTCTAGATTACATAGTTATATATACTGTACATTAATTATATTGCCGGCCCAGCCAGCCTGTAGTACCTTTTTTCCACCGGTTGGGTGAGTATAAGCCTATTTACAGCAGAGCCGTTAACCCTGAACTAGGCCATTTCTGGCGTCAAAGCCTTTTTCTGTGCGCAGTGTCTTCATACAGATTGATGTAATGTTCACTAGCATCACGACTGTGTACAAGTCCATGTTTTCGGCTCGTAATAGTCTGTTAGGTGAATTATACTCCGGTAGGAGATCATTTCAAACATACACGTTAAATAAATTGACGTCACTTCCTTTTCGACAATTTTCAATAAAATATAGATCACACACAAACACTATTGTTTCTTCATATTTTTAATGATAATAATAATAAATGCAAACTTACAATAACAAAAAATAGGTTTTATCCTATTAAAAAAAACACAACAAAAACCTGTCACAAGTAATATGCCATGGCCCCTTTAACATATAAGTATAATAAATGCTTTGTGATTCCTTTCCAAAGAAGTATCTTTGCATTTGCAAAACCTTATAAAAGTAAATATTCACACACAAACTCGTACTCGCATACCTGTGCCAGTTTCCTGTAACCTGTTCATCATGTAGTTCAGTGAGGTTTATTGACGTGGTTTCAGCATATTACATCCGGCTTAGTCAGCGAGGACATCTTGGCCTTTAAACAGAAGTTCATGGCCTTTAAAAAGGCACTCTCTCTCTGAAGTTTTGAACCTGTTATGTTCATTAGACAGAAGAAGCAGACATTAGAACAGTGTATTTGTGAAAACCCAGGCTGTTGTTTTTGCATGTTTTTGCCATAAAGATCTGACTGAATAGTGTTAGTAATGCTGTGCATTTTAATTCTGCAACTCATTTAATGACTTCTTCAAATTGCTACATACAATATAGAGCAGGTTTGGAGAGCCCTATAATGTTCACTTTTGAAGGTCTTTGATTGCGTGTAATTGGGGCTTTACTGCATTGCTCTTTTGTTGTTTCATTTTGTTTGTTTTTACTTTAGTTTGACTGTTTTTTAACATATGCCTCACAGAGACGAGTTAGGGAAATGCTCATTCTCTTCACTTGTCTCCAAACATTGTATCAATGCTTTGACTTGTGTCCGTTATGTAATTTTCTACTTTTTTAATATAAGTGTTTTGTCTACCATGATCAGTTTCCCTGCCGAGATTTCCATTCTGCCCATTAGTTACACATACAGTATGCACCAGGCCATCCATGTGGCCAACGTCATCTTCTTCTACTTCCATGTCTGATACACAGGTCGTAAAGGTGTGAACATTCTGTATAGGATAGTATCTAGTAAAGATTTAATGATTAGAGGTTTAACATCTGGGTAAGCATCTTTTAACACATCTCCACCAGGACCATTGTGAGGTTCTTCAGTAATTTGAGCCACAGTAGCTCCACTGTAGCCTCAGACCACATGGGCCAATCTTTGCTCCCTCCACCATTAATCAGCCTCCGCTGTTCATAATGCTGTTGCTGTGAAATCATTAAATTCTTATTGTGTTTTCTATTGGTTGAAGCCAAAATTATCACTTATTGTGCATTGTATTTAAAGGTGCCGTCCACAAATCTCAGATCCCTCTCTCACCGCTGCTCTCTTGCCTCCAAACATTCCAAAGCCCCTCCCTCAGAGGAGCTCTACAAGCTAACGTTAGCCCAACAGCAACATCAAAGTAATATAACAAACACTGTTAAAAGCATTTTACTGCAGCGCTTCTCTCTCTCAATGTGCACACACCTCAGCAACAGCAGCAACAACACAGTGTCACTAACAGCAGCCCACACGGAGGCTGCTGCATGCACATGAACAACACATGCACTACAGAGTTCTAGTGTAACCATTACAAATCAACCATAATGTAAATCAAGCAGCAAAGTCACCAGTTCCATGTTCTATCCTCCAGACCATCCACTGTAAAAAAGACGCCGCTCTAGCTCTGGGAAAGGGGCGGGGCTTGTGAGCAACAGCTGTCAGACAGTCCATCAAACACAATCCTGGCTCTGATTGGTTCTTTTTGCTCGGCCGCGGTGCATTCTGGCAATCTGCCAAAGGCTGCAGGAGCAGCAGGGCGGACTCAATGAGTCTGTTTTTTTTCACACAAACTACTAGTTTCATGTAAAGCTGTCCTTACATTGTGACAGCTTTAGCAAATATGACAAAAAGTCACTTTTATGAGAGTTGGGAACTTCACCTTTAACTGATAAACCTGTTCATTTAATTTAATGCTCATCTGTATCTATTGAATTTAATCTTTTAAGCTGGTGATGCTGCTGAGATCGGAAACGTTGACACTAAACTGCATCTTTAAATGTTTTGCTTTAATTTAGTGATTCTTTTCATTTATATGACATGATTAAATTAGTTTGATCTTGAGTTGCTTGTCATGTTTACATCTAATATTGGTCAGATGTTTACTTGAAGTTACGCAATTAGTCTCTTCTGGTTTATTATTCATGATTTATAGCAAGCAAAAGCTTTCCATGCCGAATGTAATGAAGCAAACTAAGCTTCCCTGCATCACGTCTGTTCATTGACATTAACGCAATTGCCTGTTAAGAACACGTTTGCCTTTAAGCAAAACGGCACACTAAGCATGGACACTGAAACACAATGTCTCAACTTTTGCTCGGGACGAAATATAATCCGACACAAACTTGACATCTGGGCTGTATCTGTGCATCACATCACGATTGAATATAATCAGTTAATCATCTAGCTTTTCTGGTTGCCCCTACAGTGAAAAGGCCATTCCACCTTCCCACTGTGGCTGTGCAAACTTTAAATAGATTCCAGATCACTCTGAAAGTCCCCTCATGGGTGGAACATACGGCTGCTAATCCAATACCTTCTGGCTGCTGTGATACAGGGGAAGAGTGTCAAAACAGACAAGCTGTTGACATTTACAAGAATCTATTTTGATTTATTTTTTTTCTTTCTTGATTTTACAGTGTTTTCTGTTCATTAATGAACTCTTCGGTAGCAATTAACTCTGCACTAGAACAAGTCTGTATGTGTACAGTAGGAGATAGGCGTAGTATTTAGGGATGCCCCGATCAGGTTTTTTTGCCCCCGAGTTCGAGTCCTTTGATTTTGAGGATTGGTCGATACCGAGTCCCGATCCGATACTTCTATTATACATAAAAAAGATAAAGAAAAGCAAAAAAAAAAACAGATCCAGGATGTCCCTTATTTATTTAATTTATCTTATTTTAATATTTAACCTTAAACAGAGCACTTCTGTGATGTACAGTAGCTTGATCAATCAAGCAATGAATTAAAAATTTAGACTTAAGTGCAAGAATAAATAATATTAAATAAAAATGTCTAATATAAAAATGAATAGTTCTCATCTTAAAATACCAAACAGACATGTTAACAAACCTGCTGACCAGGTTTGTGTTTGAATGGTTCGTACCAGGGGTTGCCAATCCAGGTCCTTTAGGGCCACAATCCTGCATGTTTCTGCCATTTCTCTGCTCAAACTAGCAGAACCAGATTTTCATCTTTAAACGAAAAAGCAAGTCAGATTGCAAAGAGAAAGTGTCATGTCCCTTTAAAACAGAATAAACACATTTAATCAAATAACATATTTATTTTCCATGTTAGGATGATTGTATACATTTTCTGCAAAATAGGAAATTATCTGTATTTAAAATGCTGGAACAAAACTAATAACTGTGGCACGTTTGTCTGCCTCTCATTTGCTAGCTGCTTCTTTACTAGCACCATCGATGCCCACTTGAAGTGCTGCCCTTATACTTAGGATTGAAGGACACCAAACATAGGAAGTCTTGTAACAGGTAGTTTCTATGAGAGTAATTGTTTCCATTTCTCCAACCGCATCCCAGGTGACTTGACATAACCTATTTTTCTTTTGTACTCGGGGTGAACTTTTGGTGCTGCTCTGAAAAAGTAAATGTTATAAAAACACAATCAAGTGACAGAGAACATGTTTCCTTACTGGCTACAGGCCATGTGTTTCACACGTCTGCTCATGAATATTTTTTAAGAGTAGAGGTTTTTGCGTTTCTGATGGTGATTTGTATGTTTTTGTGGCTTTAGATTGCTTCTTCAATTCAAAAATGGATTATTTTCCTAACTTTAACCCTAACCCTACACAAAATATCTATTAAAAAATAAAGTGTTAGTAGCTGTATTATCTTTATCGACATTAAGAATTATCGCTTATAATTTGCAAAAATCTGTAAAGTACAATTGCCCTTTGATCGTGTTTCCATTGAAGGTTGTTTTGGGCAGGCACCTCGTAACTCCCATGAAATCTCATCCCGCGGGACTTTGCTGCAGGAAAATGGACACCCCAAACCTCCTTATAACACTCTGCATTCCATTGTTGTTTCGCGCCTAATGTGGCAGTAATGAAGTATAACTCATGTTGAATGTTTCGGTCTCCTCTTCTGTCTTCACGTAGCGCACCATGTTTTCTCGGAGAGAAGTGATCATGTGACCAGGTGTGTCACGTTTTGTGACGTGTATTTCTGGATTTCCATAGCGCTCTTGCGACACATTATTATATCGAAACGTCTGAAATTCTTCCTCATTAAAGCGTAAATACTTTTTAGCGATATTTAAGTGTTATTTTTAAATTCAGGTGTTGCCATTACCAGTTTTTATTGCGCTATTTAGATTTTGCGCATTTCCAAGGGTAATGGAAACCCAGCTATTGTGATGTTAGTTTTATTTATAATGTGATTTTCAAGCAGCTTAATGCAAACTAAACCTAGGACTTGTCTTACATTCTCTCTGCGTGCATGTGTTTCTATGATTATTGTTGTTATGGGATCTAACTGTTTAACTGTCTATCTAACTGTAATATAAACTCAAATAGCTAAAATGCCAATCAAGCAATCAGTTGATGTTTTCACTACATCCTGACACACGGACATGGAAACTACTGGTATAGCCTTGCCTAATTTATCAGCATTCTACATGTGAACACAGTTTGGACATTTTAATGCATGTCTATCATAAATAATTGGTGTTTAATGTTGTGCAGTAAACATGCTGTAGGCTTATAGGTGGGCTGCAAATGTAAATGTAGGTTTAATCGACATGAAGAAAAGAATCAAACCCCATCCTGTAAAAAACACACCTCGATCTCACAGCTATGTTAACCAACACTTTTACACTTTAACTCAAGTACACTCATCCCTGATGGGTTTGCATCTAAAAGCAAACTGAGGCACCAGACAGGATGAAAACCACCGAGTCATAGATTGCCTCCATTCACTTCAGTTAGGATTTCATCAACAATCAAATAATTTTAAACTCTTAGATGACAAGTTCTCTCTCTTGTAGCTGCTTTCACAGGCACATTAGTCACTTTAACACGCACGCGCACACACATACGATGCATGGCACACATGTCAATGGTAGCAGCTTAGTCTTCAGTAACTTGTTCAGGAATTTACACGTCAACTGATGGGCTCATAAGACAGAAGAAAACTACTTCAAAAAGGAGCTCAAATGTGTTTTTTGTTCATGTAAAAGAAGTTTGACCCCCCTCCAAAATGAGATGTGATGTCACACCGGAAGTTGTTGAAAAAAAGATGGGAAATGTCTTCTGTTCTTTACATGTGTGTATAACCTGTTGACAACAGATTGGTCACCAGTAAATGTGCCAACATTGATTCACTGTAAGTAATTATTGTATATTAGAGACACATTTTTTTATGTAGCTACGTCAGCCTACTTACTATTGCAGTGCACACAGATAGAGCTGAGAATCCAACAGCAAACGATAACTGCATTTATTACATTACCATTAATATGACTAATGCATGCCATCAGTGTTTTATGTATAATTGAGACAATGGTTCACACACAAAATAGTGAATACGTTTTTCTTCTTTCAGATGTCAGATTTCATTTATTTATTAAAGAGGACTATACAAATTAATAAACATTTAAATGTATGATATAGCAATACCTAATTTCCATCTTTATTGCTCTGGCCGACAAATACAGTAACATAAAAACACACTGTACATTAAGTATGAGCACAGGGAATTCTACAGTAGAAAACATATAATTCAACACCAGAAGTGAAGCACTAAATATATCCAGGGCGGTGTTCAATGCTAAAAGCGCTCATCATTTGACAATGATCTTGCTGACATCACTGTTTGCATCTTGCCTCTCACCTGTTGTGATGGTGCGGAAGCATCACAAGGAGGAGATAAATGGCGCCGATAAAAAGAACGTGTCAATATCAGTTCCTGCCTGCTTCCCAGTTCACTGATCTACATCTTTTTGGCCGAACAAGGAGCCAGGAAGCTCATGGGGAAGGCAGTAGTTGAATTTGTGAATTTGTGTAGGTAGCAAAGCCTGGATATTCATGAAGATGATGGGATATGAATGTCAGCAGGAAAAAAAAACGTATGCTTGCATGAATTTATGCCAGGAGATGTGGGTGTCTGTATGTGCCTGCAGGTGTGTGTCATTGTTAAAGATCATGTTTTACATGTCACACCAAGTGTGCAGGAAATAAACCAAGCCACGGTGCTGCCTGTGAGCTGCTCGATTAGATTAGGGCAGCAAATTGATTGTAACAGTGTAGTTGTCTCTATCGGAAAGTGCCACTGATTGTGGAGGCGGGTGAGCATGCTGGCGCTTAATTTGATCACTCAGTAACTAATGCAATCCGAGCTACGGCAGCTATTGCAGATTGGGATTAATGTGACAATAGGCAGAGCAGCGATGGAGCGATGAAGTAAAGTGAGAAAGGTTGGGATTCTATCCAGCATTGGGATCAGTAAAACACACAGGCACTAACCTAAGTCTATTCATATGATTGAGGATAGTTTTTTTATGAAATAGTTTTCACATGTTTGTTTCCCAATATTAGACACAGTCAACGTTTTTCTTCTTCTTTTCTTACAAACATTTTACTTTAGCAGAATCATTTCAGAATGGATGAGACGAGGAGCTGAAAGTGCTTGTTAGCTCATAAATTAGCATTTTAAAGGAATACATTTACAACCACAGTATGAATTTTCATGTATAATTTGCGTGTGTGCATGACCGAGTCTATGTGCTATTGAATGCCCATCTGTGTAGCATGTGAACACATTTGCATTTTGCCAATCAACTTGTTGAAACGACATTTGCATAAAGTGACAACTCTTCAGGGCGTTATGAGTGTGTGATTGGCAAATACAGTCGCATAACATCCAAATTGAGTTGCAGGCAAATAAAAAGGTGTGACCACACAGAACCGCTTTGGTACACACTGTTTCATTTAATACGATCAAAGCTAAAGCATGAAAAAAAGATGTAATTGTAATTCTGACACAAACCACCACAATCCTACTGATGCAGGTAAACTACAGCAGTAGCTCACAAAAGCCTGGTAGCACAATTGTACCAATTTCATTTACAAATACTGGGAAATGTATAGTTTGATTTTTCAATTTTTTTTCTTTACAGTTTTAGAAACATTCACTGCAGTTTTCGTCTTTACAGATAGACAGCTGCATGTCCAATGCGCCTTAATAGCATATTTAACTATAAACAAAAACAATACTGTAAATGGAGCATAAACTGTAATTTGTTTGTTTAAAGTTCATAATGGATTAAATTTTTTTGTAAAGACATTTTTAGGATTTATTCTAAAAGTCAAAAATATGTGGTTAAAAAAAAGCTTTCTTTCTTTCTTTCTTTCTTTCTTTCTTTCTTTCTTTCTTTCTTTCTTTCTTTCTTCAAAATAAATAAATCAATATTTCTGTTATTTGTCTGAAAAAGTAAAATGTATTATCTTTTGGCAGTAATTCCATATTGGTGCCTCTCACCTCTCAGTACATACAGTATCAGAGAGTCCTCTCCAACCACCTTGTAAAAGGCACTAATCGACTCGTCTGTCCTTCCTGGATTAGTGTCCACCCCTGATATTTGTTCCCTCAATGTAAATGCTCAACACGCCTTGATTTAAGACGGAACTCCAATGAAACGGAGAACAGGGCTCCTTACTGTCCCCTGTCCACTTTCATTATCTCCCTTCATATTCACTTCTGAACCCAAATGCCACATTAGCATGCCAGAGAGCCAGTCCCACAGGCATCTTACTGACAGCTCTCATACCTGCCCTGCTTATAGATCTCCTATTCAGACAGAAAGCTTCCATCATGATTTATGCATTCTCTCACTCTTCATGGATCTTTAAGAGCATCCAGACATGCAGCAAATGACATGAAGGAGAAAATGTGAGCAGTGGTCTGTTGAAAGAAAGACTGGTCGGTTAGGATCAGTTTAAAAGTGTGATAAATGGCAGCACAGGGCATCAAGAAAAACAACAGTAGATGAAGACTGACTCTCCCAGTGCAACGTGTGTTAACTTGTTTATACGATTATACACATGGTTGACATGTCTTACTTTCCTGATGCAGATGACACAATTATTTCAACGCGAGTTGCTTCTTGTTTGATAGATAATCTTCTGTGTCATCCTTCTATTCTTACTGGGGCTCAATCATCTAGCTGAAGAAGGCTGGCAGTCGATGGATTGGCTATTCATCCCAGTGACAGAACAGGTAGTTTATCCTCCAATGGGCCCCAGGGTTATGGATCAGCAGTCTGGGTTGAATCCATCTGCACACCCACGGCCCTTCATTTTCAATCCTTCTTTCTCCAACCCACAGAGGCTGAGCTCATCAAAAACTAAAGGAATGGTTATGTGACATGTCATCAAAGTGCAAGACTCAACAAATGCACCCTAAGCAACAAATTATTAAAACGATGTTCTCACATTCAATGTGCCACTAATAAAGTAAGGCAAGATTACCTATAATCACAAAAGTGATTTTTTTTCAGTTGACAAATCTACTCTTTTTACCCAAGGTCCTTCATAATTGCTGACTGAGTGCTTGTTCCTCTGTGAACTCCACTGAAGTGAAGACATAGAGGGCGGTTCAATTTATTAATGCCATTCAGGAAGCTGTCGCTCAGAGGAATGAGATGGTACAGGGCACAGGGTGAAATACCACCAACATTTTCAATGGCATTAAGCTGTTTGCTTAGCATGAGGATGCATTCAAGTGCAATGTGGAATACCACATGGGCAGGGGCGCGAGGAGCACCTAGTCCTATGCAGATCATCAGACTGAGAAAAAAACCTAGCCACAGCTTTCTCCTTTCCTGCATGTATTTATGAAACCTACAGTATGTGTTGTGTATGGCATGTCCTTCACCTTCTGAGTCCAAGCTTGATGGAGTGGACACTGTTGCAGTAGGACACGAGTCAGCTGCCGTCAGATCTGAAAATATGACAGCCGTGGCTGAGCTGAAATATACGGAAAAATTTCACATGAGGCTCTGAATATGTGTCGAAATGTTTTGCGTGAAACCATTTTTACATGCACAAAAATTTGTTATTCCCTGCTTTTTATTCTTCTGTAGAAACTGGCTCTGAAAAGATTCGTTGCAGATTGGAGGAATGACCATTAGAGTCTGAGATACTTTTTGTTTACTATTTTATGGTTAGTTTTTTTGTTCCTTTTGGTATTATTTCACCCGACTAATATTGTTCATTGGCAGGTTAAGGGCAAAACTCAACCTGTCAGGTTAGACAAAGGTAAGTGATAAAAAGATATCCAACTCTTGTATATTGTTAGGCAACATGCACACAAGCTGTAAATGCTTTCACAAATTCAAAATGTAGCTTTATCATGGTATTCTACTTGACAAGGAACATGTAAGAAAGTTCTATGCTGGCTGCCAGGCTTTCAAGAGAAAACAAAACCCAGTTATTTTCTCCATGAATAAATATAAGATGGTTGCATTAACTGAACTGAATGAAAATAATGGTTTAGTCTGTTCTTTACTCGCATGTTTTATTAAACTAAAGTGAACTCATGTGGCTCACATCTGACAATGCACTTAAAGGTTGATTCTGAAACCCTGTTCAGAAACTGTTTTTGGTATAGTGGGTGAACTGGTCCTTCAATCCTGAGACTAGTAGTGCATTATGTGTTCAGAAAATGGAATGAAAAGAAACTGAACTATGTAGCAGCTGAAATCCTTTAAAAACTCTGACCAATCCCTACCATTCGGACTGAATGACAAGAACCAGTCCGATGCCTTCGTGTCCTGCACACGCCCCCCATCTGTCCCTCCCTTTTACCGTGCACACTCATCACGTGATACCGTTTGCAGAAATTGGGAGCAAAAATGAGGATCTGAAGGGCCTGAAAACTCTTGCAGAGGTTGCTTTTTTCTGTTGGACAGCTCATTATATGTTTTGCTTTAGGGGGATTTGTTCATTTTGTATCAGAGTGTTCAAGCTTGTAGGGGCGTGGCTTTGGCCGGAGTCCGGACGGGATCATACGGGAGGGAAAGGAAGGGGTGGCGCTTAGAGGAGATCTTGCTAACTCAAATCATGCTAGCTTTCCAACATTGCGGACTGCATCTTTAAGCACTCTAAGCAGTTTTTCCTAATCTGGAATCCACCAAACCCCACAGGGGGGCGCCAGGGATCCCAGGGATTTTTATTCAGTCTAGCCAGGTGGTGGCAGGTACCAGGAGGTTTAGCACAAACAGGAGCGGACAATAGTGACCTGTTTAAGCTCTGGGACAGCTTCCGCATCTTCCTGGGTTCGTGGTTTCTCCAGCTCACTGGTGACCAAACACCTGCAGGCTAACCCAAATTCAGAACAAAGACAGAAGACCGTCAAGAGACAAATTATCATGCATAATAACTTATTAATTGATTGTTATTTTATTCCAAATCTCTGTTGGGATTTATTTTGAAGAACACCTTGTACGGATTTGCTATGCGATCTGCTGTCTTTATCCTGGGGCTTTATTCACTTCTGGATCCCATTGGTATGCTGGGCATTTTGTCTGTGATAGCAAATGCAGTTTATTGCACAGGTCTATGCACAGGCACAGTAAGACCTTGTTTTATATATATATATATGTATATGTAAAAAATATAATTTCAGAATTATATATTCCATTTTTTGTAGTTTTTTTTAAAAGGTTTTTAAGTAGGCATGTTTTGTTATGTTTAAAACGGGCTTCTGTTCAGTCATGCAATGAAGTCAATGAGGAGGTGCCTGATGCTATCAGACAAAGAAAGTCCTTTGGCTTGTTCAGTGACTCTAGTGAGTGGGGGCGTAGTGCTTTGCTTTGGCACTTGTCTGATAATTGGACAGGATTTCCTATAAATAGAGTTTTCTTAGGAAGTGGGAAGTTGTGTTTGTGGCATGCATGTTCCTCACACTGTAATTGGGTTTTAGGGTGATATGCCCAAACTTGTTTTGTCTACTGTCACGCCTGACAGTTCTAATACGCTGATGATTAGCACTCTAAGACACTTGCTGTTTACAGTGCAATAATAGCATGACACAAGGGCATCGCAATTCTGCTGCTGAGAACAGAACTTTCTGCTGCTGCTTCATTCATCTCTTTGCTGTCACCTGCATACAGTACCTGTTCTATTCTGCTATGAGTCCTTCTTAAACAATCATGTACCAATGACTGGGGCTCAGTGGTGCTTATAGCTCTCAGCATTTGTATTTCCCAGTTAAGTTTTTGGTAGATAATTATCTAATTGATAATTATTCTGTGTTAAGGGATGGGAGCTCATTTACGCTACATTTTCTAAATTGATTTGCGTAAATACTTAATATAATGATAACATATTTTATAATAATATGTGTTTCTCCGACCGTGATATTTGTTGACCATTCTTGCTTATTACCCTCTGCCAAGCAGCTAATATTTATTAGTTGTTTTTTCTGTTAGCGAGATTACGTAAAAAGTTCATACTCAAAGGATTTTGACAAGATTTTGACCAAAAATAGACCTTACACAATGGAAGAGTCCAAAAATTTTTTGGAGGGGATCCAGATCAATCTAAGGATTTTGCATCAGTTTCAAAATACAAAAAAAATCCCTTTCTCTCATTATTAGTAACATCTGTTCATATTTGACTCATTTAAATAAAAGTTGACTAAGTTATGTCAGGTCCTTCAATTACCTCACCAAGTTTCATGTGGATCGGATTCGGATTGTGTATTTCCTCACAACTTTCCCCAAAAAAATGGCGGCACTCATAAATTTGGATTTACTGTATTGTTATTAATGGGTATTGAAATTTCTTACAAGCATTTAAAGTGTGAATCATCACGGAACCATGATCAGATACAGTAACTGTGAATGTCTGGCAAAGAGGACATCTGGTGCTTGGTTGAGGTTTGTGATTTCTAAGTGTTTAGTGTATTGGGTAGATATTAGATATAATAAGTTGAGAGACAAGGTCATGAGGGTAATGAGGATGTGGAGCACAGGCATTAAAAACTATGAAAGAGTGTTGCGAATAGTAAAGGATAGGTTGGTATAATATGAAAAAAGTCTTCTTCAAACATAATTAATATCATTGGTCAAAAAGTGAAGATGTGGTGTGTTGGTAATACTTTTCAGTTTGGTCATTTATATCAGCTTTAGTGCATTTTATTGCTTTTAATATATATAATTAATCAAGGATATTGTTGGTTATTGTGTTCATTTATAGACAAAAAAACTCAAACAGTCTTGGTCTCGGATAGTGTGGTCATGAACACAACATTGCCCCCCGGTAAGAATCTCAAACTCTGCCTATGCCTGAAGCCTTTCTGTGTGGCGCTTGCATGTTCCCCTTTGGCTTACATGAGTTTTATATGGGTACTCATACTTCCTCCAACACTCAATTGGTAACCTATGCACCACACACCCATACCCAACCCTTGGGGGGCTGGATGGTGGGACTGGGGGTGGAGGGGGCCGCCACCTGTGTCACTATGTAGTGGCGTGGGGGCGGCACTCCCACCTCTAGTTACCCTACTAATCCCTCCAATTTTAATCACACCTCAACATGCCACCCCCCGGAGGGTGTACCCTCACTTACACCCTCCGGCCTATTACACCACATACACGTATATCCACAGAGGTAGGATGGGGAGCACCGCTCCCCTCCATCCCCCTTCTTTTAATTACACCCCATACATTCACTGAACACACACACTCACACAGGGGATAGGGAAGTGCCTCTCCATTGGGGAATGGAGAGGCACCATAACAGGGTGGTGGGTTGGCTCACATATTTGGGCCTCTCCGGTGGGGGCCTGGCCCCTCTGTTGGTGGCTGGGCCACTACATAGAGTGAAAATACATCAGGATGGTGTGGTCGGGCGTGGCGGTGGGTCTCGGGGGGGCTTTGCTGGGGTCTCTCCTTGCGGGGTCTTTCCGGGCGGTGTCGGCCTGGTGGAGCGCGGGGACGCTTCCTCCCCTTGGGTGAGGCTTGGTGCTTGTTTCGTCGGCTGGTGGCCTTGGGGGCGGGCCCCGCGGTGTGCGGGCCTGGGGCGGCCTGCCTCGCCGGTTTGGGGGGTGGGTGTGCTGGGGGTGTGCTGGTGTCCTCACCGGGGTTGGGGCGGGGTTTGCTAGGTGCCTCGGAGCGATGCTGTTTACTGGGGGGCGGCGCTAGCTGTTCCGGTGGTGGAGGTTGCTGTCGGCCGCCTGGTGGGTCTGTCCTGACATCTGCGGACTGGTGGGTGGGTCCGGGGCATCTTTGGCTCGGGGCTGCGGTTCCGCACTTGATGTGTGCCTTTGGGGTGCCTCCGTCCCCGCGGTGGGGATCGCCGGTTGCTCGCGGGCCGGTGGGTGGCGCTGCTCCGTGGCTGGCGCTGCCCGGGGGGCGGCGGGCCCTGGGCTGCTGGCCTTGGGCTGTCCGGGGCTGTGCGGTCCTGCTGGGCTGTGGCCGGGTCCTGGGCGGGGGTGGGGGGTGCGTCCCGGGGGGCTTGGCCCGGGGACTTGCCCTTGGGGGGTCCTGGTCCCGGGGGGTGCTCCTGGGGCCCGGGGTGATTGGCTGGCTGGCCGGGCCGGTCCTGGCGGGGGTCTTTCGGGGCGGGTGCCGCGTGCCGCGCCCTTGCATACCTAATGGTACGGCCCCTGCTTGGGCAGTGCCCCGTGAGGCAGGGTGCTGGGGATGCACAAGGCGGTCTGGCTTGGCCCTTGGAGGGGGCCCTGGCTTTTAAAAAAATAAAATAAATAAATAAATAAAAAAACTAAAGCCCGTGGCGCGGGCGACATCAACAATAGGTGATTTGGGGCGCCATGGGGGGCTAGGTTGGGGTGCCTGGGGGCCGACGGGGAGACTCCCGGCGGCCCCCTGGTGCCTTATGCGGCTTGGGGTGTGGTCGTCCTCCCTGGGCGGGCTGCTCCTGGTGCTGCGTTCATTCCGGGTCCCTCTGGCCTGGGGTCGGGTCCCTGCTGGCTCTGGGCCCGGCGGCGGGTGCCCGCCGGCTGCCCGTTCGGCGTGGCTCTGGTCGTCTGCTGGGCGTGGGCTTTGGCTCCTCCGCTGGGGTCTCGGGCGGGGAGCTCTCTGGGCCCTCCCCTCGGGGGGTTGGGCGCGGGGGTGTGGGGGGGGTGGGGGGGGATGGGGTGGGGGGTCTGGGGGTTGGGGGTTGGATTGGTGGCGTGGTGCGCTGGGTCCTTGGCTCCTTGGGGCTTTCTCGGGTGTGTATGGGGGGGGCGATGGTTGCCTCTCGGTTTGGGATCTTGGGGGCGTTCGGGGGGCTGCTTGGCCGTGTGGTGGTCGCCGGGGGCCCCCGGGTTGCCCGCTCTTGCTGCTGGCCTGGCTGCTTCCGGGGCCCGGGGGCGGCTCGTGGGTTTTGCAGTGGCGGTTCTTGGAAATACATTTGTCATGGATGCACTGGCCTTGGGCTGTGGGATAACACTCATACTGGGCTCAACCACAGACACGTTGTTCCCAAATACCTGTTCTATGGAATTTCCACTCACTTCTTCCTCTGCTCACAGCCACCACCATTATTCCTAAGCCGCACACTGGTCACCAAACTGGCTTGATAACTCAACAATAAGCACAATATACACAACCACAATTTCACATCGCATCACTTGAAATCTATCGACTACTCCCCACCCATTCCATTTCCTATCTTGTATTCCTCTTCCCTGTTAACTTCCCCACCCCTCTCCAACCCCTCACCTTGGTGTAACACTGCCCTCTCTTTTTTTACATCCTCCCTTTAATAAAGTATTTCTTACCCTTCCCTAGGGAGGGCTGGTGATGGTCACAATTATGCAATGAAATAAATAAATTTATTTAATTGCAATAACAAAATATGCATTGCTGTTAAAAGATTGCACTTCGAAAGAAAAAAAAAAAAAAAAAAAAAAAAAAAAAAAATTGGTAACCTAAGCAAGGGCGGATTTTGGGACTGCTACGGCGCCCGGAAATGAATCCCTCCTGAAGCTGTGCCCTTGGCATCAAACCCACAGTTATCTTTAAGCAAGTTGCTGCAGCTGAGCACTGAGCCACCACGTGACAAGGAAAGGATATATGAACACAGTGACATGAGCCATCCCAATTCTATCAAAATGTCATTTAAAATATCCAGAGAGGAGTTATTTTATACCTCAGATGCCAAATTAATTTCAGAAGACAAATTTGTGCTTCTTGATGATGTGGTAAAATGTAATTTTAGTTTGGATTTACCTTATTATAACCTTTAGCTCATTTATTTTATTATTTTCCATGCATAAATAATTTTAATAAATATGTTCAATAATATTTCCCTTACTATACCCTAATGCAGGGGTTCTCAGCTATGAGGTTGCGAGACACTGGGAGGGGGTCGCCAGATGCCTTTAAGAAACTAAGAATATTTTTTGAACAATTTGAGCTCATTTTTATTTATTTTTAACCTTTTTCTGTAACTACACCAAACTTGCCATATTTCAAACTATTTTCATCACATTTTCTTCCCAAATTTTTGCTCCTGTTTATACTGCATTTTTTCTACATTGATTACTCCCATTTCTGCCACTTCTCCATCAAATTTCAATGCCTTTTCTGCACATTTTTTTTTTTTTTTTACCATTTTCAAGACATTTTCAGCACTTATAAACCCTTTCCACCACTTTTCCCACCTAATGTTGCATATGTTGACCCATTATTGTCAGTTTAAACATCTTTTCACCATATTTCATACTTATTTTTGCCAATTTAACCACATTCATGATTTAATTGTTTAAATTGTTTAAATGTTCATACTTTTGTTCTGCCATTTTTAAGCAAATATTGACACTTTGAACCACTTTTTATCTCTGTTTTTGGCCTCTAATTTGCAACTTTTAACCAATTTCTGTGGTTTTTAAAATCCCATTTCACCACCTTTTTCACTATTTTTGGTCACTTTGAACCCATTTTTATTTCTGATTAAAACAAGGATTGACATCTTTCTGATGACTATATAACTATAGCCCAAATAATACTAAACTTCCTGTATGACAGTGGATATTATTCAGATTCATAGAACAATGGACCATCATTTTGTTGACTTTATGGATGGACCCAAAAAAGCTCTCCCCTTTATCCCCCCTTATAGATGGCCCTGTCTCCACATGACTATTCTTCAATGTTCATGTCTGTGTTCAACCTCCTTCAGGTACAGTGGGGGTTCCCGGTTTCTGGAACCTTTATTTTGGGGGTTGAAGGCTGAAACGGTTGAGAAGCACTACCCTAATGTATGGTGTGTCGACATCAATTGAAACGCCTCTAATTTCATAAAAAAAAAAAAAAAACCTCTTTCGTTTACTCGTATAGTGACGACGACAGAGTGGGTGTGTCACTTTGCAGATTGTCCTGCTACGGCAAGCAACTCTGGAACCACGACTGAAGTCGCAATCAGCAGAGCAGTTTCCGGGAGCCTTTGCCGTCCTGAAATCCACCCTTGCATAAACTCTCCAATGTGGGATGGGCACCGGCAGACCCATTTGAACCCAGTGCAGGATAGAGCAGGTACCAAGGATAAGGGGGCAACTATTAGCCTAGTTGTTATCTTAGGATTTAATAAACCTGGTTAGCATAAGAATTAGTTGACTATTCTAGTATGCATTTTAATATGTAACAAACTTGTCTTCTTATCAAAATAAAGAGTTTTTTTCATGACAGCCTTTAGGCATTTGAAGCTTGGATAGTTTGAGCAGTGACTATCGACAGGTTTTTGGAGTTACATTTTTCCCCTTCGGAAAGCAAATAATGAGTGCCTATTAGAGTGACAGATGATTAGAGTGACAGGTGATTAGAGTGACAGGTGATTAGAGTGACAGGTAGCGGAAAAAGACATGTATGCTAACAGACAGGAGAAGGGCTGGAAGGTGGTAAAACAGACATAGTAATGAAGGGGTTTGATTCAAACAGGCTTAGGATTTTCTTCTCCATTTAGGTAGTAATTTAGACTCAATGAGGTGTAGCCAAATAAGTGAGCTTTTGGAGAACCAATGAGTCAGACCTAAAAAGAAACGAGGAGCATACCGAAGAGAGGGAGAAAACACAATACAGTATCAACAAAAGAAATGGCAGTAGCTACTTTTACCACTTAAAGGAGCATAGGGCATGATTTGTGAAAAAATACACATTAATTTTAAGTTTTTTTAATGCTAATGGGTGATGAAGCGCTCACAACCAAAGAGAATGAGCCCACACACATTTCTTCTGATTGCCTTGAACAGATCGTGTTATACATTTTGTACTTCTGTTCTGGGTCCAATTTCCCACGCAGTTCTGCAGACGTGAAGTCAAATGTCACTGATTGTGACGTCAAATAAGATTGATGCACGTTCTCGACGGCTTGGAGAGGCAGCCCAATACCCCGAAAATAAAAATGAATGAGAAGAAGACGGCTAGGAAACTGAAAGAAGACAAGCACGGTGGACTAAACTACTGTTTGGTTCAACAGATGCATGCAGAGGCATGTGCACAGGTCTTGCAGTAAACAGTCACATGAATGGCGAGAAAATAAATAACTGTGTCACAGTATCAGTGCCATGACCCTGCAAAGCTGGCAGTAGTCTCTCTGACGTCACTCCTGTGACTTTCTCAAACCGTGGATGCAGACGCGCACTCCTCCACACAGCACAGGCTAAACCAAAAGGCTAAATAAGTGACGAAAACTTTAACGTCTGACCAAGAATTGGCCGTATCGCTGAAAAGGAACCAACACCTCCGGGGACAGACAAAGGCTCCTAATCACCGATCTGCCACCGGTGCGCACAAATGAACACACTAGAGCCACACACGCAGAGAGGGAACAGACAAGAACTGCACAGATGGAGACAAACAGCGACAAACAGCGACAGACAGGCTGACACACACGGACCAAAAACGGACGGTGCGACATGGGACAACAGGGAGACAAGCACAGACAGTGGTGTTTACAGATGAGGAATCTTAAAAAAACTGTACACACACACACACACACACAATCAGAATCAGAATCCTTTTATTGTCATTGTTACTACACTGAAAAACATGGATGGAGGCTGACACCATGACAATCCGCTGCACTGCTAAAGAGTTAATGCCCCCTGGAGGCCCCCGTGCCAGCTTGTCTGATGACTGCAGTTACACTAACGGCCGTCGTGTCACTATGGAGTCTTCTTTCGTGATCCTATGCTCCTTTAAAGCAATCCGCAACCATCTCATGATTAGATGATTTAGATGTTTGGTCTAAAGGTGAATATTAAAACTTTGTAACTCATTCGTGTTAGAAATGTCTTATGAGTCATTTATATCAACTTTTAGCTTTCAAATACACCTAATATTTGTTTATACTGTATGTGAGCATCAATAATTCAAAGATTTCAACCCAAAAGAATTCACATATCATGTTGTTGACATAATTAATCCTACATATTTCTAGTCCTATATGCATGCCTTCCAGCTGAACAAGGAAGTTTATCATCAGAATGATCATATGCCTTTAACCTTTTAAAATCATTTGGACTTAAAGGTCCCATATCATGCTATTTTTCACCCATAAAACATAACAATAATAACAAAAACGTAGTATTTGAGGTTTATTTTCCCAAACTGGACTGTTTTTCAGAGTTTTAGCCTCTGAAAAGTCACTTTCTGAGCAACTCTACTCAAAAAGGCTGATTTGCGGCCGACTTATGCATATTCATGAGTGAGCATGTCTATAGACCGGACACTGACTTCTTCCTCCCACAAGGTGACGTAGGGCCAGAGGACCACCTGCCCTCCTCCCACCTGCCCTCCTCCCACCCACTCGGTAGCTGAGCTCATGCACCTTCTAACAAACGATTGAGGGAATCAATGAAAAAAAACACTTTGGGCATGTGCATGAAGCTCTAATAGCACTTTTATCATGTTTAAAGCACAGAAAAGTCCATTTAGCGTAACATGGGCCCATTAAAGGTGCAGTTCGCAACGTTCAGATCCCTCTCTCCCCCTCCCTCCTTGCTGCTCTCTTGCCCTGCCTCCAAACTTTCCAAAGTCCCTCCCTCTGAGGAGCTAATGTTAGTCCGACAGCATCATCACAGTAATATAACAGTCTCTGTTAAAAGCATATTACTGCAGTGCTTCTCTTTGTTCAATGTGCACACACCTCAGCAGCAGCAGCAACAACACCGTGTCACTTACAGCAGCCCACACGGAGGCTGCTGCGTGCACATGAAAGACACATGGACTACAGAGTTCTAGTGTAACAATTACAAATCAAACAGAATGTAAATCAAGCAGCAGTAATTACCTTTCAAGCAGAAAAGTTGCTAATTCTATCTTCTACTCCTCCAGACCATACACTGTAAAAAAGACGGCGCTCCAGCCCCGGGAAAGGAGCGGGGACTGTGAGCAACAGCTGTCAGACAGGCCATCAAACAAAATCCTGGCTCTGATTGGTTCTTTTTGCTCGGTCGCGGTGCATTTTGACAATGTGCCAAAGGCTGCAGGAGCAGCAGGGAGGACTCAATGAGCCTGTTTTTTTTTACACAAACTACTAGTTTCATGTAAAGCTGTCATTACATAGTGACAGCTTTAGCAAATATGACAAAAAGTCACTTTTATAAGAGTTGCAGACTGCACCTTTAAGTGAACAGTGCATTTGCTTGAGTAATCGCTATGTGACAGTTTGTCAAACATGTCAACCTCCACAAGCGTGTATATAAAGTGGTCTATTTCCTACTATGGTAGTAAAGGTTACATATAACACCTTTGTCATTTGGGTTGAGTGTCTCGTTAACATTGTTGACCTTTAACTCACTCCTACATAAAAAAAAAATATCTTTCCCCTACAGTAAATCAAAAAAGCTGTTTCCTTAACTACAAAAGAATTATGAGTCTAAGCCCTGCTTGAGCTGGTATGTACTTGCAGGGTTTGCATGCTCATCGTATATAGAACTTTGTAAAACATTATTTTCTTCTTGCAAACTAACACAAAGCTAGAATTCTTTTATGTGTTAAATACAAAGAATCTGTAAGGAGGCTCATATAGAACAAGAAACAAAATGGGAATTTCTCTCTTTCCTATAAGTTTAAATTTGATTTGATTAGGCTTGAAACAAACTTACCTTTCAGCTGGCACTGCAGAAAACCTCCCACTCATCCAGATGGTCTCTTTGCGTGTGACTCTCAAAATCCACAGAGACTTATTAGTGATTATATATTTGAAGAAGCTAAGTTGAGCTTTGTTTTATTCTGAATGACACAAATAAAATAACTGAGAAACATGAAATAACTATGAAACACTATTAGATGATAAAAGTAGTTTTGTGTAGAACTGGTGTACATTTTTGTGCCCTTTTTTCATGCCTTATATGATGGTAAAATTACAATAATGGCTTAAATGGCTCGCAGTGTGACAAATTATGGTTTAGCAAGTTAAATAAAACTAGATGATCTATTATCCCTGAAGTCGCAGTGGCTGCAAGACACATCCTTTTACAACTTTGTTGAGACATGAATCAAGAGATCTGTCTAAAGTGCCATTAGGTGACAGATACAGAGGTACGACTACATCCCTTTACTGCTCGTGGCGTTTGTTAAAAGCTTAGAAAAGTAGGGGCTAAACAGCATATTGGCTATAACCTATTGTTTATTATGATATAGTTTTTACAAAAAAATTCAAGCAGGCCATTTGCTTTTTTAATAATTTTTTAATTTTTTTACATTATTTTATCTGTTTCCTTGGTAGATCTACAGTAAGTTGGTATAGCTAGTTTCTATTAATTTAGATACTAATATTATGTTTGAGTATTTTAAAAAAAACAACCATCTTCAAAAAAAAAAAAAAAGTTCTATGTTGCTCTACCATTTAGTTTAAACAGCAAATAAATAAGACAGTGTTTTACTCTCAGTTCACAAAAATTCGATTAATTGATAAAAAAAAAGTAATTCACAAACAGAATTAGGGATGGGATGATACACTGAGTTCACGATATGATACGATAGACAATGATGGGCTCACAATGACAATACGATATTTTTGGAAAGGAAAAAAAATACAAAAACAATTGCAGTTGGAAAAACATTCTTTTATTTGACTTCAACCCCAATCCGTGATAACACCATATACTGTATCATCCCACATTTATATAGAATATGAAGCTTAAATTAATCTGCAAACATAAGGACAGGGCTGAAAAACATGGGTGACTGAGGACTTCAGCAGCCTTTTTTTTACTGTGCAGATAGATGGATAGCACTACATTATCACTACAGAAGAGTCAAATAATAATAATCCGTCACAGACGAGATTTAGAATGCCTAAACCACACACACACACACACACACACACACACACACACACACACACACACACACACACACACACGCACACACGCACACGCACACACACACAGATATTTTTGTGTTCCTAGTAAAAATCTGATTATGAAACCAGGCTTGGTGTTGTTGACAAAAAGAACAATCAAAATGAGTGGGCACATTGGAGAGGATGGGCTTTGATGAAATCGAGGCTTTTTTTTACATGGGCTTGCCTGTGGAGTTACATAGATGCCATTATACTAGGCTACACTTTACTATTGTTTTCCTAAATGCTAATCCATAAAGCAGAAAGAGTTTCTATAGATGAGCATAAGAACGATTATCAGCCAAAGTCATGTATAAGTATTTTACGAGCTACAGGCATGTCTACACAACAAGCTATAATATGGTTCTTTAATGCAGTTTTTAGAGAAACCAGTTAAAAATATCTTACTAATCCTCTTACTTGATGAAATTGGTCAATGCTTTTATCCATTTTTGTTCACTGATATTTCAGCTTACAAGCAGGCAGATGATAAAAGCTTAAAATTAGCTACAGTGACATGCGAGCACACGATAAAGAATCCTCTTCTTCAGTCTTGAGTCTTATTGTGAAGGTGTTGTGAATCCATTTGGTGACCAACATGATCCTAAACTGGCTTGTGCTGCATTAAAGATACTTGCCCATCTTAAAAATACACTTGATCTGACCTGCAGCTCTGCAGATAAGTATGTTACAGAATGTATTTTTATGAAAAAAGGTTAAAGTTCAGGAGGCTGAGAAAGTCCTATTTGTCACATTCCATAGAGGTGATTTATATTTTACTTGTGCATCTTGTATGGTTAGATGGGTTTCTATGGTTTATTCATTGAGCTGTGCTAGAATTCCTGATTCTACATTTGCTGGTCTACTAGGCCAGACAGTAGTTTGGACAACTGATTAAATATTAGATCTTGTTGAGAATAGTTTTTTTTTTTTCTTTCTGGATGGCATTTGCGTTTTTGTTTGTTTTTGTTTTTTTTGGCTCTCATATGAATTTTCTGTCTTATTTTGTATAGACTGTAAATAATAATAAGTTGAATTTACTTTAAAAAGACTAAACTCATTGCCTTAAGAATTTAAAATGTATGTTGACTAAGATTAATTGGATTTGATTAACTTATAATTTATGTTTATTTAGATCAAAGTTAATCAAGTCTAGTTGTTTTAAAGGGGACATATCATGCTAAATCCACTTTTTTAGCCCTTAAATGCATTTTGATGTATATTTAGATTGTTTAGAAGTACAGAAAAGTTCAAATTAATCTCTTCAGGTGCTCCGTTGATATCTTTATATTCTGTTTTGGTCATATTTTTCAATCTGTTTCAATTTTTCGATTCTCTATTACGTTTTTTGAACAATAACGTCAGCAGAACTGCCAAATTAGGACATCGACTCCAGGCCCAACACTTCGAGCAATCCGCCATTTTTATTTCTCGCTTTTATTTTGTAGTCCAAGCTCCAGGATGCAGAAGTTACGAGAGGAGAAATCAAAATGTTGGGTTGTTGGATGTAGTAACCCACACGCTTCATTACAACGTCTCCCAGCATCAGAACCTTTTTGAAGTGCCTGGTTGAGTTTTATTTTTCACGGAAATGTACCCACATCTGTAGGTAAGGTCATTTTTGTGTGCGCGCAGCACTTAAAAAATGACTGCTTCTGCAACCTCCGCCAGTATAAAGAAGGATTTGCCGAAAGACTTTGTCTAATTGAGGGTTCAATTCCTTCTATCTTTGGAGATGACGAACAGAGCACTTCGGTAAGCTGTAAATAACGCTAAAAAGTGTGATGATAAGACGTCCCTGTCATTGTTTTGTTAGCGTTAGCAGTTGCACCGTCTTCATATGTTAGCGCTGTGTGCTCGTTTTAGATCCTTGATGATATGGCCTACGTGGTTTAATTTAAGTCTAAAGTTTTCATTAGTCATTTTATTTTGCCTTTTTGTCTCCGAAAAGTCTGTATTAAAATGCATTTCGTGACGTTAGCTTGGCGCTAGCGTTAGCTCGGTGCTTGTGTTAGCTCACTTGTTAGGGTTCTGCAGGTTCATCATCTTCATTTTCATCTCGCTCCGCCGGGTCAGACTCTGGCTCAAACATGTAAAGCTGGATGGACAAGTCTTCTGTTGTTGACATTGTGTAAATAACGTGTGAATAAACTTTTTCTGCACCGCTACATAGCCATATCTCTTCTATCAAACTACAAAAATGGCCGATCAGGGTGGAGTTGAACCTGGAGAGGGGGCGGGGTATGAAGTGTCTCATTTGCATTTAAAGAGACCGCACCAAAACGAGTTACTCTTAGAAGCACATCAGAAAAGGGGTAGAAAAGGGGTCTGGGGAGCTATAATAATGAGGAATTCAGACCCAAGCAGTGCAGTTCCGCTTTATATAGACCACAACTGTATGATTTATATCTAAAAAGGAAGGATTTAAAACCATGATATGTCCCCTTTAAGACAACATAAATGAGTTTTTTTTAAGGCAGAGTTTACAAATTTTGTTATAAGTAGTCAATTTTTTATTTCATTTTTCAGTGTGTTTACAAGTTTGTGCTCCTGTTTTTCTTATGTCTGCAACTTTGTCTAATGTGGCATGTTTATCCCAAATGGATACAATCTATCATTAATTTCCATTATTTGCATTTTTGAGAAATTCAATTATAATCACAAGTATAAAAAGCTCATCCTGTCAAATGTAGCTATTTTCTTCTGGCAGATTAGAAAGCAATGCTTCAAAATGTCCTAATCTATTTTCTCCTGGTTTTGCAGGTGGTTGATTACATTATCATATGTAGCTTAGTTCTTAGGTCCTCCGGCATTGAGTAGTCACAGTTACAATTAAAGCTTCCATTCTGCGCATTGTCCATATTCCTCTTCATGTATTTCATTATAATAGTAATGGGAGCACCTACATTGTCACTCTGGAGTGAAGATGTCTGAATTAGGTGTGAATAAGAGATTCTGCCTGCCTGTTTAAAACTCTCCATATTCATGTTTTTTCTATACCCTGCTTTTAGTGCGATGGTTCACTGAGTCTTGAGGCTTTACAGTTTTGGACTAATTGATGACAAACCTCTCTAATGGTTTTCCCAGCAGCCTTTTGCTTGTCTTTTTTTTTTTTTTTTTTTTTTTGATGAAAAGCTCACACTTGCTTTAAAGCCCGTTTGTTTTTCTAGCGTGTGCTTACTTAAAATAACCATGTAGCATCTCTTCGTTAAGCAGCGTATAGAACTGCAGAAAAATTGCAGCGCTATTAGTTAGCCGAGAAACGCCCTTTTTTTCCACCCTTTCTATTGAAGGATATGTTTGCCATATTATAAGGTCATCATGCGTTTTCAAGCATGCCAAGATGCAAAAACAGAAATATCTATCCATCTATTCTAGTATTTCATCTTTTACAAATGTTGTATTTTGTTGGATCTCAGTCCATCAGTGCACATCATAGACATTCAGTATTAACCAGTTTGTGTTTAGTTTTCTTCTTAAAGTACTGGGGTCAGAGGAACTGAAATGCGTGGGGGAGTTTATAACCCTCAATAACGGTTCCTATTGCCTCTCACCCCCTGCCAGCTCACCAGATCAATTGAGGGATACCTCTGGAGACCACAGCAGCTGCTGACAGAGTCACTATACTTGTAGCTTATCATGTGTTCGTGCTTATTGATTGCATGGGTGCATGAAGAGGTTGCAACAAACACATTTTTCTGCCTTGTGCTCTTTAGTCCCAGAGTCTTTGAAGCGATGGCTTTTTTTAGTTCCAAGGTCTCAGCTTCCTGGAGCTCACCATCTTTACATGTCTGTTAGTGGTCAGAGAGAGATGGAGGTGATGGAGGAGGCCTGGGCTCGCTGAGCAGGAAGGAGAAAATAGCCTCCATGCAGCGGGATTAAAATACTCTATTCTGGGAAAGTGTGTGACCATAAGGGACAGTATAAATTGGACACCTTCGCTGGGGTGTGAAGTAGAATTTTTGTCTCTTCCCACACATAGGAAGGAGAGAGGAGATTATAGTGGGCGTGAGGAGGCTGGACTGTGTAGCTAAAATAGTGCTGTGGGAGTAAATAAACCCGGGGAGGGAGAGAGCTGCAGAGACTTTCACCAATTGTCACCAAGAGTCACAAAGTTTTTGTCTGACATTTTTATTTTTATTGTTTTGTGTGCTGAGAGACTAGAGTGAGAGATTGTTCACCTATATATGTATATATAGATGTATGGGGGAGAGAGGTGGTTCATATAATTGTGTGTGCATGCCCATTGTTGTCACAGCCTGTTGTGATGAAGAGGCTTACATGCTTAGCTGGATGCCAATGTCTCGCTCCAGTTTACAGCACTGCCCATGCTAATGGGCTGCTTATCGTCTCATTATTCACCACAGATTCATAACCATATCACACATTGTTTACCAGTAATAACACACAGGCATTTTTATAGCTGTGTATTAAGCCTCTGTTTTTTAAACAGTAGCTAAATTAAAACAAACACTGTTTTCTTTGATCCTTGTCCAACTTTTGATATTTTAGTCAAGGTACAGTATTTCAATTTGGCATTGTTGTATAAAACGTTAGTGGTCATTACAGTTGAATTTTGCTTTTGGCTGAGATGGAGTTTCATTGGCTTCTTACGTCACAAACCACCACCGTTAGCTCCGCCTCTCCTTTAAAAACTGGCAAAAACGGTGCAACAACTGTCAACTCTTCAATCTGTACCGAGTAGGCTGGATTTAGAGAATTGTGAATAAGGAGGTATTGTGAGTATTGAGTAGCTATTAGCATAGCCTAGATTGTTCTTTGGAGATTTTATAGTATAGATTGGGCGTGTCTTAACTCGTCCAGGAGACCCGCCCATAATCAAGGCATTTTTTTTTACATTTCCAGCCTAGATGTCATGTTAGCCAAAACTTCATGGTTTAGTCACTCTTTAAGCCCACATGGTCAACGTGGTAGTAGGAGCACTCAGAGCGGAGATCTCAAACTGGGAGAGCGACTCCAACAGATTTCAGGAACAACTGAAGCCTAGGACCAGCTAAGATACTTTGTAGAAACCTATCCTTTCTGTTAGCATCTTTTATGATAACCGGTCAGTTTTGACCCATGTCTTAAATCAGCTATAAAATACACTAAAAAAATTGTCCATCACCCAATTTGTTTCTCATCTCTTGGTTACCTTGTTAGGCTTCCTAATCAATTAAAATATAGGTATTAATCAGCCTTTTCTCTATCAGTATACCTCTCGATTTCAATGTATTTTTTTAAAAAAAGATAAAATGATCCTCAATAGAAATTAAATGTAGTGGGAAAACTTGATATGATACAAATGTAATAATTGTTAACTACATGAGTGTAAGCCATCAAACTTGTACATGGTTCCCCAGTTTTGCGTTTTAATTAAAAAATTTTATAGATTTTCCATGCTAATTACAATTACAAAGTCAGTTATCTGAATCCAATTACAATTCAATTATGAATACAACAGCAACAGATGTTTTCAATTGTGATTGTAATTAAATATCAATTATGCAATTGCAATTACAATTGGCCCCATCCCTGCTGTCTGCATTGTTTACCTGGTAGAGTGCCGCAAACAATGCACTTACAGGGAGAAACAAAATATTCTTCGGCACACAGGCTTATTAGTTTGAGAAGAAGGCTTGTAAGCATGTTTGAGATGAACTGCGTAGGGTAGGGGAGATCATCTCTTGTCGTGTTTAGCAATACCATTCAACCTTTAAATTCTCCCATGCTCTACAGTGGCTGCCCACGGTGCTACTCAGGGATAGATAAAAACCATAGCATAGAATTAATGTACCGTATGTGCGTCTATGCAAAATGTAATGACAGTTAAGTAATCCTCTTTTTCTTGTTTCTTTTTATAAGTGTTTGGTTTCTAGTGTAAACCCAGCAGCTACAGTTAGTTCAGGTAGAGCAGCTCATTCTCATACAGCCCATTTTTAGCTGCTTCTTCTGACCTGAGCTCCACTGTCTAGGTCACAATTGGTGTCCTCGCTTGTTCTTCTTCTTTGTATACTCATTAGTTGCTCTGGCCTGGTTTTACTAGACTATCAAGGCCTTTGGTGTTGTATGCAAACAGCTATCAAGAGCCTCAGATGGGAGCCGAGTGTCAGTGTGGGACCAATATGGGCACGGGATCCTCAAAAGAAAACAGAATGCTCCTCCTTTTACCTCAGCCCTACAAACAGTTTAAACTGTATCGCTTGAAGACTCAAAGATAATGAAAATCATTTGATCTGTAACAATTACAAATAAACTGCTCCTCAGAGGGTTTGCGATCTGTGGCGATAAAAAGAAATTGTGGCCGTTTTAATGATTTACTATCAAATTACTGCTTTTTTTCTTCAGGTCAGCCATGAAGGGATATATCCTGGTGTAGAGGAGAGTATAGTGCTCTATAAGTGATCTAGAACACTTTAGACAGAAATCATGCTTTTACCCATGGCTTTGGTTTCTTTCCCTATGTTATTGTCTGATACATTACAGATACGACATTCATTCAACTTTTTCATGATCTCCCTCTAAGGTGATTTGAATATACTTAAAACATTGTGTATTGTGACTGAGGACTAAGATATTACATTTTCTATAAAAGGAAATTAAAGCATTATTGTATAAATTTAAACATGTTCGGAATGATTTCATAGGGAAGGTTAAACGTAAAGCAGGGAGTGCATTTTAGCCACAGATATTAGAATAGAATCAACTTTATTGGCCAAGTTATGTAAGTTATACACACGAGGAATTTGACTTGGTGAACTGTGCTCTCTCCAATAGTGTAAACATTAAATAATAACAATTAACTAGAAAAAAAAATAAACATAAATATAAACAGTAGTTAGACTAATATGTGCAAAACTAAATAAAATAATATAACAAGATAACAATGACAAGATAAGATAATAATAATAATAATAATAATAATATAATAATAATAATAATAATAATAATAATAATAATAATAATATAATAATAATAATAATAATAATAATAATGAGATAATGAGTAGTGCAGGTGAACATTTAAATTAAACAGTATGTACATGAACATTCACAGTGACATATTGATCCAGGGTTGTTATGTGTTTAGTTCCAGGGTTGTTATGTTTAGTTCCAGGGTTATTTCACAGAAACAGGACTGACACTCTTTGACTGTTTAGTGTTGATCAGAGTGACAGCCTGGGGGAATAAACTGTTTTTATGGCGGGTAGTTTTGGCGTACAGTGACCTGTAGTGTCTGCCGGAGGGGAGGAGTTTGAACAGATTGTGTGAGGGGTCTGCAGTGATGTTACCTGCCCGTTTCCTGACCCTGGACAGGTGGATGGAGGACAGATCCACACCAATGATCTTTTCTCCAGTCCTGATTATCCGTTGTAGTCTGTGTCTGTCTAGTTTCATTGCATGAATGTGATGCCTCTTAATGCTTTCTTATGTTGCAACAGTAGACCACATGTAGGAAATCATTGGGCTCATAGACATCATACGTAGACGCCACAAAGACTGCCCCGCCCACTAGAGCGGTGCGTCAACAGGGCGGCCATCTTGGACCGGTGTCAATCACTCCTACAGTGCATTACATCTATAGAGGAATGATTTGTTTACACTATTAAAGTTGTTATAAATCACACAATTCTCAAGCAATTTTCACAGAGTTTGTTTGTAACAAACGTCAGACATGCTAGATAGATGGATAGATAGGTAGAAATAGAACAAAAGGAACCCACAAAACGTTCAGATGTGCTCAGCTCTTTATTGACATTGTTTAAGGCTTTACATTGCATTTGACAATTATTATTGTATAATTGTACTACTACTGTATTATTGTTATTGTTATATATTCTCATATTATTGTATTTATTATTATTAATACTTCTCATATTACATTATTATTATCATCAATAAATATGGTTTATTATTAATATTATTGTTTTTATTATTGTATTATAGTTACTGGATTCCTATATTTTTTTGTTATTGATATTATTATTATTATTATTATTATTATTATAATCATCACTATTATTAATTTCACCATTACTATTATATCATCATCATTAATTATTGTAGCCAAAGAACTGAAATATTCAAGGATGTGGGTGTGGAGATTAAGTGTTGAGTGGTAAAACCAGCATTTTAAATATATACAAGCACTTTGTATCGTAGCTACATGTGTGACGTTTTAAAAAATTTCAACAGCTTGGAAATTGGTTCAAAATTCAACGAATAATTCTACTCAGAGATTGAGAAATATCTCTTTCTGTTGTAATGACCATGCACCGCTGCCTCCACACCACCGGTCCAAGATGGCGGCGCTGTTGATGTGTCCCTCCACAGTCGATGCGGTGTCTACGTATATTATGTCTATGATTGGGCTTACCTGATCTAGAATATAATAACAAATGAACTGATTTATATTTTCATTCAAAAATCTCTGAAAGCTGCCAGAGATAAATTCATAGTGTAGGCCTCAGGGATCATAAAGTGAAGATCATTTACTCAAAAAAATAAAGGTCAAATGTAAAAGGTTTAAATTGCTGCTCGAAAGTTTTTTTCTATCTCCACTATAAACACGCTTTTTGACATTTCCCCAATTTTTTTTGCCCCACGAACCAGTTTAATGTCAGACAATATTTTCACTGACTGACCTTTAAGGTGTGGCAAAAAAACACCAAAAAAACTCTCATTTTCTAAATATAATATTAAACGCGAATCAACTGTATACAACTTTATTAGCAGCATCAAGGTTAAACATGCTTTCAACATAAAACACGCCACAAAAACAAATATAAAGTGCATGAAAAAAATGAAAAATAAAACTCACCATAACGTGGGAGCCTTGAGCTTGTTTCTCTGCAACAAGACAGTTATACAGATATAGCAGAGAGAATCCGGTAATTTTCCAAAATAAAACAACGTTCTCGGATAATAAAGAAAACAGAAATAATAAGGTATGTATTCTTTCTGTGGGACCCGGTACCAATTGATCCACTGACTGGTACCGGTCTGCGGCCCGGGGGTTGGGGACCTCTGCCGTAGACGGATTCATAGAAGTGTTTTTACTTCATTCTTACTGTGAGTTCAAGGAGGACAGTGATTTAGTTTGTTCCTGATATTTCCTGTGATATTTCACCTCACCTCACTTCATGAAACATTCATTTTTGGCTGGATCTGGATCTTTCTGTGTAAACTTCAAAATAAACACCTGCTGTTGTTTTGCCAAAACGTTCAGTTTGTGAAAACAGCAGAAATGTGTTGGTAAGTCACTTTGGCAGAGTTTTTGGGACAAACACAAGAAATCATGGTAAGACTGAAGTAAAAAACACTTCTATACATCCATCTACGAGACTCCACATCCCACAATGCAATGCATGACTCTTTTCCAACAACATCAATAAATGTTCAAAGTGGAAATTTACACCTTTAACATCTTTTTTTAACAAGTGATCCACACGATGGATTTATCTGATAAAAACTTTATGTCTCCAGCAGGTTCAAGTAAGACATGGTAAGATTTGACTCACTAGTCATATGGTGTGAGCAGCTCTTCCACATTGGAAGACATAGTTCTCATAGGTAGCCTGATCTTTTACAGTATCATTATAGCGTGTGCGCGCTAGTGTGGTGCATGCACGAAGCAAAGTGGCTTTCTTTGTCTTGAATTCCCTGCTCATTATCCACGCAGGTTCAAGGGTACGGGCACTCATCTGCATAGGCAGCCCCGAGGCTGGAGTTTGTGTGTGTAGCAGCCAGGTGATTCATACTCGCTCCTGCAGTCTTTATGTTTTTTTGCAAGGCTTAGATTAAAACCAATCAATCAGTCAAGATCACAATGGGCCCATGGGAAAATGAGCCAGGTTACTGCTGTTAGGTTAGACCATCCAACTTGTTATTTTGACTCTTTATTTCCCTCACAGCCAACAATGGTTTTTTTTTTCTTCTCTGCAGTCATGACAACGTTGCAGATTCAACTTTATAGAGAAAGGAATGTTACACTCTAATCACTATCTGTGGCATGCACAGCAGTGTGAGGTACAACCTTTCAAATAGTGAGAGTTGTTCAATTTAATATGAATTATTATTATGAGATCTGTAGTTTGAAAGAATATGGCCGAAAAATATCTGAAGTGAAACCACCAAATGTGTTAATTACGTGCTTAGTTTTGTAATTTCTTTTTCCAAAAAGGAATGGACACACTACTTATAAACAGTGATTGGTAGTAATAATAGCTATTGTAATCAGAAAAACAACTTATTAATGCTGTTTATTAAAGCCCACAGGGAAACAAACCTGACAATCCAGGTAAACTGTTTCCCTTTGATATATACAGTATATCTATACATATAAGGCTTCTACTGCTGCTAAGTACCATAAACATGCACGCTTAAAGCATTCAGGTGGATTGATTTACTGATGAATTCCCGGAAACACCATTAACCACAGCAAAAGGTACAGACTCAAACCCAGAAACAGCGTGGACTCTAAAGATCCCCAACAGTGACACAAATCAATCAATTGTACTAATCAACTGTTAATCTCAATACTTTTAATGCTCGAGTCCATCTGTTTGTTAGAGAAATCACTGCTTTTTTCCTCGCTCTTAATTCATTCCTCTGTCATTGCCGAGGCTGGCCTATATGCACCCCTCCCTTTGCCCCTCTCCCCATGCTTGCTCCAGCTATACTGTGATTGCTCATCAGTAAGCTTTCTTCTTTTGCAAGCCCTTGAGAACTTATATGAAAGCATAAAGCCAAATTATGCAAGGCTAATGTCCCCTTTAAAGGAAAAAAACTGTATAATATTTATAAACTCACACACACTACTGGGCAGCGCAAATCTGCACACATCGATGTGGAGGATAATGCAACATTAATGGACTTAGTGACTGTATTCACATTAATAAGTGAAAGGCATAGTTTTACATCAGCAAATACATTTTGGACGAGTCATGGGAGTTTCGTACATTTAATAAAGATGCTTTTGGCGTGACATCACATAAATGCATCATATGTTTGAACTAATTATGAGACATTTTTGATTGTGTTAAGGCTATGTCTCATTTTGTAGTAGAAATCAAATTGTGTATTAAAGCATATGTTTTGGTTTTTATCATTAGAAACATGAAAACATAAAACACAGTACAATAAAGTGTATTAGTGTAGGGGTGAGTTTGTCATTCCTTTGTTAAGGCTGCACTTCAGAGCATACTATCACCCCAGGGCTTGAACCCTGGACCTTCTTGGTGCGAGTCGGATAACCAGTACACTACAGCGTGCCCTAGAAAAAGACTATATGGTTAATATGGATAAAAGTTTTATTTTAAACCACATTTTGCGCTAAAATATTTGATTTAAGAGTTGCCACTTTCCTTTTTTTCTTCCCTAACTGTCTGCCTCTCACACAAACTCCTCTTTGCGCCGTCTCTTTCCCTCAGACCATTGCAAACTGCACCCACACTGCTTTCACTTACAAGGATCCGCAGAGACAACCTGGCAATGGACAAGTGTATGTCTGTATCAGATGTACAGCAGACAAATGCAATCTGCAGAAAGCAATTTCTTACCAAGGGTTTAAACAACTAATTTCTTCCATTTCTAATAACTTTGGAAATATAACTGATATTGTTCTATTTTGATAGATAGGTGCAGCTTCAGAAGTTTTCATCTTATTTGGGACATTCTCATTTCTTAATTCACTTTAATTTAATATATATTTTGTTTTCTTTTTCATTCCAACAGGAGAGGAAGCTGAGTGCATTTCCTTACATTGAGATCTGTAACTCTGACTACATCGATTATATGGTGCCACTGTCTCGTCAGACGGACTTCTTTGTGCCTGAAATGAAAGAGGAGGTGAAAACAGACGTGAAAGAAGAAGACTCGGATGAGGACCGGGGAACTGACATTACAGGTATGATTAACCACCTTTACTGATGATGATCTCCAGGGAAGCACCAGTAGCTTTATCATATTGGTGTTAATGTTTTTACTCAAACACATTCAACAAGGGGAGCACCAGAAAGTCTCAAACACCACAAACTAGGGCTAGGTGGTATGACCAAAAATGTATATCCTGGTATTTTTCAAAATTTTAACTGTTTCACATAGGGATGTAATGATTAATCGTAAGGCAGTTAAAAATCGATTCATAGGTATCACGGTTCATATCAATTTTCTGAAAATTTAATCGCAGTACTTTTTTTAAACAGCAGAGGGCGCTATATATTTATCCTTCTCTTGTCCAAATGTTGAGGCAGCGGGCGGAATCTGCTACTACGTTCTTTCTGGCCGCCTTATACTCATGTTCATAAATGATTCCTTACCCCTTTAGCACCGAAAGAATAGCTGTAATATTACGTGAATATCTGTAAAAGTCAGGTTTTTCTATTAGCTCTGTCTGCTAGCGTAGCATCTCTTCTTCACTGCACAGAATAGCTGCATCCCAACTGACCACTGGGTTACCAGCGCCCTCTGCTGGTCCAAACAAATATCTGACGGAAATACAGTGCAGACGGTTTTTTTTTTTAAATCCAATTATTAAGGCACAAAATACATTTTCAGTTGCACTTTTAAAAAGAAAAAGAACTATTGTGCAGTTTTGCATTGTTTACTATTTTTTTTCATGCATAATCAGGTGTTCACAGCATTTTCTACTGGTTGAGAGATGAATTACTGCAGTAGATTGACTTAGGATGGTCTATTTTACTGTCATGATAAGTGAATATTGTAGAATAATTCCACACTAGTAGTAATACAAGTTTGCAACAGCAGCCCAATGGCTCTTTGCCGCACTAGCTTAACTTTAGCATTAGCTTGATTTCTAGCTTCAAATGCTGCATTCTCAGTGGTGTGGTGGTTTCTTATGATGAATAAGGTAGCATTTTGTTTGCAGCTCCACCAGGACTTATTTCCGTGTTATAGGAATTACAAATTGCGATCTTTTGCTCTCTCTTTTTGTGTATTACTGCCGAACTGTCGACATGCTAAGCTAACCGTGCCTCCGTGTCCGTGAGTGTTCTCCTGTAACAGAGGCATGCGCACGCAGGCACATGCTGACATGCAGCTTCAGAGCTTTTAATTGTGTCTTTCTTATTGATTCACACATATGATTTACACCACAACTAACACCAGAGCGCTACTGTTTACCGTCCTATTTAGAAGTGCATCGTTGAAAAGGGTCCGATCTGAAACACAGCGCAGCGCAACGTTACGAAAGTTGTGTAATCAAATACACCAGTGTCACGGTCTGAGTTTACCCCCATGCTGAGATTATAACCCTAAACCTAACATAATCCAATAAACAAATAACACGTGTCCATACACTTTGAAAACAAAAAATAAACTTTAAAAAAAATAAATTAAAAATTCATATCATAACGAAAATATATACCGGTATTTGGTATGAACCGGTATACCCACGGTATACCCAGTCCTACCACAAACCAAAACAACAACCATCGTTTTGGTTCTATTTTATAAGCAATTTATACAAAATCATTTTAGTACCTTGGCAGTGCGTTTTTCAGGGCCAGCCCAGTACACAACATTGTGTAGTCTTTGTATTCACTCTTATTCTCATTCAACTTACTGTATATACATTTTTATGTTGCCGCCTCTATGTTGTCCGGTTGTAGTGGCCTTACTGTATGTCTTACTCAGTGAACACCTTATTAGTGGACCCTCAGAGGCAGCAGAATGTCTTAAAACAGAACATGGTACTTGATTTTTGGGGTTATTCTGTCCTCTCGTCTCTGTGCAATGTAATGAAGCATGTTGATAAGCACAAAGGCTTCCGCTTCATTTAGGCTGTAACTTATGTCAGCCTGGAGAAATGTGTTCTCTATAATTTGGTGTGACACCACGCTGACTCCTCTGCTGCCCTTCATCACCGAGGACGACTGAAACGTGAGACTCTGTAATTGCTCTGTCATTACAAGTATGTGTCTTCAAGCATGGCATCTTTTCTGCTGCAGTTACTCTTTGAAACTAGATGGATGTGTTGGTCGGTCTCTTGGCACTATCGACTTTGTAAGCAAACAAATCTTTTGTAGAAAGGATAGATGGGTGTGCTATTGTGGGATATGGTGGGGATTACACACGAGGATCTTTCTGCTTCTAGCTTGACTTTTTTTTATCTCTTCAACAAATCTTTAATGAAGTTTGAAGGTTTGAACTACCTGACAGGTTTGTAGCATTTCCCATATTAAAGGGTACCTGTAGTGAATTTTAATTGCAAGCTCTATAAAAAGGACCATTTCATTCTAGAGCTTTAGTCAGCTAACTTTTTTTAAAACATTTTTGTAAAGCATACAGAAGTAGATAAAACCCAGTGGCCCGGCAGACATGGTCGCTGCCATTTTGTTCACCTCAGACACTTTTAGTGATGTTGTGCTGTTGCATATAGCTATGTCAGTGTCTCCGTGATGGGTACTTAACTACACTCTCTTATACTTACATGTGTGATGCAGCACGGTGTCTGGCACATTTCTTATGTATACAGTGTTGTACACAATAACAGTTTTATATTTGTCCAAAGTAGCTCCAACACACATTCTTGCGTTGTCTACTGATAATTGAAACTATATGAAAGAAAACATGGAAAAAAAGCAGTACAAAATGTAAAGAAAAAAGAAAATCTGAGAAATGTTCATGCATAAAATCGTGCAAAATCGTACATCAGAATCATCTATTTGTTTGGCAGCTGTAACAAAATAGGACTATAATTAAAAACAACAATAATGTGTTTGTTTATTGTTGGTTGGGAGAATCTACAAAAATACACTGAAGACTGTTTTTTTTTTGTTTTGTTTTTGCTCCCATTTTTCATGAGCTGACCTATTTCTCACAAATATTGTTCACAAATCTGTGTTAGTGAGAACTTCTCCTTTGCAAAGATAATCCATCCCACCTCACAGGTGTGCCACATCAAGATGCTGATTAGACAGCATGATTATTGCACATGTGTGCCTCAGGGTGGCCACAATAAAAGGCCACCCTGAAATGTGCAGTTTTGCTTTATTGGTAGGGGTCTGGGGGGGAGGGGTCAGAGAACTAGTCAGTATCTGGTGTGACCACTATTTACCTCACCCAGTACAACACATCTCCTTGGCATAGAGTTGATCAGGTTGATGATTGTGGCCTGTGGAATGTTGAATGTTGGTCCACTCCTCTTCAATGGCTGTGACAAGTTGCTGGATATTGTTGTCAGGAACTGGAACACACTGTCGTATACGCCGATCCAAAGCATCCCAAACATGCTCAATGGGTAACATGTTTGGTGAGTATGCTGGCCATTCAAGAACTGGGATGTTTTCAGCTTCCAGGAACTGTGTACAGATCCTTGTAACATGGGGCTGTGCATTATCATGCTGCAACACAAGGAGATGGTTGTGGATGAATGGCACAACAATGGGCCTCAGGATCTTGTTACGGTATCTCTGTGCATTCAAAATGCCATCAATTAAACGCAACTGTGTTTGTTGTCCCTAACATACGCCTGCCCATACCATACCCCACAGCCACCATGGGCCACTCCATCCACATCAGCAAACCGCTCACCCACACGATGCCACACACGCTGTCTGTCAACAGTAAAAAAACGTGAATAGAACAACTCTCCAACGTGCCAGAAGCCATCAAATGTGAACATTTGCCCACTCAAGTCGATAACGATGACAAACTGCAGTCAGGTCGAGACCCCGATGTGGACAACGAATGTAGATTTTTCCTGAGACAGTGTCAGAAATTCTTTGGTTCTGCAAACTAATTGTTACAGCAGCTGTCCGTGTGGCTGGTCTCAGACCATCATGGAGGTGAACATGCTGGATGTGGAGGTCCTGGGCTGGTGTTGTTATACGTGGTCTGCCGTTGTGAGGCCGGTTGGATGTACTGCCAAATTCTCTGAAATGCCTTTGGAGATGGCTTATGGTAGAGAAATGAACATTCAATTCCTGGGCAACAGCTCTGGTGGACATTCCTGCAGTCAGCATGCCATTTACACGCTCCCTCAGAACCTGCAACATCTGTGGCATTGTGCTGTGATTAAACTGAACATTTTTAGAGTGGCCTTTTATTGTGGCCACCCTGAGGCACACCTGTGCAATAATCATGCTGTCTAATCAGCATCTTGATGTGCCACACCTGTGAGGTGGAATGGATTATCTCTGCAAAGGAGAAGTGCTCACTAACACAGATTTAGACAGATTTGTTAACAATATTTGTGAGAAATTGGTCTTTTGTGTATATAGAAAATGTTTTAGATCTTTGAGTTCAGCTCATGAAAAATAGGAGCAGAAACATAACTGTTGTGTTTATTTTTGTTGTTCAGTGTATATGCCAGTCTTTGAAAGTAAGTTTCAAAGTTGTTTTGTAAAGGTTTTAAACCACATAGACAGATGGGATTGTCTCGACTATTTAACTTGTAGCACAATTTTTTTCAGTTTTTGTGCTCCATTGCTGGCTTGGACTTTCTGAAGCAATGTCAGCAACATGTGGTGAATTTATTAGCTTGACTGAACTGATGGGGACGTTTCAAATTCAAAAATGAAATTGTACATTAAAATTGATTTACAACAGAAACGCACTGTGTGCCGCTATTAAAACACGTGTTGGGACGAGTGGTGTTCCAAGGCTCACCTGTAAAGCAAATACCACTAACTCAGCCAGAGCCTGTTGCCAAGAGGTGATTGAATAACTTTTTAGTTTGATCATTTCTTCAGTGCTGCTGGGAGACTAAGCAGTGGCTTATTAGCCTGCAGAAATCCAGAAAATGTGGCGGCACATTAGTCCCTAATGGTAAAATACACACTTCCCCTGCATCAAATATTGCAAGGGCCAGATGGTTTTTTTATTATAAAATGAAAAAGGGTCACATCATGGACAGTCACATCAGAGGCATTTAAATATCTGCACCTTTTATGTAACATATAGCGAAACAGGGTTTGCTTTGGGGACAGTGTAGGTTACATGCCATACAACTGTTGTGCTTATTTAATTAAAAATAAACCAATGCCAAAAGGTGATTACCTTAGTTTAGGGCTGGCCGATTTTGCCTAGAAAAAAATCTCTGATTTTTTAAAGATAAATTCGAGTTTCAATTTGATTTTCAATAATTGTTTTCAATGCACTTAAAAATGACTGCAGACATCAGATATATTGTCAAAAGTGCAACTTTATTGCTGTGATTGTCCTCAAAGGTTTAACCCAGGTTTAAGCAAAAGTACAACAGCAACTTCACAGTAGCTTAAATTTTCTGATTAAAAAATCAGATAACTACATATTTTATAACATATAACATTACAATTAAAAAAAATGGGGGCTGAGTTAGCTTTTATTTTCTGGAAGATATTCAAAATCAAGAAATAAAATTGAGAACCAAGTCCTCGTCAAACTGTGAAGTCGAGCCTTCATCAACTTGCTAGTCAAGCACTGCCAAGAGATGCCTAATTAGAGTTTGGAGGTCGATCAACACCTCCGACTGGTTTTCAGGTTCTTGAAATGATTGAATAATTTTTGATTTGCAACAGCTCGCTGTGTCTAAAATCGTCCCTCAGTGGCGAAGGCACCAGTTTGTGTGACTTAAGTTCACTAAACTTCACTTTCTTTGTAAAACCTTGCAGCATTTAACAGCAAATCTGTCAATTTACCATTAACAACAAGATATTTTAAATTAAAACATCAAGGATACCTGTTTGAGCTTTTTCTTTAATTATCTAAATTAAATTACCTATTTACATTATCCTTTTGTGCCCCATTTTTAGATCATTAGAATGCTATTATTGTACCATTTTCTGCTTTGGCTGCTCTAAATTTTAGATTGAAATGTAATCTTTGGCTTTTTTGATGAGGCTATAGATGGGGTGGGGCTACAGACGCAGCACACTGAACAGTACGGGAGGGAGAGAGACCCGAGAGGATGGAGATATTTATTCAGACAAAAATTAAATTTCTGATTTTTCAGAGATGTCCAGTGAGCTGGCTCAAATTTAGATATAATAAGGTGAATTCAGTTTAACTTCTTTAGTCCTCTTCAAAATGGTAAAATGTAACAATACAATATTTAGTTTTAAATACGATTTTTGGTTTTTATGACAATTTGTTGAGCACTTACTTTTTTCTTATTTTTAAAAATATGGATAATTTAGTAATAATTAACGTAAGCTACACAAAAATGGGGAGCTATTTGGGAGTCTTAATCTTCTACAGTTTTTTAAATAGAGGAAGACCGTCAGATGGAGAGTGTGGACGATGATGATGATGATGATTATGATGATTATGATGACATTCTGTAGGAAAACAAACAGTTCAGTGCTTTAATTTAATAACTGTTGTCAGTGCTTAAAAAGCTGTCATTTCATTTGGTTTTCAGAGGATTGTACATTTAGTTTTCATCCATTTCATTAAAGAGATTCATATTCTCTAGGGCTTTAAAGAACAGACATGTATTTGTGTTGCTTCTATTTGTTTTCTGTTTATTCAGTTTTTTTTATTCAGTTCCTCCTGTGAGCTGGTTATGGAAAACATGAGCGTCAAGCAACAACTGGACCAAAGAGGTTTTGTGCACCGCTGTAAATATTAGATTTTGATTATCAAATACCATACTCATTTTTATAATTTATTACCATCTAACACAATCTGCTGTGCAGCGTACAAAGAAGATGTTTTTATTTGGAGAGTTGTGCTCAAACACTATTGAAGTAAAAGTTTTAAATCCCTCACTGTTGGAAGCCTTACTCTTGAGTTTTCCCCTTTACCCTGACAAAGTTAACCAGGCTCAAATAAGTGGGAAGATTGACGACACTGGATGCGCAGCAGTAATTTGAGCTCCCCAGAGATGCTCAGTCAGCCTGAGGTACTTGTTCCTGGGGCTTCCGTCCAACTCTGTGATGGTTTTTCTGGATTCTCTCTAGTTTTTTCTTGGTGTGTTGCTCTATCAACCTTGAAATGTAAACCTTCAGACCGACCCAAGGCCCTCAATTTATTGGGAATTATTTAAATCCCCTCAGCATAAAGATATCTAGAGTTTGACCGCACAATAATTCATCAGGAAATTCTCAGTTCCTGTTTTTTGGTGGAAACAAGAATTGCACCCCTAATTTCTCAATATTGGTTCCACTACCCTCAAGGCTTTGGGCTCTCTGTGGTCTTAAAGTGGTTGAGATGACTTTTGGCCAAGTCTCAGGAAATTGCTTTTTTTTGTGGTGAAAATTGTTTTTTGCGAGGTTGTCCTACCATGAAGTCCTGATCAGTCGAATGCTCCAGTGATAGGTTGTTTCATCTATCTCTACAAATCACTCTGGATCTCATTCTGGTGACTTCTCCGTGTCTCGGATTGCTCAGTTTGGTTGGATGATCGGGATTAGGAGGAGTGTGGGAGATTTTCGATTGAGTGCTTTCACTGCTGAAACAATTCTCTTTTAAACCTTCTACATTTGTGCTCCGACAAAAACTCTGTCTCACCCTGATGCACCATTGGCTGTATTCAGGAAGGAACAATCAGTGTTGTGATACCAATACTGAGACATTTAATGAGCCGCAGATCACATTTGAAATCAAATCATTTAAAGGGCCCAAGTTAAGCTAAATCAACTTTTCTGTGCTTTAAACATCATAAAAGTGCTATTAGGGCTTCATACACATGCCCAAAATGTTTTTATCATTGATTCCCTCAATGGTTAGTTAGAGGGTGATTTGCTCCTTTCTTACTGCAGGGTGAGCCCAAACACTTCGCTCCAATTTGATGACACGTTCCCACTTTAATGACAAATTTGACGCGGCACTGAGCTGGAGAAGCCGCGCCTCCAGGAAGCTCTCTGTCGTGATTTACACGCCCACAAAGGTGAGCATTTCAGCGTCCTTTGCGCAGTGCTATGTATGTATTTTCTACAGTCTATGTATGTACCGGCAAATGCCCCGCCCCCACGCTCTGTCTCGTGTTTATAAAGCAGCATGAGCTCAGCTACGGAGTGGGTGGGAGGAGGGTGGGCCGTCCTCTGGCTCTACGTCACCATGCGGGGAGGAGGAAATCAGTGTCCAGTCTATAGACACGCCCACTCATGAATATGCATAAGTAGGCCGCAAATCAGCCTGTTTGTGTAGAGTTGCTCAGAAAGTGACTTTTCTGAGGCTAAAACTCTGGAAAACAGGTGAGTTTGGGAAAAATAAACCTCAAATACTATGTTTTTGGGGTTCTTAGAACAAATGGAGATGGATGAAAAATAACATGACATGGGACCTTTAAAGTCCACACATTGTTTGATCAATTAAGTGAAATTTAATTTTTAAAATACCCATGCTTGGGGGGGAGAACATGTAAACTAGGTTCAGAAAGAATTTGCCCCCCAACCTTGGAGCCTAAAAGCAGTCATAGTGTCCTTCTGACACATTTCTTATTGTTCACACAATCACCTTCGGAGATAATCTAACAATAATAACCTGTGTATCTCAGATTAGAAGACATTCAGTGGAGTGAATCAGGATTATTTTTCGATGAATATTGATCCCTGCATTGAACCACACCTTACCCTCTGGATATAAATATCTTATCATATGATTATTCCATCCCTTTACACTCATACTTTAAGCCCTCAGCATGCCTCTGCCCTGTTTGTCTAATTACCTTCTTAAAACCCTCTCCACTCTTTCGAGCAGAGGAGACTTTGATTCTCCACTAATAATCCCATTGGGCCCATTTTAACAACTAATTTAGTCGAAAGCTATCCAACAGACTTTTAAGATGCTTCACCCACAGGGCCAATTTCAGGACTTGTTTGTAATTGCAGAGAAGGTAAAAGTTGTCAAGCCCGCTGAGACTCTTCCTTTGGGGGCTGTTTGCACAATTACCCTAAATATACTCATTATTTCCCATCAAATGTCTTTTTTGTACACTTCTTTGAGCAAAACCTTTTCACTGCAACATGCAAATCATTAGACAAACCCACTTGTTTGTGTTTTGAAGCAGTATAAGCTTGTTAGATGACATCAACAGGACACTGCTCCCACAGGCTGTGTTTGGACATGCTAGCTCATCAGCAAGCCCATAAATAAACATCCTGATGTCCTAAATGGACGCACATGTAGGGACTATAAAGAGCACAGTGGTTCACATGAGCTGTATTGTGATAATTGGATTGCTGAATATCAAATGAAAGAAAATGAATGAATGACCTCAGCAAGTGGCTCAGCAACTCCTTGTTTATTGTATCTGGATCCCTGATGGCACATTTACCTCACACACACTAAGATGTGCAGATTGGACTTATTTAGAGTGTGATAATAGACTGTGGAACAATGTGGACTGATGTATTTGAGAATCATTGGGGAGAGTCAAGTCACAACAGATTTTGTGCAGCAAACACATTTATTTTGAAATGAAGTGAAAATAACTTTAAAGTACTTTGAATGTAGAAGAACACTTAAGGGCAGATTCACTAAGATTTGAAATTAAGGGTGGTAAACCAGGTGCGTCCCTAAATCCTTTGTTTGTGCTGTTTGCTCACCTGCTGTGGGGAATTCACTAACATTGCGGCACTTATAGGTGTGCGTATAAACATGGTTGAGACCACCCTATTTAAATGAACATTTTGCTCATTTACGTGGAGAGGTGAGTGCTCAGAAGCACAAAATGACATTTAAAGAAGTGAAATTAGAGTCAGGTGGACTTCTCTGTCTGCTGCACAAACATTCAATAATGTAGAAAACAAAATAAACAAATCAAAATGCTGTTTAATAAACTTTAAAACCTAATGTTATTTTTTTGTGTCTGCTCCGTCAGGACTGTAACTTTGCTCTTATCAGTCCATGGAAAACATCATCCAGCAGGTCTGAGCACCTGAGCAGCGCTGTGTCACGCACACTCAAGATGTGAACACTGTTCCATCGTTGCTTAAATTGCACAGCTGATCCGCTGATTCTGGCCTGTCATTAATGTGACATGAGAGTTTGATGATCAAGATATGGAGAGAAAGACACAGGAGCTCACTGGAGCGGTGCGTCCGGAGCAGCAGCCTGGAGCACAGCGACTCCCTGCACCACAGCGGACACACGTACCGGACTCCAGGCGTTAATATTGACTATTGCTTTGAATTATTTTCTTATACTAGTAAGATTAACTGGAGCCTTTTTTCCATCTCCGCTGTGTTTTGTGTCAACATTTACTGGAGCAGATCTCTGTGTGTTAGTTTGCACCTGCCTGTGTTTCGTACTATTTTCAGCACTGAAACAGTCACCGCAAACAGTTCCAGATTTGATGAATTGCATTGCGCCCACTGCATTAATTTATTTGCATTTCCTCCTCCCATTTTTTTGCACTCCTTATGAGATCCACCTACTTTACATATTCATCAGAGGGAAATGCACTAAATGGATTGTGGGCCCATTGTGACACACAGTGGACACACAATCCTGATTTTCTGTAGTTTGTACCCCTTATCAGCGTGTGGAGTGATGTTTGCACACGTTTTAATATCCCTAAACCTTTAGTAAATTTGCCCTTTAGAGCGCAAACCTGAGCCAAGCACCAAATCTCCTCTTTGCCAGATATTGGCAGTAATCGGCATCAGTGATCCTGATCATGGTACATTGATCATTCACACTTAAAAGGCTTGTAGGTCATTTCTATTCCCATTAACAACAATCCTAATTCTGACCTTTCGAGCCCTACATGGACAGACTCCTGTGTACTCAAACCCTACCACGCACCCCAGAGCCTCAGGTCAGAACCTCCTGATGGTCCCTCGATGAGGAGGTACTGTATTAAGAAAGGGTTCTAGCCTTACTGACAGAGTCAGAGCTATGATTTTGTTTGTATTTTCTTATACTTGAATGTGTCTTTTATCTATAAAATCAGGATTAAATGTGCAAGCTGTATCCAACCTGGTTGAAACTCAATGGGGTATTTGAAAAACCAACCCAACATACCTTAGTTAAATTAAATAAATATCAGTCAATTTTAATTTTGTTGTATAAGAGAGATAGTAATTTATTTTTTTTTATTTTTGAAACTGATCCAGAATCAGTATATTGATCTGAATCCCGTCCATAATGTTTTGGAATCTTCAATGACTTAAAGTCTAGCTGTTTAAAATTTTGTCAAAACCTGTGACGTACTTTGGACCAAATCCTGCTAACAGACAAATTAATAAATGCCTCCTTGGTGGAGGTGATAATTATTTTCCAAGTAGGTGGCCATTTTTTCACTGCTACAAAGTCAAATTTATCAAAGTTGAGGAACCATCACAGCAATCACTTAACGTATGTTTTCTCCTATAGTTTTATAGGGACTAACTCAGACTAACTTTGGAAATCAATCTTTGACAAACTTGACTTGTTTATAGCAATTGTGGTCAAGGTAAGATGCTAACACTCGGGAGCGACACATTTGTTGGATTTATAGGACAAATAATCAGTTGAACTATTTTTCACTTACGTGTTTATTGTGTGAATAAATAATAACATCAAACTTTATTTTTTTTTATGTTAATTGGCAGACCTCCCAATATATGGGTCGTAAACTAATGGTTGAATGTTAGGGTATAGTCATCAGAATATTCTATGCCCTTATTTCTTTAATCTGTAACATACATTTGAGAAAATTTCATGAAATAACCATTATCTAAGTACTTTCACCTTTTGCAGCTGTCCACATCTGCACACTGACCCACAGTAGATGTGTGCGTGTGTTTCTGTTTGCTCCACTTACACAAAAACCCTGACGCACAACAGCAAGGGAGATAACCAATGTCTCTTGGGTGACAGTGGATCGTAGATCAAAGTCTAGTTATTATCATGTTTAGACAGAAGGCATTAGCACCTGATCATGTGGGTGAGGAAATCTCCATTCATGGTTGATCTTAACTCTATGAGTATGGGCTGCAGAGCGCAGCGAGTCCTCTGTGAGGATGCTTTAAACGAAGCCAGAGTACAGTATACAGTAATATAAGTTCTAACTACAGCTAAAGCAGGACCGGGCAGATATAGATGCTCTCTCTGAGAGTAATGATATTGTTCCTTTGGGCTTTGCTTGTAGGTAAACTTATTGTGATCTACAGCAGCTGAATTCAAAGTGACTAGGGATGTTTCATTTGGCCAACATTCATTTATCATCTTAGATCAAAGGCTGGTGGAGTATGTAAATGAACAAACTCATATCTTCACCGTCTTGCGTCATATTTGACACGCTTTAATACGGAGCCTGGTGTTATTGCTTCTTAATATATTAACTGATTTATTAAAGATGATTGGCCCCAGGGGTGTGACTGGCAGAGCCTAATTTGGGCTGAATCTTGCCGAAGCAGCATCCCGCACCCCCAGATTTTGACAGGCAAATTCATTAAATTCCAACCCCTTTTTCACTTTTAGGTGTTTAATTAAATTTTCAAGTATTATATTTGGACAGCTTTGTCTTTTATTGAGTTGAAATCACTGGAAATTTCATTGTAAACACAAAATTGAATGTAGACAGTGCGAATGTGAGGAAGAGAGAGGAAAGTCAAGCCACGCCCCCACGCTACGAGGGTGATTTTGCACAAAAAATTTTTCTCTGTTAGCGCTGAAGACGGTAGAAAATTAGGGATGTCCCGATACAACTTTTTCATTTTCGATAAGACGCTGATATTGCAGCCTTGTGTATCGGCCGATACCGATATTGATCCGATATCAGCATGAATCATACATACTTTTGTTACTGTTTTTTTTAATTTTTTCCTTTAATAGAAAAAATTATAATTACTTATTTTGTAGTGTGGAATGTTAGAAAAGCCTTTATCAAGTGATGTTACTCAAACAGAGAACAATAGTCAGCAACAGTAGGTATGAGAAAAACTGACCCATTTATTATTAACCAATTGGTTACATACATTTTAACCTTCAACATAATATCTACAGTATTCTACAATTGAATAAATATAATATAATATATATTGGAGATTTGAGATGCAGTGCGATAAAATCCGATATTCGTTTTCTGGCTGATATCGGACCGATATCCAATATCAGTATCGAATCGTGACACCCCAACATGCCAGTTGATAATGAACAGAGATCTTGTTTAATTTAATTTACATTCCCATCACAAATAAGTCACTCAATAAAGAGTCGTCTATGAAAAGTTTTAGTTAAGTTTAAGTTATTGTCGACTTATTTACCCATGGATCTGTGAATTAATTGGAAAAACAAAAAAAATCTGAAATTTGAATCTGATAGTTAGCTTAGCGACTAGCACACCTGTCCTGCACCTATCCAGTAGACATGAGGAGGACTCAGGGTGGACTCAAGATGAGCTGCTACTACTACTGAAAGCCAACGCAGGCCTCGGCTGTTAAATATGTTGAAAAGTTGCTGGGACACAAAGTTCTTCATGCCTTTTTTTTTGTCATTTTATTTTCTGCTCTGCATTGTGGCCTTATGTTATCGGGGTAAAAGTTTGTAAATATTTTGTATTTTTGTGTTCTGAAAGTTTATTGACCGTTGTGGCTAAATTAGCGGTGATTTTGCGCTGTTCTTGTTGCTGAAACACAGCAGATTTTGACAGTTGTCACTCAGAGAGTGAGAGACGGATGCTCTATAACAGGCGATTGTCCGTGCTTCTTTAATGCTGATTGGTTGTTTGTGTTCACGTGATATTATTGGCCCATTTAGTTAGCAAAAAGCGCTTTAAAAAATTTATTCCGTGACATTTTTGTGTCTCTCTTAGTGCCGGAACAACACTCCGCGTTTTTCCCCGAGACCTGATGATTTACAAGTTTAGCACTGGTGATTGGTGGTAAACTGTCCGATTGGTTAATCGGATGGTCCCATTTCAAAGACCTCCTCTAACAGCAATCATATTCTGTCACATTCAGTCATCTTCTCGACACTCTGTGTCCTTTACACTCTCAGGGGTCTGCCTGACCACATTCTAGATGACATTGAGGATAGAGAGGAGTACACCCTGACCGATTGCCAGTCCCACACACACACACACACACACACACACACACACACACACACACACACACACACACACACACACACACACACCTACCTTCACTAAAGCTTTAAAAACCCAATGAACACAGATGTTTGGAGACTGTGGGAAAAAACCAGAGTAAGCCCACATATGTTCACAAAGAATTACCCAGGTACCAAAAGTACTGGTCTGTGCAGTGTTAATTTTGACAATATTTTTAAATTTTATTTTAGTCTTACTCACTCACTAAAGACTGGATTTAGTTAAAGTCACATTTTGGTCTTTTAGTTTTGTTTTAAATCAAACTTAGTTCTTAGAAATTAGTTCAGGACACCCCTACGTGCCAGTTGATAATGAACAGAGATCTTGTTTAATTTAATTTACGTTCCCATCACAAATAAGTCACACAATAAAGAGTCCTCTATGAAAAGTGTTAGTTTAAGTTATTGTCGACTTAATTACCCATGGATCTGTGTCATGTGCCTCGATGTCGTAAGGCAGGAATGTCTCTTATATCGCCCTTAAGTGGATGGTACCTATTTTCCTTTAAGTGATTTCTCGTAATAAAATGTTCTTTCTGTATTTTTGCAGGTGCAGATTCCCACAGTGATGTGAGCTCAGTGAGCGGTGGTGTGCCGTGGGACAGCAGAGAGACTTCCCTGGCTGCGTCCACAGCCGCCTCGCTGGCCTCCTCCCTGCCTCTAAGAGACGTGATGGATGCAAACGAAGACAAGCATAGGGACCACAGCGATAGAGACTCCAATGTCTCCGTGGGCAGCGGCTCTTCTTTTGAAGAGCTCGACATGGATCAGGAGGGAGCAGAACAGAAGGAGGAGAAGGAAGATGCAGAAAAGGAAGACATTAAAGAAGGTGAAGATGGGGCAAGAGCAGCTGTGGTGGAGAAGAAGGAGTCCTCAGGGGATGAAGAAGTAGTGCAGGAGGGAGAACGGATGTAGCCGTGCAGCACTGCTATGCTAAAGGCGCTCTCAGCTGTGCTGTTGCTGGTTTTCTCTCATGTAATCTTGTTGGTGGATCTAAAGCTGTTTATGCCATGACCAAGATTTGCGTCTTTTAAATCTCCTTTTGAAGCCTGTACTTTTTTTTTGTAATCTGTTTTTAAAAATAGAAGCTGATTGTTTGGCAGGGCAGAAAACAGACCAGGCCTCGGGGCTCCATCTCAAGTACAAGGAGAAATTGATTTATGTCAATAAATCCATTTAGTTTAGATCGTCACCTTTCTTTTCAATAGTTCTGTTTAGGATCAATATTAAAAGAACCAACATATCTGATTTATGGAGCTCTGTATTTTTTCCAATGAAGGACCATTAGTTTGTTAATATCTCACAGTTGATGGTTTGTCCTTGTGTTGTCCTGTGCATCACCTGTGGCGTGTAGATCATGTAACCGTGCAAGAAGTGCTGCTGTGCAAAACATTGGTGAATGTAATCATTTGTAGTATTTCCACAGAGGGATTCTGAATAAGAAATGGGATATAAAATAAATGCAATGATGTAAAAATGCTTACAAATATCCAGGACTAGGATTTACAACACAGCTTTCTCCCTCTGCGGCCACTTTAACATTTGTGTTGTCAAAATGCTTTCAGATAAAAAAGCAGTTTGTTCTTTTCTTTTTTCCTTTATGTGAATCGTGAAACCACTGTCCTCCTTTTCACATTGTTGCCAAAATAAAAATTCACTATCAGAGACTAGTTGACAGGTTTGCAGGTACTGTGAGTGAACGGTATATTGTTGTGTTCCTGCCCTGTTTCTGTGTGTATTACAGTTTTCAGTTGAACATGTTTAACCTGTGCATCAGATAAGCAAATGTTTCTGTTTGGATGTCTGATTAAAAATTGACACATTTTCAAGTTTGTAAAGATTGCTGGGTGCTGAGCTTTACTGCAGATGAGGTTTTATCCACTTCTGTGACAGCGTGACTCAACACTGGTAATAAGTCAATAATAAATTATTATTTAGCTTGCTGCTATCCAGAGTTTCTGAGAGAACGTCTCGATGTCCCGCCCTCAACAGCTCTACTTCCTCCCCTGCCTCTGCCAATCTACCAGAAGCTACGCCTCTACGTTTGTGCACGCGCATTGCAAAACATAACAAAGTTGCATAACCACAAAAACTACACATTTATTGTTAGAGTGCCATTACTTTTGATTAAAACATGTTTATTACATGTCCATGAGAAATGTCTCAAAATCCTGGTCCGTTCGGAATCCTTTTAAAAGCAGAAAGTCCCTCCACCTTTGAGAAGCAGCTCTGAGATAAATTCTGTTGCGGTCATGAAGACGTTTATCCACAAGCTTTGTACCCGGACTTTTCTTTTCTTTTTTAGTAGAAGCTTTATACGTTGGCAATCGTGGAATGGGTAACTGGAGTTTCTGAGCGCTCCTCCATGGCTCAGTGATACCTGTTTGCTGTTGTGACAGTGCACGCCCATTCACTTTGATTGACAGTTGCCCACTCCAGGAAGTCAAAGCCTATTGGCTGGGCGAAGCCAGTGCTTTCTTGCATTTGTATAGGGGTCTATTAATGAAGGCAGGACTTTCTGTATATACATTAATCTATATGAATAACCAGTAGACCACAGTAAAAGACTAGTTAGGTACAGTATTTTTTTGCATTTCAAAAGAATCATACATAAACATAGATTTCTCACAAACTCCGGATATCAGCTTTTAGGTATGAATTTTTGGACAGTAACACTGTTTTATTGTTTAAAAAAAAATTACAAAAAGAACAAAAACCAGCAGGAACATTTTAGAAAACAAATTTTTGTTTTCTGGGATCAGTAATCCACACTGCAAACTAGGGGCTCGAACAGTAGTTCTCAAATGTTTTTTGGCTCAAGTACCCCATTTTTCTTATTATTGAATCCAGGTACCCCCTTTGTCTGACTACAACATTTTGCTTAGAAAGCTATTTAAAAACAACTATAGAGCATAATGGTGGAATAAATGAGTGATAACACACTTGAAAGAATCTCATTTTGTAAATAGGTGGATTTCGTGCAGTGGTTTCCAACCTTCTTTGGATCGTGACCCCATTTTGATACCAAGAAATTTGGTTGACCACAAAGATATATTTTTTTTTTCTAGAATTAGTTTTTGATCATGTTTGAGCTTAGATATACATTTAAATAGATTCACAAAGTGAAAGTATAGAATTACAGTTGTTTAAAATAATGTGTCTTAATTGAAAAAAAAAAAAAAAAATTTTCAAAAATCCATTTAAATTTTGAGAAATTTCAGGCGACCACATTTAAACTCTTGGCGACCCTGGGACCCCAAGGTTGAAAAACACTGCTTTATGGCTCTTGAACAGATTTATTTCTATAGTTTGGAACTAACTCTACTCTTTCTTTCTCAAGTACCCAGTGTAGTGCCATCGCGCATCCATTGGGGTACATGTACCCCCATTTGAGAAACACTGGGCTAGAACACTATCTGGCATCTAAAAGGACTTTTACTGCTCAATTTCCTGGAGCCGCATCATCCTGTGATTGATATGGGTCTGTGTGGAAGGTGGGGTACTAGGGGTACACCCTAGACAGAGCTACACATTCAAACACTCATTCACTCCTATGGGCAAGAAAGATGGTCAGTGTGTTTATAGTTTGGACACAGACGCTGGTTCAGAACAAATCTCTGGATTGCTAGAAAAACAGCTGCTGAAGATGCTTTATGATGAGCAGAGTGTTCGAGAAGGATGACCTTCTCTTGCAAAAGCTATTCATCAAAATGGCCTTAAAAAAGCTGCTTATTCAGCCAGAATGAAAGGGAGGCACAGTCCACTTCAACCCTAGTTCACACTCATCACAGTCACCTTAAGAAGAGCTACACATTGTATAATGTGGTGAGCATCTTTCAGAACAATTCATTCAATTCAGCTTTATTTGTATAGCGCAATTTACAACAAAGTCATCTCAATGCGCTTATTAAAATATAAAATTCACAATAAGAAAGAAAATCCAACAAGATCCACATGAACAACTTTTTAGCGACAGAGGGAAGAAACAACTCCCCTTTAACAGGAGGAAATCTTCAGCAGAACCAAGTTCAGAGGTGGCAGCCATCTGCGTCGACTGGTTGAGGTTAGTGGACAGAAGGACCAACAGACCAGGATAGAGAGATAGAACATCAGAGTGTCTAGTTGAGCCGTGAACCACAGATCAGGAACTGCCATCATTAGCTTCACCACACCTGAAACAGGGCAGAGAGAGAGGAGAAGGCACTGACTGCAGAAAAACCTGATACAGTTTTATCAAGTCAGTATGCCTTGGCCTTGGGCCTCACTCCCAGTGGCCTAGTCAATACTTATTATAAAGGTGACGAATCTCTTCCCGTTTATTGGTAAGCTAACAGCGACTCCAAGGTCTGTAAACGCGACCGTTCACAGACGAGCCCATGTCCGCTCTAGCGATTAGATTATGTTATGATTCAGTCCTGTTTTATGCGGACTGTAGAACAGCAGCCATGTCACATAACCAACGTAGAGATTCAACCAAACATTGGAATGCAAGATTACAATTAACCAAGCTCAAGGAGAACACACAATCAGCAAAGAAAGGCTTAGGCCACAAAAGCAGCCCCAGTCTAGTGTTGCTAGAGGTTGGTTCCCACACTAATATCAACCATTAGATTAATATTGGTGGATACATAAATAATCTAAATTAAGCAGAAAATATGTGTGAGTTTAACATGTTCTCTCACCCTCTAGGTCAGTTTATGAGCAGCCTCATCAATCTGCAAAGTGTTACCGGAGTGGATTGGCATTTGTGTCACAGTGTATTTAATCAGCTGTGTGTACAGCAGAGCAGGGAGAATAGGCTCCTGCTCGCTGCAGATGTTTGATGGACATTAGTGTTCTTTCACCAGTCGTCCCTAATGAGCATCATGACCTATGGAGGATAACGCTTTCTCTCCCAATTCAACACTACAGTAGACATGCTAATTTAACTGATTAACATGCCAACAACCAACTGTGCAGCCCGCTGTGGTGAAGAGTATTTGTTAAAATGTAGATTTAATTGTGGAATTATGGATTTTGAAAACAAAGACTGTTTATAAGACCTTGTTCAGATTTGCTTATGTATACAGGATTGCAGGGTAAAAAAAAAAATCACCATTGTAAAGGAAAAATAATGTGTTAGCAACCAAACTGACATTAAACCACAACTCACAGGTCATTGGTTTGAATCCGCTCAGGCACCAGTGTTTTTCATTGTATCTTTGTATTCTCTACAGGCACTAATTGGATTCTGCGTGTTGGTTTGTTTCTGTCTGTGTCATCCAGGTCATGGTAAATCCGGCACCTTAATTAAGACAACTGGGCTTGGAGGTTCTGCTTGAAGACCTCTCATCCAAGAGGTTTCATGGTCCTGAAAGTGACTGGTACTCTGAGATTTATACAGTGGAAGTGATTAGCCTGGATTGGCCTATCGTGTGCATCATTGGCATACTAAAGGGTGTCCAGTATCGGTTGTTGTTGAGTCATCTCAGGATTGAAGAGATGATGAGATCATAGATAGTGGAGAGGTTGTGTCTCTGCCCCTCTCCACTGTTCAGAGATGGCCTTTCCTGTTTTTGAAAGAGCTTTTTTCACACCTGAGTTGTTCTGGTTTGCATGCTGGTTTGGTATTGTTTTAGTGGTTGCTGTGGTCATTGGTTCTTGACATGTAAGCTTTAATCGGATTTGACTGCAATTCTGATGTGTCCATGATTGTCAGTGTGTCTGTGTTATATATCCTGGGTCTTGTGAACCTGATGAGGGCCCTTTTTCAAGTACCTGGATTAATGCTGCTCCTTTGAGTTGAGAAGAGCCAGAGAGCGCACAAAATGAGTCAGAGGGCTGCATGTGGCTCATGGGCTCATTGCTTTTGACATTTAATGACCTTTAATGTTATTTGCTGAGGTTTTTAGGCTGTGTTTTTTGATGATCATGTCTTCTGCGCTCTACTGTAACTTTTGGAGCTCAGTGTGCGCGTGCCTCTCTCTCTTTCTCTTTCTCAACATAGCTTTGATTGATCATGCGAATACGTATCAGCTGTTCTGAAACCCAGTCCATCTCTATCCACCAGAGGCTTGGTCAAGCGGGAGCTCTGGCTTACTTTACTTACCTGGACAGCTACTGAATAGCTTTTATTAGAAGATGGAATGGAGGTGACCCTGTGTGGACACTTGGGTTCTTTCTGTATGGATTTTGCATGTTCTCGTCATGCTTGCATGGGTTTTCTCTGGGTATATACCGGCTCCCTCCCACAATCCAAAAACATGACTGTCTAAATTGCCCGTAAGAGTAAATGTGAGTGTGTGTTACCCTGTGATGGACTGGTGCCTTGTCCACGGTGTACCCCGCATAACACCACATGAGAGCTGGAGATAGGCACCAGCGACCCTGACCCTGAAAATTGGGTCAAAAAATGGATGAATGGAGGTGAATCAAATGCTGTAGTAACACAGAATGTTTTGGATACTACTCTCCATGCATGATCTCACATTATTCATGTATTACTGATGGAAAGACGAGCATCTTGTTCAAATCAAACATTATTAATGTAGATATGATGACGCTACTGACTGAAATGTTCACCATGAGTTTCAGGCGATTAAAGCTGTTTCGGATTTTCATTTGATAGAAAATGTAATGACATATACTGAAAGGAAGGCGTCTCTCAGCCTTCTGTGGAGATAAGCTTCGTCTTTTTGAAGAGGGCTGGTTGAATGTGCCTGCAGGGGTGTGATGTGGTCCATGGGGACAGATGCCCTCACCACATGTCTGCTGCACTTTCAGTTTTAGACCTGCCACTGCCTACATTCGTCCGAAGGCAAAAATGAAAATCAGTCTGGAAGAGCTGAGATGACACACTGGGTCAACAACTGATTTAATTAATAGTGAAACCCACACGGGTGTCATGCAGCTTTTAGGGCATGGAGATCATTGCCTTCCCATGATGTTAATTATTAATCTCATTACACTGCAAGTATACAGAGTCTGAACAGAGACAGAGCCGGGTACCTGCATTGGGTGTGTGAAGTTGCTCATAGGCATAAAGGGAAGGGTCGCTGTTTTACATCTCCCCTTCACTGTGCCATGTGGGACTGACCTCACACTCTCCAGCACCGTGTCACCTCTTGTCAGCAGAATCATGTACAACAGTGAAGATAATCAGTCTCCAAAGAATCACTCATTAACACTCACCCACCCCAGCAGAGTGTTTGAACAAAAGGGGTTGATTTTTCCAAACCTCTCCCATTCAAACATTCCACCCCAGAGTTTGGGAAACATCTGGCTCTAGGTTATATAATATTTGTGTGACACAGTCACACAGCTGGACCGGGACTGCTGTTCTTGCGCACAGAAGCTGCATCTTAGGTGTGCAGCAGAGGGAGTTGCAGATCTCCATGGTTTTGTAGAGGATTCCTGTATAGCTGCTCAAGTAACAGGTCGATCTTAGTCTTACACTTGATTATATCTTATCTGGCATCCCATCAGATCACCTGTTTTTAAAGCTCCTTAATGCTTACATGTGGTTCCCGCTTGATGCTGGAGAACAAGTGACCACCTCGCTATTGTTTTTTTTTTTTTAACTTGCTTTAGGACACGCGGCTCTTTGCGTGTGCCTCAGTGCGCGCTCGCCCGTGGGTGCGCGGCTTTCAGGACCACGGACAGCTCCTGCAAACTTCACTCGCCTCCTCCTTCGTTTGTTCCTTCAGTCATCGGCTCTCCGACCACTTACCACAGCTTGTTCTGGGCCACGGAGCGACCGCACTGTCCGCGGAGGATGTGCGTTCTTCCCGCTGCGCACACTCAGCATCTCCGTGCAGGTAGGACAAAGCTTTGTGCTCATGGTTTGTGCGTAAAATGTCTGCAGGTGCTTTTCTCTCAACTCGTCCGCAGACATCGCAGGGAGTTGACTTTGTTCAGGGAGTTGACCTCATCATTTCTACTGTTGTTTACATCAAAACAATTGGCATGTGTGAAATAGAATCACAAATACGCAACTAATCCAATAGATTCACCAAATAATGCCGAGGGGGAAAAAAATTCATTGGAACCATTCTTCTTATATTTCACACCCCTAACCATTAAACATGCCTATATAAAACAGCGTGATGTGTTCTTTAGCACTATTTGTTTATTTACATATAACGATTCACAACTCATCTGTGAGGTTAAAAAGTGCAAATGTGTTTTTAAAAAGTAAATATGTTAACCTGTTATGGCTGATAAATGTTTTTTTTTTTTTTTTTTGGTCATTCAAACGATTAAAAAAAAAAAAAAAAAACCAGAAAACCTGAGCATTATTTATAACATTCCATTTCCAAACATGTAACATAATTTGTTTTAGCAACTAAAATCATGCTGTTACATCAGTGGAGCTGATGCCTCGTCAATAAGACTTTAAAAATACAACAGGATTATGAATTATCCATCTGTAAAAAAAAATAGTCCAAATATTTAAACATCTACACCATTTTAATTATCACAAATCTTCACCCTAAAACATATGATACATAGTGTTAAATAAATCATATGAGAGGCATGCGTTTGAACCTCTTATATAACACATTATACACCATGGCTGCATGTAAGGCTCAGAAAGTGGAATGATGTGTGAACCCAGTGCTAAAGCCTGAAGATGTTGATTGCTGTAAATTATTTAGGATATGGCCGACCAAAGAGGAACATGTTCCATGAACATCCTCTCTGTCCATGGAGTTATAACGACAGGGGAAGGTGAGGGCGTCGAAACCAGTCTTCTTCTGGCAGCTGCTTGATTTACCTGTTACTTCTGACGATGCGATAAGGCTGCAGCTCTCATGACTCTGAATACACAATAGACAAAGCCTTAGCACCAGATATGAAGTCTTTAGAATACTAACTCAAGTTATTAAATAAAATAATAACTATGCAGACTATGCAGGCAAAGATACAGCCAGGATTTAGGAGGAGATCCCAAATGTATTTTTAAACCAGTAACTGAGCCCAGTTTGTTATGATGATGATGGCCATGATGGGTTCCAGTTTTTTAAATCAAAGCAGGTATAAAGGGCAGTAATTAATGACAATGGGATTAGGTTTTAGAAAGCAATGAACAATGGGTTATGGGAAGAAACAGAGGCATTCAAAGGTGTAACTCAATGTAATTCACATGAGTAATAACAAAAAATGAATATCACTACCTACAGATACAGATGCACACATCTATACATCAAGGACAGTCACAGCATTCAGCAGAAAAAAATGATGGAGTTTGGTTTGGTTCTCTTCACTCTTTAATCCCATTTAATCCCACTGCGTCCTCAAGACTCCTCATCAGTTTTGCACTGTGATCAGGTATGGAGCAGGATATAGTCTAACACAGTGGTCACCAACACGGTGCACAATGTGAGGGACCCTCGGGGGCTCTAGTCACCAATGAGCTCCATCTAAAATGTGATTTACTTTTCAGGATTTAAATTAAAAAAGATAAATACATATGACAGATGTAGTAGGTACTTAATAGAATACGGCTGCACATAATAAAGTTTTAGTATTAAATTACCATCTTTAAATGTTTTTTCTCACTGAAACCTTGTGACAAATGTTTTTAGATGTTGCAGATTGGGTGCATGGGTTGTGGTATGTTATATATAATGTGATATATATTTTTTCAAACGCAAGGGGGATTTTTGTAAAATGTGACATAGTTTTCGATGAAATGTGATGAAAATGAAACAATTCCATAAATTAGAAGTAATAAAGTTTTACATTTTTGCATCATCTATCTATCTATCTATCTATCTATCTATCTATCTATCTATCTATCTATCTATCTATCTATCTATCTATCTATCTATCTATCTATCTATCTCTGTCTGTCTGTCTGTCTGTCTGTCTGTCTGTCTGTCTGTCTGTCTGTCTGTCTGTCTGTCTGCCTGTCTGTCTGTTTGTCTGTCGATCTATCTATCTATCTATCTATCTATCTATCTATCTATCTATCTATCTATCTATGTCTGTCTGTCTGTCTGTCTGTCTGTCTGTCTGTCTGTCTGTCTATCTGTCTGTCTGTCTGTCTGTCTGTCTGTCTGTCTGTCTGTCTGTCTGTCTGTCTATATATCTATCTATCTATCTATCTATCTATCTATCTATCTATCTATCTATCTATCTATCTATCTATCTATCTCTGTCTGTCTGTCTGTCTGTCTGTCTGTCTGTCTGTCTGTCTGTCTGTCTGTCTGTCTAGTTATGGAGAAAGTGCTCATTTTTTAAGATTTGCTGACATCAGCATCTTTCATTTATTACCCCCAACACTGGGATAAAAGCATGATGAGCAGAATCCTCCACATAAACAAAACCAGGAATTAAATCTAAAACGAGTGTATGTAAATAAAAAAGGCTTTAGTCTCACTTATTAGTAAAACTGAAAAAAGATGTTGCTTGAAAAATACAGAAACTAAAAAGTCCCCTTCAGAATAAAAGCACAGGTGTTTATCAATCATTTTCCATATCTTTGCCCAGGCCAACACTAAAAATGAAGGATATTCGATGCCACTTTTTTCTAGAATGAGTATGAGTACAAGTAGCCAGACTTTTGAACTTACAACATGAGTATTAAAAAAAGATTCCTCTGAATAATTTTCAGGTCCATAAGTTACAGTTTGCCTTTAGTTTGTTACTCTCAGTAGCCTTAAAGTATTTCCACACAGCTGACATTATTGGAAACTAAACTGCCTCATTGATAAAGTAAATCTAATTGGTCGAGGCTACAATGACATTAGTGGTATTGGGTCTGACATCATTTACCTAAATTGGTGGTTTCCTACTGAAAACCCACTAAATGTGTGTCCGGTACCAACTTTTGGATCATAACACACAAATAGAATATGTCTTGTTTAATCAGATAAAGAAACAGTGGCATGGATCTCCCTCCCTAATTTCTGTTAATTTACTCAAGATTAAGAATTATTATATCATTGACTTACGTATTGTGTGCTGAATCTTGATATGTAATATATGGTATCATTTTATACAGGTCAAGTTTTATTTATTTATTCATTTTTTTATTTTTATCAATTACTACTTTACTGTAATTGTTGTATTTCTATGTTGTGTGTGTTTTGGTTAATGTTGTTATGTATTATGTATGTTTTAATTTTGGTTAAATTTTCTTTTCTGTGTGATTGTTATTTGTCCATTTGATTTAATCTGCTTTTTGTACTTTGCAACTGTCATGCATGTATAAGTCTGTGACGTAGACACCAGGAAGAATCGCTACTGGTTTTGCAGTATAGCTAATAAATAAAACAAACAGTGCAGGCCCCATCGATTAATAAATCGAAGATCATTTGCTCGAAAAAAAAAAAAGTTGTGAAAGGTTAAAATTGCTCCTTGAAAGTTTGTTTTGGTCTTAACTGTTAACTCTATCTTATTGACATTGTCGGAAAACTTTTGCGCATTGCATTGTGGGATATGGAGTCCCAGAGATGGATTAATAGAAGTGTGTTTACGTCATTCTTACTGTGATTTCTTGTGTTTGCCTACATTAACTCTGACAAAGTGACATTCCAACACATTTCTGGTGTTTTCACGGACAAAAAAAAAAGGCAGATATCGAAAACAACAATGCTGTCAAGTGAATCCCTGTCGTCCTTTCACTGCCCAAGAAACACGAGAAATCGTCTCCAACAGCTTGAGGTGTGAATTATACACTGAATGAAAGAAGTTAGTGAAGAATTTCTGGGTCTAGTAACAAACCTTTGTACCTGGAGATATGCAAAAATTCAGAATACATGTGAAGTGAGCTGCAAAGACAATAACTTGGACTTCACCCATTGTGCTTTCTAGACTTGTCTCTCGGTGCTTTCCTTTTACAATACACAGGAGTGTTTTACCACCAGCCATCACAGATGTAACCCGTCTGTGATGGATCACTCGGGTCCGATCAAAAAGGACAGCTTAATGGCTCACTCCTTCACAGAGTCACACACATGCACACATGCACACGTGCACCGAGGTGGCGTCATTGGAAATCTGCCAGTTATCGTTCACGTATAGTTATTTTGAAATGATTCTCATGACATCTGTTCAATGAAATATTCAACACTCCCCTGTGCACTACTGTTAATATATCTACTCAAGATCTGATTTGTATTCAGGGTGATGATGATGACAGATCTGTGGTGTTCTTATTAAGCCACCGGTTGTGTGGCAGAGGGCATTGTGACCATGAAAGGAAATTAAAGAACATCAAACTTGACTAGTTCCAAAGTAATTCCGCTTTTAACGAGTCAGCTGATGATGTACTCTACCTAAAAACGTGAATAAATAACGCGTTTCACAGAGAAAAGTGTTGAAACTCCAACAGTTTGTAGAAAAACACAAGCAAACCGTAAAAGGTGTGTATATAAACGCACATCGATGTGCACATCAAGAGCAGATCAAAACAAACAAACTGCTCTGACTTTGGTTTGACAAGGTGAGATAGCGAGATCGGAGTCATTGGTGGTTTCCTCCGTGACCAATAAAGACCAGATGTTGAGTGTTTCCACATCCATCACACACACAAAAATAAGTCCTGACTTTGGGAAGTCTGAGGGACTGTTTGTCACACTCATATGAGCGGTCACTAAAAATAGATCTTTTTCTTTTTTGTCAACGTGTTGATTGATTATGACCAATCACAATTTGTTTCACATTATTTGCACAGACATGCACCTCGGTCTAATTTGTAATCTAAGAAGTTTGTTTGACCTGACAAAGTTCTAGAAACATTTATACATCATGCAGCGACACTGTTTAACTATAGGGGGATGTTGGACGCTATTGAAAATCAGGAACAGGAAATGAGAAGTTTTACTGAACTGAGCACAAACTAAACTAAAGGTTGTGGTGAAAATGTTATTAAATATGTGGTGAGTTTCAGTTTTTGAACTTGTTGTAGTGGGTTTTTCATTAAACTATAATATCTTTAGTTTCCTTAGACTCAGATATTTGTCTTTTTTTTTATTGGAACTTGCAAATAAGGACTAAACCACTGGTTCACAAACCTTTGGTGCCCAAGGTACACCAAAGGACAACTCAAAATATGAAGGTACACCTATTGTGCAAAATAGCCTTTTCATCATGTACAATATCTGTAAATGTGCATAATTATTTACGAATGTCGAATAAAATGTGACAAAGACAACTGTATTACTCATGTAATATTTAGTTTGCCTCTGCATGTATTTTGAAATGAGTGCATACAAAGTAGTAAATTAAAAAAATAGTTATTTTTGTGTAATTGTATATTGCAATAAATGTGTGGTCCCATGGCACACCATTTACAAACCACTGGACTAAACACTTTATTTTTTCCTGTGTTAATGTTCATATTGGTCAATAAACTAAATGCCGACATGAATTTGTATAACGTGGTCCCCTGGTTTCACACTACCCCTTTTATGACCAGCACTGTGAGTAAAGTTGCTCATTTCCGATTTAGAGGGATTGTTTTTACTGCAGCCACTGGATGATAAGATTCAGACCATAGATATAGAAAAAAAGATAGGACACGTTTTGGTATTTGGCGGTTGATTGGAAAGATTTGACGTGGATACCGTCTCACTGGAAACCAACTAAACACACTAACTATCATGTTAAAGAACCATTTAGTCACACCGCACAACAATCAAGACTGGACGTGTGTTTGAAACACATCTAAAAGTTTTACTGCACTCTTGTTTTATTATTCTATTGTGTTGCACTTGTACTTTTACCACAACTCTGTACAGCACTTTGTGATTTTATCTGCAAAAAGCGCTTTATAAATAAACTTACTTACTTACTTACTGCAAAACAAAACAACAATATTAAAAACAATGGTCTTCTCTCTGAGTGGAACCAGGTCAAAAAAAGACAAGGATGCTGAACTGACATATAATTAAACATACTATGTTAAGGGGAAAATCATGTATTGCAATATGTATATGTGAAATATAAGTGTAAATAATATCACGTAATGCCATTTTTATAATGTACAAAATGTATACTATAATATAATACATGAAAACACATCCTATAATGTAATACATTTTTATTATTATTATTATTATTATATAGTGGATTTATATAATTAAGTACACAATATAATATCAATGTATTATATCTGATATTAATACAATATTAATATATTAATAGTATGTACTATACAATGTACTCTTCAATATTAAATAATTATGTCACTATAATTATGTCAAATGTACTAAAAAGGTGTTTTCATATTTACTAAGATGCTGCAGGTTTAGTATTATTAAAGTGTTAAATTTACCCACATTGTTCTGTAATGTGATTGATTTGATAGTTACCATGATTAATGACAGGATCAGACGCTGGTTGCTGGTTGTGGAGTTCATCTCTGGTTTGATGGTGGTGAAGTGGAGCCGTTGTCCCGGGGGTCATGTCCATGTTCCTGTCTATTTCTGTAGGTCTGACTAACGGGCTAACATGGAGGCTCCTGCTGGAATGTGTGAATTGCCTTTATGTTTCACTGGGCTCTGTGTAAAAATGGCAGATTTCCTTCTAAGCTTCAGTCAGACACCCACACTTTCAACTCATGCTTTCTGTGAAATTACAACCAGTTTTGTAATGATTAATACATATATTATTGCAAAAATATTTTTATTTATCAGAGCTGTGAGACTGAAGATGAACCAAAACCTCATCAAAACAAGAGACCGAGATAGAATGGTCATACTATAGTTTTTCAGGCTATAACTCAAAGTGTAAAATTAAGTATAATCCCACAAATGAAAGATTAGAAAAGTGTTTATGTTAGAAAGTGCCGTACGGACAACCCTGGGTGCTATTGGTACGGTTATCAAAGTACACGTATCTAGCGTCTTAGGGTTAGGTTTAGGGTTAGGGTTAGGTTATAACCCAATCTCACAACAATTTTTAGGGTTAGGGTTAGGTTTAGGGTAAGTTTTAGGTTTAGGGTAAGTTTTAGGTTTAGGGTAAGTTTTAGGTTTAGGGTAAGTTTTAGGTTTAGGGTAAGGTTTAGTCTTAGTCACGTGCCCTAAACTGGCCAAATAGGGGCGCTGCGTATGGATAGAATGTCAATATATTGATTTGGCAACCTTACGGTTAACCACTGCCTTTATGTTATCATGCTCTTTAAAAATGATGTGTCTATTAAAGCTGCACTTTTTTTTAAAACGATACAATAAATAAATATAGTGTTTCTGGCCATTTGCTTTTAACAGCGTGTCGATGGTGTGACAGTGAATAATGCAAAGCTGCAATAAAAAAGCTCTGAAACAGCAGCAACCTCCATCCATCACACATGCTCAGTCCAATCATGGGAGCAGCAGTAATAATCTCTGAGAGACAAAGAGTGGATGAATGTTTGATGAGGGAGGGAAGAATTGGGCTGCTGGGACACTAAGGGACTGCTGAATAAAAGCGAGGGATTCCCCATTCCCAGGTGGAGCCAGGAGATGGATGATGAGGGGGAACTGTGCCATGGTCACGTTGCCAAATGTACGCAGAAAAACACTCTCTAGGTTGCTTGTTTATTAGAAACCAAACGCTGCCTCGAAACCATCTGTAAACATCTGTATTGTCTGCTGCTGCTGCTGCACATGCAGCGTGGATTCATGACTTCTTAATTGCAGTGTAGAAACTTCCTCCTTACGTTCCTCCCGTTCAAACTTCAAAGCACTTCTCACTTTTTAATTGCCAGCAAGTGTCATGACCTTATAACAAAAAAAGGTCAGGCATTGTCTTTGTGAGTAGAAAGTTCACAGTTTTAATGATATGTCTGTAATAATTAATAATTCAGTCCAACCAGGTTCCACTGGAATTAGACAATGTGTTGGAAATGTCCTGCATACGACTGTATACCAGTGTTTCTCAAATGGGGGTACACAATGGCACTACAGCTACAGGGGGCACTTGAGGGAGATGAAAATTAACAATTGAAAGCATACAAAAATGGCGTTTTATTATGTTTTTTTTTTTTGTTGAAAATAATAATCATGCTAAATATTACCAGCAACTCACAAAACAACAAAAAACACCTACAAAATACAGTAAGAGAAAAATATACTGAATAATAAAAACAATAAAAACACACACACAAAGAAAGAGATATGCTATTACCAGCAACACAGAGAACGACAACAAAGAGAAAAACACACAAGATCACTACAAAATACACAAAAATAACAGAGAAAAACAACATAAAGAACAACCAAACGACACCAAAAACACACACGCTGAGAGAATAATTTAAATAAATAAACAACACACAAAATAAGAGAAAAATATACTGAATAATAGAAAAGAACAGAAACACAAAAAACACACAAAATGAGGATCAAACTGATATTGATTAGAACGTGAACTGATAAAACAAGAGTCACACTTGTCCCCACATCAGGGGAGTGACAGACAATGAAAAAAAACACTTTAGGAATAAATCTATTCAGGAGGCACTAAATACTGTTTCTTTACAACTAATTTACAAAATAAGATTCTTTAAAATGTGTGTTATCACTCATTCAGTCCATCATTATGCTCTATAGATGTTTTTCACAGAATTCTGAGCAAAATGTTGTAGTTGGACATAAGGGGGTAGCTGAAGTCTGAGGACCACTGCTGTTTACTGAAAGTTACCATGCAATAATCAATGAAGTGCTTGTTTTGCGGTTGTGAGTCTTTGGCTCCTAATAACATTTTCACGTATTTCAAATGAAGTTGGAGACCCACCCCAAAAAATAAATAAATAAATAAGTAGATAAAATAACCAGTTTACTGGTCAAGGAACCAATTCCTAATCTTCCCATTCATCACTCAACATCTCATTCTCATTGATATCTGATTCATTACACTGACCTGTTTAACATCTATTTAAATACCCATCATGACATTGGAAAATATACTGAGACGTTTCAGTTTTCAAAAACATTATTTATAAGCATTTTCTTCCCAAAGCATCATCTCATAAAGTGGGCGTATTCAAATATTCATCGACTGTGCTCGCTGGTGCGTCAGCGTTTGCTTGGAGCAATCCTCAGCAAACGGAGGAAAGCGAGTGATATTTACAAAGTGTAGGGATGATATTATCAAAACTAAAAGTTATTCTGCGTACCTCCAACACACGATGAATAAAACGACAAGACGCTAGTTTGTGAAACACTGAAAAGGCATTACATATAAAGGCAGTGTGGTGGTTTGGGTTTTAAAGGCCTGTGAAGGAAATTTCATGCATTGGACCAAGATCTTAATAAAAAATTCAGAATGAGAAAACCACCAAGCTTAGAGTGAAAGGAATCACTATGGATGAAAATCCCTAATGCATGAAAAAATAAATCCATGACTGTAAACTACCCCTGGACACCATTACCAGGGGTGCACATACTGTACGTTTTTTAGTGGGGAGCAATAGGCTTGTTGCTGGTTGCTATGACCTTTTTTTTTAAAAACATGTTTTACATAATCATCTCACAGGAGGAACTATATAATATAGTGTGGCTAACGTAACATTTTGAACTAAAAATGAACAGAAACAGCACAACAACGTCTGTTCTTTAAAGCCTGACAGAATATGAAGCTTTCTAATGAAATTACTGAAAGCCAAATGTACAAATATCATAAAACCAAATGAAACAACAGCTTTTGAGGCATTTACAACAATTAAGAAACAGTTATGAACAATCACTGAATATTCTATTATCCTACAGAACGTTATCATCTTTATATCTCTGTGCGTTCCTTACTGGTTATTTGGGCTTTTCTCTGTTGACCGTGCTTGAGTTAGTGAATATTTGTTACTTAAAGCTGATATCCGGAGTTTCTGAGAAACGTGTCGATGTCCCGCCCTAAACAGCCTCACTTCCTCCCACTGCCTCTGCCAATCTGCCAGAAGCCACGCCTCTACTTTTCTGCATGCGCATCGCGGAACATAACAAGGTTGCACATTGATACATGTCTATGGGTCAGGTAAGAGCCAAAATCATATTTACCTGTTTGCTGTTGTGACACACGGACTTGGTTCCGTGCGCAGTTCTACACTCACTTTGATTGACAGTCTGAAAAACAGGAAGTCAAAGCCTATTGGCTGGGCACACTCAGCGATTGTTTCCATTTGTATAGGGCTCTATAGGACGAAGGAGGGACTAATATACAATAACGTATATGAATGACCACCAGCAGTAGACCATAGTAAAAGACTAGTTAGGTAATTTTTTTGCATTTCAAAAGAATGATACAGAAACATAGATTTCTCAGAAACGCCAGATACTAGTTTTAAGGAAACTGTTTATGAAACTGCTTAGGGTCACACAGAGCGTTTTTATACGGGTGGCCAGACTCAGATTATTAAGGGTGACCCCAAAAACCGAAACCGTAAATTTGTTTCATACAGCGTCGGGGACTATTCATTTAAAAAATGTGATTTCAGAGAAGATTCAATGCTAACATGTTTATAGGAAACCACATTGATCATGTTAACAGTGTATATGAGCAAATATTTCTTGTTCTTTTTTAACTTGATGCCTTTACACACATGCAATTAGAAAAGTTGTGCTGTGAAGAGATTAAAATAATTGTGTGATTTATTATTCATGCTCTGTAATTAATTCATCTTTTTTTTTTTTAAATCTCACCTAAAAATGCTGAGAAAAGCCCTCAATTTTCATTCAAAGTAATGACGTTATTGTGGCAGATAAATTTTTTTTTTATGTATGACAAGGTTTCTTTATAAAGTCATTTATTGTTTTTAACAGACTTGAACCATTTCCATTCCTCTGTATGTGAGATTTGAGGTGCTGACACCTGTAGTTTAGACCCTCAGGGGAATTATTGATGTTTAATCTTCAAATAATAGAAAACATAAATGAAATAAAACATGGGGTCCATATGTAGTGCTATAAGATAGCACATCATAAACAGTAAGAACACTTTTCTGAGCAATACAATTGTTGAACACCAAACTGTCTCCCATCTCTTGTATTGTAGTCTGTGCATCAGTATTATGGGTGTACCGGGAACTCTTGAATTGAGAAAGGTCTCGCGTTGTTTTGGAGTGCTAAACATTACTTTCTCCTGTAATTAATTCATCGTAATTAATGCGTTTAAGCAGCAGCCCAAAAGAAAAGTACTGCATGTACTCTGGGAATAGACTGTCCTCGGCAAATAACTTATAAATATGTAATTATTAACACTAATAGTTGCTTCTGCCTCAAAGAAATGAAATAACTTTTTGATTACTACACAATTTACAACAATAATTACATGTACTGCAGGGTTTTGACATTTTCAACTTTAATTTGAGGTGAAAATGTCCTCGTCCAACCCAGGACTTCTACCTCAGTCAGCTGGAAATGCCATCTTACTTTTCCCTCTAAGCAACACCCAGAGTCATTCCACAGGGGGATCAGGGCTGCATATATGGTGAATGACCTCCTCTCACTGTCATCTGGAGCCATATTACCATATTAATGTTGCACTTTATTCCAGTGCAAATTATTGTCATTTCATCAAAAATCTGACTTGATTGCATTTTTCACAAACCTCACACCTTTCATTTTACAGCTGCCCACACCACCGAGACCTCTCACATCTGCTATCATTTCAGCTGTATTTCAGCCTGCATCAGCTTCACTCATTGCTTCACTCTGTGTGGTTTGAAAAAGACTGACAGGCTTTACGCATTTAAATTAAAAAGGCCATCTGGTGAGGAGAGAAGGGAGATGGCAGGAAAGGAAAGAGAAAAATACATATTTTACTTTGAAGCCGATGCATAGAGAGAATCCTGAGTGGGATATTACATCAAAAGTATAAACAATATTCTAAGCATCTGTCATTATTGCACACACACTACACATAGAGGCACGATACACTGTGCTGCCATAAAAGCTGCAAACTGTGTTTAATTAGGATGCATTTAATGAGAAATGATAGTCAGTTGTGAGAAACCCCAAAGCGTTGAAAGCTCATCCATTTTCTCCTTTGCTTCGACTGCACTTGGTAGCGACAGCAAATTTCACTAAAGTCTTCATTTCAACATTCTGATTTAGGGTTTTGTTTTTGTTTTAGGTGAATTTAGGTCAATACATTTAAAAAGACTTTGAGTTTTGATCATACTAAATGTTTGATTCCGCATAGACCACTTGAAAAAATGTATTTATCTCCACAGTAAACACTCTGCTTGTTGACATGTCTTTTGCAATGCATTATGGAATGTGGAGTCCCATATAGATACGGATGCATAGAAGTGTTTTTACTTCATTATTACTTCACCAGACAAGGAGTATACTGTAGTGATTCTCTTGACACTGTTTTGGTTGTGGTTTGTTCCACAGTGAAAACACTTCTATGCAACTCCATAACCCACAATGCAATGCGCGAAAATGTCAACAACTGGAGTGTTTTCAGAAGAGATTAAAACGAACTTTAAAACAGCAACTTTAGCCTTATATGTCTTTTTTTTTTCAAGCAAATGATCTTCAATTTCTTGATCAATAAGGCCTACAATATGATTTTATATAGTAAAATATTTATTTGAGGCTCCCCACTAAATATATTTAATAGGAAATGTAATTTAATAACTAACTTAGGAGTTTAATATCAAGGGTGACGGAGTCTTGTTTAGTCTGTAAAAGGCATGAGGCAGGAAACCATTTTACATTTCCTCATTATTTTTGCATATATATATATATATAGTCCAAAAAATGGAACTCCATTACTGTGTTAAATAAAGACACTTTTAAAAACATGTTTGTCAATGTAACACACCCAGTGAAGGATTGGATATACTCTATCCCTTCCATGTAATGTAAGTCTGTCCCAGCATGGATGCATAGAGGGATACCATGGGTTAAGGTTGCTTTCTACACATTCATGTGTGCACACGTGAACATTTGTGCACAAACTATAAACCAAAAAAAATGCAATTATGATTTGAAAATGTAAACTCGCGAAGTTGAATGAATGTTTTAATTTGTGCACGAACACAGTTCTACAGCCTGAATCTCTCTCACAAGGCCAAACACACACAGACACACAATAACAGCCACACACATTCAATCTCTTTTTTTTTGCAGTAGCAGGGCATTGAAACAGTATGCTGAGAGCTGTTCATCCTTACCTCATTAGGTTGGATGGTTTTAAAGGTGTCATATTGTGATGATGACAGAATGTCTACGGCTTCCTCTGGGAAAGTACCAACAGGGAGGAGACTGACAGTGTGTCAGCCAGAAATCCTTTTGTCACAGTTCTCTCAGGAGACTGTGTGCTTAAGTGCTTCATCCTTTTCTCCCTGTGACAGGTTTTTACATGTAGAATAAATGCATTTAACCAGTTTGCAAAAAAAACAAAAAAAAAAAACAGAGACTTTAAGATTCCATCATCCATTTGAGGAATTTTGCTGCTTTGCCATGTTTCTCCCACTGCAGAACTACACACCACTGGCACTCCGCACAACCCAAATATCACAGCTTTTACCTGCAGGCTCTCACTTGTTGAGCTTTGTATGCACTGAAAATAATGACTTCCTCCACCTGCACAGGCTGTTGCAGAGGAGTTTCATTTGCTGTTGGCCTTCGTTGGGGACAAATGACAACTTTGCAACAGAAGAAGTCATTCTGTGCTGCAGAGGAATAATGTTTCACACCTTTGTTTCATGCAATATCATCATTTGTGTCTTTTTATGTGGCGTCTGCAACCGTTCCACCACTTAACTATTGTTAAGACTTCTGTTCTGACAAAAAACATATAAATATTCATATTCCTCGATTAAACGAGAGGCTTTGGGACGATCCTTGATACAAAAACATTGTGTGTGTGTGTGTAACTGTTTAGATAGCCAGAAATGAATAAAAAAAAACTGTGCCTGGAATCAGTTTGGTCAGTTCACAGTGGTGCTGGCTTCCCAGTCCTCCCAGAAGACCCGTCGCCACACACGGTAATGCTGGCCCACTTGTCCCAGTCTGTCTTCCTTTTCTTCATTCTCCTCAACTACTGGCAAGTTTCCATGGAAACAGCAGTGAACAGGAGAGAGAGAGAGAGAGAGAGAGAGAGAGAGAGAGAGAGAGAGAGAGAGAGAGAAAAACACACATAGAAGAGAGAGAGAGAGAGAGACAGAAAACCCCCATCATATATGGTTTGCAGTCTGAGTACTGTTTAAACACCCCCTTGTTTTTCATTGATGAATCATTGTTTTATGACAGAAATAATTTAGTTTGTTAACATGGCTTTATTCTCATTTATGATAAGTCTTTGATACAGATCATGGGCAGTCAGCTAACTGGACTTGAGACAATGCATATAGTCCTAACGTAAGACAGATCTTTCCAGCTTAATTAACTTTTCTCTCCATCTATTCATCTGTATGTTTCAGAGCGCTGACCCCAAATAATATATATATATATATATATATATATATGCACACATATATTATTATATATTATAGTTTTTATTTTTGTTTTTGATATTTTCCCCACTCAGAAACACACTGCCTGTCTTCATCTGTGTTTTGTGTGGAAGGAGCTTGCAGGCGTCCCCGTCCCAAAAGAAAACAAGTGGCCCTAATCTTCTTCCGTAGCCTCCACTCACTCATCAAAAAAAAAAAAAAAAAAAAAATAATAATAATTTTATCATACCGGACTGGCCCAAATTGGGGTAGACGGCCCACTGGGATGAAGCCCGGTATGCCAGATGGCCAGTCCACCCCTGGTACTAGTCCCTCATACATTACCAAAAGTTCAACAGAAATGTCTTGTCTTTTTTTGCTTTAGTTTTTCGTTTCACATAATGTACATGATCACAGAACAATAAAACAACAGGTATGGTATTTACTCATATTGAATGAAAGGACTTTTTCGGTTTACATTCATCTTCATTTACAGTATATGAGAAAAAAAGAGACCCATTTAAATGCTGGACTGGTGTCTTTGTTTGTAAATGTAATCCATTGGTCCAATTTTCTATTAAATTAATCTTTTTTTAAATTGTGAAACAATAAGTCATGTTTTCCATCACAGAAATTTGCTGTGCTATATGTCTAACCATTGTTGAAGTGTGTCTTTAAGTTACTTGGGCTCATAGTCTTCCTGCCAGCTTTAAGAAGAATTTAAACCAGATACAATCCCCCGATGTGTATCACTTACTTATATTTACCAGATACAGAATAGAGCACTTCTTGGTAATCATGTAAAATGTCTTGTCTTTTAGTCGTGAAACATGCAAATAATTATTGTTTTATGTCTCCTCGATGACAATATTTAGATTCATGTTTGAGCACATACTAATCATGTGTCAGAGGAGGGGAAGTGGAGCAATCAGGAAAGCAATATAATTATTTCTATTTTTGTGCTATTTGCAATGTAGGCTTCTTTTGTTTATAATAAGAAACCATTAAACCAGGAATTTCAATTGAAGAAAAAGTTGAAAATTGTACATTTTATCCCTCATTTGTGGCACAAATGAGGGATCACTATAATCACTATTAATAGATCACTATTATCACATATTTCATAAGCTGCTGCTGCCCACAGACATAAACACACATAACCAGCACAGATTGCAAATAAAGAGAATCACAATAATGCTTGTTTCCATCACATTAATTTAGAACTGTACGTTGTTATATTTTGCGAGTTTCATTGGTTTGAATTACAAGACATATTTTTTTACTGCATATTGATACTTGAAAATACTCTTCAGGGATTGGCTGCGTTTATAAGTCTCTACTTTAGCATCGAAGCGGCACAATTATACACAATTTATATGCACAGCTGTGGCCATTCAGCAATAGTGCTATTTACATTTTAATCATATGTCACGGCTCTCTGTAACGGTGGAATTTGAGAGGCTGTCTCACTCGATAATTAAGCATAAGTTTGACCCCATTTTATGAGTAGAAAATGCATTTAAATACTTTTTGATTACGAAAATATCAGGAACTGAAAAACTGACCCTTGTCTGATTTGAGTTATAAGTTTCTTCCTCGTATTCATCCATTGCTGTTCGAAGACCACTTTCACTTGTTCTGCAGTCTCAGTTATGATGATCATTCCTATTAAGTCCTGCCTTCTGCCTTCTGACATAAAAGAATATAGAGATTTTGCTTTTTTTCAACAATTGTTCTGTACATGGAAGACTGTGATACTCGTGTAGGGTGGGTAAGGGGGAGGGTGGGTCGGTTTAGGTTAAAAGCAAAAACCAACAAGACCAAGGTGATTAAAAGTACAGAGACCAACATTTAAAAAAACAAACTAACAAAGTAGAAGATAAAGACAGAAATATTCAAACCAAAACCAATAAATTCCATCAGAGAAACAACACTGGCAGATTGGGCAGAGATTCATTACAATGGACCAACAAACTATTTGTGTTCAAGCACACCTTAAAGCTGAGTTTCTGAGAAATCTATGTTCATGTATGACTCTTTTGAAATGCGAAAAAATACTTAACTAGTCTTTTGCTATGGTCTACTGGTCATTCATATACAGTAATGTATATAAGTCCCTCCTTCGTCCTATAAACCCCTATACAAATGGAAACGATCGTGGAGAGCGCCCAGCCAACCTTGTTATGTTCCGCGATGCGCGTGCAGAAAAGTAGAGGCGTGGCTTCTGGTAGATTGCAGAGGCAGAGGGAGGAAGTGAGGCTCGTGGGGGCGGGACATTGGGACGTCCTCTCAGAAACTCCGGATATCAGATTTAAAGTTGGGAGGGTTACTTCAAAAATGTAAACCAGCACAATTACAAGTTGCCTGTTCTTACTCACTCTAAGTATCCCATCATTAAAGTAATATAACTTTAAGTTACTTTTGTATTACTTCAACACCAAACATATATAAAGACACATTTTGACTCATTTTTGTATTGAGACTTGGATTGATTTCAGCCCTAATAAAAATTGTTGGGTAACCCAGTTGCATCTCAAACATGCAGAACACGCATATCATTAATACACATTTCAAAACAACAGTATGGGATCTTTGAGTATCACTGTAATTCACTTAAGTGTTGTTCCATTCAGAAACCAAAATAAGATCATCCTATCTCACAGAGTGCACAGCAAGTTAATATGCTACTGTAGCTAAAGATTACAATCAACAAGTACAATATTTACCTTTGTAAATGTGTGTGCTCACTTATCATTTATCAGCACTAAAACCTCTTGGTTTGCTCTCACGCCAACGATGCATTGAAAAGAGTGAGGGGTTAATGTGACTTGACAAAATATACCTGCAGGCTGTGTTCCTTTGTCTAACCTTGTTGTGTGTAGGACTGTTTACACACGTGACAATGAAAGAGTTGTCCAATCATCTACCATGATAGGGAGGGAATATTGGAAAAGGTTTCTCAATGAAACAAAATGAAAAGGGTAGAAAACAGCACAAGCAACAAAACAGTGTTAAAACCACATAAAGGACATTTACCCAATCTATGATCTAATGGTCAACACCCTTTTTTTTAGTAGACTATTATTTAATTTGTCATATCCTAACAATTACATCTAACATTACCAAAAATCCAAGTAGAAAATAAATAAAAATTGCTAACCTGTTGAGAGGGTATTGATTTATTTTCAAAGGATAAGCCTGTTCCTGCAAACAGTGTCTGAAACAAAGGGATTGCTGTACTTCAGCTCAAAAGCTGTGACTGAATTTGTCTTTGTTTGATCTGCAGGCTGTAATCTACAAACACTCTGAAGAAGAGAAGGATGAAGAGAATGGCAATAATGCAGTAAATGGCCTCTGTCAGAATAAAAACACAGCTGCTCTGAGACTTGCTGCTTTCTACTTCAGTGCTGCCACCATCAGAAGCTGACCAGATACTGACCAGAACCCCCCCAGGCACACAGGACAGTGACCTTGTTTTGCCCAGGGGATATGTCAGTAGGGAGATCCCCTGTGTTGGGGGTGCGCCCTGTGCCCCGACACCTAGGGGTGTCCTACCTCAGTCTGCTCTGCTTATGTGTGTCTCTCTTCACCCAGGCATCAGAGGGTTTGCCTGTGGTGGGCTATAACACGGAATCCAAGAGGGAGATCACACTGGAGGGAGATTTGATGATTGGCGGCCTGTTCCCAGTGCACGAGAAGGGTGAGGGGGCCGAGGACTGTGGGAAGATCAATTCTCAGAGAGGGATCCAAAGACTGGAAGCAATGCTGTTGGCATTGGATGAAATCAACAAGGATGAGCGAATCCTGCCTGGGATCAGACTGGGGGCTCACATACTAGACACATGCTCTAAGGACACCTACGCTCTGGAGCAGTCTCTAGAGTTCGTGAGGGCCTCTCTCACCAAAGTGGACGACAGTGAGTACACGTGCCCCGACGGCTCCTATGCTATCCATGATGACGTCCCTCTGGCTATATCAGGGGTCATAGGAGGTTCTTACAGCGACGTCTCCATTCAGGTGAGGACAAACTGAAGTGTCACAAGTACTCACATTTTTGTGCTTGAAGTACAAATGCTGGTACAAAAGAAATGCTTAACCCTAGAACACTATTTTACACTATATTATGGTAAATGGACATGAATTATATAGCGCTTTATCCCAACACTGAAGTAGTCCCAAAATGCTTTACATATCAGCTCATTCACCTATCCACACACCAATGGGACAAAGCTGCCATGCAAGGTGCTAGTCAACCACTGAGAGCAACTTAGGGTTCAGTGTCTTGCCCAAGGACACTTTGACAGGTATAGACTGGGACCACGGTCGCCACCATCACTCATGCGGAATATTTTTTAACCGATGCAATACACCCAATAAAAAGTACTTGTCATGAGAATATATCAAAATATGACCTTTTGATGGCCAGTACTTTTTCATTGGGTATATTGTATCAGGTCAAAAACACCCAACATTAGTGATGGTGTGATTTTAGTCATGGATCCCTGGGTAGCTTCTGCATAGTTTTTGATGTTAGCTCTCTGTCACCTTTGAGATTTCCTTTTGGCTGTTACCTTCTGAGGGTGCCAAAGCAAGTTATTTGCATGGTTTATTTAGTTTAGATTTGGATGAAAATCACCCGAAAAAGTTCCTACGGGAAAAAAGCGGGTTTTGGAGAAGAGAAACACCCCCACCTTCAAAGACGTCATAGACCCATGATACCCAGGCAAACGTAACAGAATGAAAATCATCTCCTAGTGATAGTCTTCTCGGGTTAGGACTAAATAAAAAGGGTCAATGAGAGGCATGAATCAAACTTCTTGATGTATTTCTACAAAAATACTTGTCTTGTCCAGGGGAAAAATTCTCTATGATATATAACGTCATATATATAACCGATACAGATAAATACATAGACCCTCCCTACCTGTTATTTTAGGTCACATAATATAGATCTCTATGGAAATAACAAATGAATAACAATAACAAGACTACTTTTAATGCAATGTGCCACTGGATGTACTCCACATAAAACATTATCTGTCCAAATAAGAACACTTATTGAACTTTAGTAATGGAAAAGTGCAATATTTGTTTTTAATTATGTTTTTTCAAGCAACAGCACATTTTTTCAATATCTGTGGTAAAATCGATACCTTTGTAGACCAATAATACATTTTATGGCTAATATTGCCTGATAATATCAGTGGGCGGATAATCTCGTCCATCTGTCTTTTTCAAACTGAGACTACATGTAGTCTGCTAAATGTGAGATTTGACTGTCAAGAGGATTTTTTATTAATCATTTTAATGTTATTAATATTTCTTAATTCATCCTGGAAGTTGATTTTGGAGCAGTTAATGATTAGCCACTTCTAATGTTTTCATGCTCTGAAATGAGCTGCTCAAATGCTGCATTAGTTCCGTCACTCATTGAGGCCACAAGGTGTGTTTTTTTTTCCCAGCAGCAGGCGCCTCTTTGGGCACGAGCTAATCATTTAGACTAGAGGATGGTGTACAAGCTTGAGTGTGAGCTTGATAGATTATCATATAAATGTCCATTTAGACTTAAGTACCATGTGCAATTACCCCTTAGCGAGGAGTTTGCACAAGGACTTAATGAGTATCAGTTCCGCGAGAAGGATCTGTTTACCTGCACGCCCATACGCTCGGCTAATCTAATTTAGAAGATCTATTTCTCTATCCTGGTAATTTACACTTCAGCCGTGGTCCTGTCAGCGATGGACATGCTACAGATGTTGCTCTCAGGGAGGGCTGACAAGATGACTACTGATGGCATGATTGCTTTCAGCGGCGCTTCTTTGGCTCACTCAACCCCATGCAATGAAAGCTCTGATAATTGGGTCTCCGAGTCTTCAGCTGTAACATGGATGCCACGTCAGTGTATCTGCAAGGCTTTGTGGAAAGAAATAGTGTGTCCTGTGGAAACAGGATCTGTAAATATGCGGAAATGTAAATGTCTAAAAGCATTACATCAAAGTCATCATACGCTTCAATCCGCCACAGGCCCGAGTCAGCTCTCTCGGCTGCAGAGTGTGGTTCACTGCACTCATGCTTTGGATATCTGTTTGGTTGAGGAAATGAACACACTTCCACAGATCTGATAAACCATTGATTCTGTAGGCATTTTAGCTTTCCACTCACAGGAGCTGGAGAGCAGGCAGCCGCACTCCTTCATAGTTTTTTATGCTACAGCTGAAGGCCACAGATATAAATCCATGCTTCCCATTGTGCCGTCCTACCAAACATGACATCCACCAATCTATCTCCCTAACAGTGTGTGGCTCTCCCTTTTTTCAACTGCTAATCACATCTGAACATGTGCTCTGGTGTTTGGCAGCAACATGGGAATAGAAGATCAGTTTTCAGTTTTGGAAGTTGAAAATGGCAAATTCCTGCAAATTTTTGAAAATGATGAATGACATCACACAATGATTCTTTTCCTTATGAATAAGCCCTGACAGGGCTTGAATGGGTAAACAAATTATAATAACCAGCTGATGATTCACACCTTGATTTGGCTCACAGTCAACTTTTGGAATTTCTCCAAATTGTCACTGTTTCTCATAGACATTTTCATCCGCTGTAGAATTCTCACCTTTGCTTCTGACCCTGATGTTTGTAGGCCAAGCAAACTTCCTGAGAAAAGGAATCCTAGAGCAGTTAAAGCAAGCTTGGATTTTCCAGTGTGAATGCATCCTTGAATTGTGTTTGTTACTGTAGAAAACTATCTACATATTTTCAATTTCCATCTAAAAGTACTCAGTTAGGTTATGACAAGATGCAATCACTGTGATGATTTTCACATAACTTTATGATATAGTTTTGACCAAAGTGTAGGGTATACTTTGTGATGGTTCGTTAAATGCCTTTTATTGAGCTTGCAATACATTCAATTACCAAACACTTATACAGTATTTTACATTAGGACATGTGCTAATGGCACAGCTTTGCATTATTTAAATTAAAGAAATTAAGTTCACTGTACATTTGAAAGAAAAGTGTCAATAAGAACACAAAGATGCATCAGAAAATGATAATCCATACATATTAGCTATTATAGAGGGTTAAACAGTAACAACAGTGACCAACAGCCCTATACTAATACATTTATAACTTGCTATGTTTTGAAAATAATGTAAAACTGTAAATCCATGCTCAAAACCATGCACAATACAGACACTAAGTAAACATTTGCTATCTGTAATCTTTACCAAACACAATGACAAATGCTCAGTACCGTGCATGCAGTGATACATTGCAGAAGTGAAGAAGCTCGTGGGAAATGATCCAAGAGGAAGATTTGGGTCACCTATAAAAAGGATTCCAGATGAAAAAGGAAGGTTTGGAAATAGGGGATTTGATAAATGAGTTGTAATTTTAGCAAAACCATGCATCTGAGACTCCTCTGAGAGTGCCCTTGTCTTGTGGTAATTTATGGTTTTACTACTATAAGCATGAGGTCTGAGGTCTGCCCTGGCTTCCAGTTGAATCTTTTTCCTCAGCAGGAGTACATCACAGGACACAGTTTCCTTTCTCATCATGAATAACCCTCTGCAAAGTAATTAGGTTCAGTCGTGGCAAGGGCCAACATTTGTTCTCTTTCTTAGCTTGGGGGTGAGCATCTAATCACGAGAGTAAATCTGCAGTGCTCATCCCACACGAGCTGGAAGTTGAAGTTGAAAACAAATTCTGTTTAGGTGTTTTACTTCCCGTTGCCATTTTCACACTCCGCTGCTGTCCTTTGTAAATGCCTTTTGGACTGTAACCTATGGTCTGTCAGACCTTTGAGTCAACCTGCCTGCTGTGTGAAAAGTTACAATGGCTGCTCTTCTCAGGTGCTTAATACAGATGTGGAAACCACACCCCAAAGGCAAGGCACTTGTGACAAGTGACAATTTTAGTCTTAAAGGATCTTTATCACCATAGCAACATGGAGGAACATAGCGAACTGACAGGTGGCGGGATCGCTGACTGCCATCTAAATCAGTCACAACCAAGAGTGTTGCTGCGCTATTGGTGTTGTGGTGTGACAATCGCAGAGACGGGGGCGGATCTGGCTGCAGGCCGACCATGCTGGCATTACTTGGGCACAGATTGAGTTAAGTGTGGAGGCGAAGTTCTGTGTTGCCGAAGCAGGCGAGGTCCTGTCTTCCCCATCTGTGGTCACAGCCGGGCTGTCTGGTTGTTTGGCAGAGGTGCACAAACACACAGGAGAATGTAGGAGGGATCAGATGAGAGATCATATTTCACAGAAACATTGGGACAGTGACAAGTCGATATGATCCAGGAGGAGCAGTGATTCAGCTGGCATGGTCCAATGTCAAGGACTGAGAAAAGTTACAACAGGGCCATCTGGACATTTTGTCTTTGTGCTTATTTAGAAATATTTATACAGATAAAACACTCATTAGTGAACGTTTGTGCTTGGTTGTCGCTAAACAGTAGTTCATCTAAGGTGTCGTTCTCTCGTGCTGACAGGATTGCCACATTCAGCATCTTTATTCATGCGTAAAAATCCATAGACACGTCAGATAATCAGATATTTAAATAAGTTTTGACATCTTATATTTCTCAGAAAAGTATTGCACATCCATTGTGACCCTGGATCATTGGTAGAGTGGGTCGTCCAATAACTGAAGGGTTAGGGGTTTAAATCCTGCTCTATCTAGGCCATTGTTGTTGTGTCCTTGGGCAAGGCACTTTACCCACATTGCCTCGTATGAATGGGTATGAATCATGCATGAATGTTGGTGGTGGTCAGAGGGGCCATACGTGCAAAATGGCAGCCACGCTTCTGTCAGTATGACCCAGGGCAGCTGTGGCTACATTGTAGTTTACCATCAACGCTATGGTTGATGTGAATGACTGGTGTGAATGAATAATGGTTTCTGTACGTGCTTCGAGTCTCCTGGAAAAAAGTGATATATAAATCTAAGCCATTATTATTATTATATTATTGTTTAGACTAGGGGCACACCGTGGCTTAATGGTTAGCACGCCTGCCTTACAGCAAGAATGTCCTGGGTTCAAGTCCTGAGGTGGACACTTGGGTCCTTTCTGTGTGGAGCTTGCATGTTCTCTCCGTGCTTTGTGGGTTTCCTCCGAGTACTCAGGCTTCCTCCCACAATCTAAAAACATGACTGTTAGGTTGATTGGAGTCTCTAAAGTGCCCGTAGGAGTGAATGTGAATGTCTGTCTGTCTGTGTGTTGCCCTGCGATGGACTGGCCCTCAGTACCCCTGCCTAGCGCACAGTGTGAGCTGGAGATATGCACCAGGAGAACCCCGCGACCCTGAAAAACAGGAACCAGTGGGTCAGAAAATGGGTGGATGGATGTTTAGACTGGGGACAGTTTGATTGGGTATAACATAATTTCCTATGGCTTGGTTGTGACATAAATGTGTATCACACCCCAGTTGAAATCCACAATTAATACCCACGAACACCTCGCCTCAGGGCTTGTTTCTAATTAAAACATGGACTCCACATTAGCTGTAGTAGCCTCAGAGAGCATCCTCAGACCTATCACTAAAATATATCAGAGAACCACCTCTGGAGTGTCAACTAGTCAATGAAGAAAAACATATTGCCATCAAACGAGCTTCAGTATTAAAAGAAGATGAACTGACGGTGATTGAAATGATTTAGTGGCCCATGGGAGCTTTAGTCAACTAGCTGACTAATGGGACTATTTACATGTTTTTGCGCTGTGGATTTAACAAGATAGATATGGACACCCTGACATTTAAAGAGTAAAATTCCTTTCAGCAAAATAATAAGGCAAAAATTATTTTTTTTCCGCAAATGTGTGAATCTCATTACTCACAAACAGCCTCTATTTATAGAAACGTCTTCATCTGCAGGTAGACGCTGCCAATCTCATACAAAGACTCATACAAAGGATTGAAAAATGGATACACACATGACAGAATTCATGGCAGAGAGAACAATAATGGTGAAATGTATCAGTAAAGCCATGCATTGAAAATGCATTATTCATGAGTAAAAGTGAAGAACGTGCTCCGAAAATGTAAATAATTCACATATGATTGGATTATTCAGTGGTATGGTTGAATCCCTTATTTGTGCAGTGGAAATAAATATCATGTCCATCACACAGGCTCGGGTTTCCCCAAATTTGATGGAAATGACAGGATGGTATCAAGTCGACTCAGCCTGAATTTCATCCACTGCTCGAGAGGATTTATGAAACTTGAGAAGTGTCCTGGTGCGTCACACCGAGCTTGTCAGCGATGTTTGCATGTGCACAGGAAGAAGAGACCTCACGATAGGAAGATAAAAATGCAATGAATCTCAGAGGAGAGAAATTAAATGAATAGAAGAGGGTGGAAGTCAGAGCTGAGTTACAGACATTGTAAATGAATGCAATGGCAGCCATATCTTAACATGGGGGTAAGTCCGAATAGTTACACGTGTGTGTGTGGGGGGCTTTGTAAGAATACAGCAGAAGAAAGGAGTCTCACATCATCCAGTGAGATAAAGGAGAAGATCAAACAAATCCTCTCTCCAAGAATCCTGTTAGAGCTGTTGCCAGGCAACCAAATCATGTGAAATAAACTAATAATGAACCCGAGAATACTTTAATGATCACCCCCCACGCCTGTGTTGGCACGATCGCTGCTTGTGAATGTGTTAGCCCGAGTGTTTTTACAGGACTGCAGAGCGCTGCAGCTGTGCGATACTGAGTGGAGCTGAGGACTGCTGCTCGGGGAATACAGTGTTATTGCTGTACACTGAGACCCTCTACTGGGAAGAGCAGATGGGCTTTTCATGTAGAAAAAAACAACCATGACATTTCAACAAAGTAGGTCTGACACTTTTTAGACACAAATTATCTCTCTTAGTACTATCTATCTATCTATCTATCTATCTATCTATCTATCTATCTATCTATCTATCTATCTATCTATCTATTGAGGGATATTTAGGGACATTATCTGTGTATTACACTTAGCATTACATAAAGTCATGTTGCTTTGCGTTGCACACCCGTTACACACACATTGGCTATTGATAACAGGTTACGTCAGAGGGGCGGGGGGCCCAGAAAATGAGGAGGAGCGAAGAATATAAAGCCGGGGGAAGCCAGGACGGTGGTCTTGTCCTCACTTGTAAACCGTGTCTGTAATAAATAGCGTCAACTCTATTCCTTTATTTCAGCTTCATTATAAGTGTAAGTCCTCCTCATGCATTGAAGAATCGGGCGGGTTTTCAGCTCCAGTCAGCAGTGTAGATGCTTTGGGACCGGGAGCTATGTATTTAACCCAACACTATCTATCTATCTATCTATCTATCTATCTATCTATCTATCTATCTATCTATCTATCTATCTATCTATCTATCTATCTGTCTGTCTGTCTGTTTGTCTGTCTGTCTGTCTGTCTGTCTGTCTGTCTGTCTGTCTGTCTGTCTGTCTGTCTGTCTGTCTGTCTGTCTGTCTGTCTGTCTGTCTGTCTGTCTGTCTGTCTGTCTGTCTGTCTGTCTGTCTGTCTGTCTATCTATCTATCTGGTGTCCTCTCCTGGGTTTGGCACCAGCTGCACCCATCTCGTTACTTCATTAAGATGTAACCTAGTTACTTTACTGACTACTTAGTGTTTATGTTAGAAAAAAAAAAACCAGAATGCTCCAACTACTGTACAGTAAAATTTAATTTAAAAGTAATAATACAGTTCTTCTCAGTCGCTTTGCTGCATTTCTCACATCAGTATTTTTGCAATCACATTTGCACAACAGTTAATCCAGTTCAATTCAATTCAACTTTAATTGTATAGCGCAATTTACAACAAAGTCATCTCAATGTGCTTATGAAAATATAAAATTCATAATGCCCATCCATCCATCAATCTATTATCAAACCCGCTTGTTCCTGTTTCTCAAGGTCACGGGGTCTGTCGTTGCCTATGTCCGGCTCACTCTGGGCGCTAGGCGGGGGTACACCCTGGACAAAGCGCCAGTTAATCGTAGGGCAACACACACACAGAAAACCAGTCACACTCGCATTCACTCCAATAGGCAATTTAGAGACTCCCATCAACCTCACAGTCATGTTTTTTAGATTGTGGGAGGAAGCCAGAGTATCCGGAGAAAACCCACGCAGCACGGGGAGAACATGCAAACTCCAACAGAAAGGACCCAAGTGTCCACCGCGGGGCTTGAACCCTGGACCTTACAACAGTTAATGCTTTACTCAAAACAATTAGTGCAAACTGCAAAACCTAGTGAATGACCAGCATAAGAGCCTGACTTGTTCAGTAGTTTATTCGTCAAAAGCAAGTATTCATGTCAATCAAAGTGTCAATTACATCAAAAATGACAAGTCCTGTCACCATTGCTTATATGATAGTCAAATGGATTAGTCATGTTTTCATTATAACAGTTTACTCTGTAAAAGTGTTAAAAAAGATAAAATAAAAAATGGGACACTCCCTTAAAATGCTTAAAACAGCACTATATACAGTTTACACAGCCATTTGAAAATTTCAGCAAAGTTACAAATTACTGCATTTAGTGAGGTAACAGTACAAAACACTGAATATATATGTTTCACATTTTTATTGGATATGCTCTGAGCAATTTTAATTTGTCCACAGCGTTGTGCAAAGGAGAAAAAAAAACATGTACCTACATAAACTCCCTTTGGGTAGAGCTGTGAACTATAATCAACATTGCATTTCATATCAGAACTAAACTGTACAACTGTAAATCAGTCTTGAACTTTCCAGACGTTCTTGTCTGTCTGCCCACACATTTCCATCGACATCACAGCTTATATCTTCTGCGGCAATGCAGCGAGGAAAGCATCTCCTCAGGTGGCAAATCCACCAGGACTCTGGTGTGATGTCATCACAGGCTGCATCCATGACCGCTAGCAGGGACATTTGGATATGTGGATACTGGTCATATACCTTCCACCTCCAGTATTCCTCTATTGGGCTCAGGTAGGGAGGGATATATTCCAATAGCAGCCGATCATGTGCTGCAAACCACTGTCTGACCACCTCTGAGCAGTGAAAAGTTAACACAAAAACAAGCACATACTTGTTCATATATTATCCAGTTAAACCCCTCTCATTCTCAGGAATTATATCACTGTATGAAAATGTCAGCGGATGTTGTGTGTTGTAGTAGGATTTTTTTGACAGATTTTAAGAACTGGTTAAACAATTTTGTATGTAATGACTCAAGCAATGACATGAGGACTATCAGTTTTATAATGAACAACTATTCATAGAGTTCATTTTGACTGATATAAACATAAATAATGATAATGTCATAAAACAGCAGAGTTTTATAAAAGCAATTGATGCATGTCCAAAAGGATTTTGCAATTTGTTGGAAGGAATGAGAAACTGTTACTATGATGTGCACTAATGACTAGGGGTGTCACTTTAACGTGTTAATTAATGAATTACAGGAAAAAAAATGTATTGCGCAGAACTTTTCTCATTGCGCGCATTCCCGGTATACCCATAAATACTGATGCACCGGCTACAATGGTCTGAGGAGTCTTTGAGCGCGTTCATTTTAGTTCAGTCAGGATCACTTTAGTCAAAATAAATGATTTATTTACAATAAATGTGCATTAGGATTTGTATAACGCCTTTGAGCGATTTACATGGATTTGCATGCAATCGTATATATTTGGTGGTATGGGTCTGTTCCGAGACCTCCTTGCCCTTTCCACAAGCTTACGTGGAAAGCCGGAGGTAGGGAGAGAACTCCTCCCTGACCTTCCCTGAGCCCGAGCTAAAGGCTAAAGCAAGGAGAGCGGTTAGCAGAAACCCCCTGGAACAGATCAGAGCATATGTTAATGACAAAAATGGCACCCAGTTAGTTGGATACATACTGACCTGGAGGAGTTGGGGCGGAGGTGGGTTGCGAGATGCTTGCTGAGGTTGTAAGAGGCAGCTGTACATGAAATCTGTGCCATATGGGACAAGATAAACCTAAAATAGTGTTTTACAGTTCGGAAATCTGAACTCTGCTTTTTCTAGTTTGATAGCTTCAGTGAGGACTTTCCACATCCCAGGAACTTGTTAGATTGGTTGGAGTTCTAAAACTGCCAGTGTTAGAGAACAGTGGTTGTGTTTGTATGTGTTGAATCTGTAGACAGGCTATCATAAGGTGTTGTTTTTAAAGGCCTATCTCTCCTTTGTGCTGGATGAATTTGTCCTTTTCTATTTCATGTATTTGTATATAAGGAAAAACGAATCAGTAAACACATAAACTACACACAATTGCACACAGACAATGAGACGTGACTCTATGCAACGTAACAAAGCAGCAGATCAAAGAGAAGAAAGTGAACCGCTGAAGAAGCTGTGTTGCCAGGTTGGGTTTTGAGTTTCTGAAAAATGGCATCGTGGGTGAGATGCTTCAAACACAGACACATTGATGACTAAAAATGTAAATAACCACAAACAGAGAAAACATGAAGTTGCTATTGAATAGTATTTGTGCTGAAAATTATTTTCATTTGTATTAAATACTGAAATAAAGAGATTATGGCTCCTATTTGGGCAACCTAAAGCAGCACACCTGGTCTCTCTTAATCTTGTGCATGTATAATAGATGTTTACTACCCTGTAATGTAGTTAAACATGCAGTAGCACTGCTGATATGTTAATGCACTTACATGTGCTCCGTGTCTGCTTTGTTCTGAACGTCTCAGTGCTCAGAGATGCTTAAGACCCTCTTCACGCCTCATGGCCTCAATTCAAATCCCACAAGAAGCTGTCGCATTTTAGCCAAAGGGAGGCCTCTAAGTCTCTCACTGTGTTTTACATCTAAACACATTGAAATTGTGTCCAGTAGTGTCTTAAAAATCTACAACTATTGCACTATTGATGATATGTCTATGCTGCATATTCATCTATAAAATACTTTACAACACTAACAACAATAATGATAATTCCAAAGATACATTTTTCTGTTTTATTATTAAACTTGGGTTTAATTATTGTACTTTGTGCCCCACTTGCCTTTTCAAATCATGCTCAGTTCTTCCTATAAGCACAAGCACAGCTGTTTCTCCACATGTTGAGTGAGGCTGTCATGACAATTTATGGGGAAAAATAATATTAATTCGAGAAGCGATGTGATCAGCACTCTGTCCACATTGTTCCAGCTGACCTACAACTCTCATGAGCAACAGATCTTCGAACAAGCAGAGAACACTCAGTCGTGTGCCTCAGTACAGCAGAGCCTCCTTCTGTTGCACATTTGTTCCAACGCAGCAGAGACAGGCAAAACTACATCTTCCAAACCACAAAACGGTGTTTTTGGATTAGGGTATGCCGTGATTTTAGAAATCAGCTTGAACATTTCACTTTTTTACAAAGCTAATCCTTGAATCGAACAGTAGCAGTTTTCTGGAAACGAAAAGTCATTAAAGTGTACTGTAGATCTCTTAGATAGTGAAAAAAAACCTGTATCTTATTTTTCTGCGACGGTAATTCTTTTTTTTTTTTTTTTATTTATCTTTAAACGTTCATATAAAGCACTTTAATTCAGCATGTGTTACCTTCAAAATTATTTGCAGATAGATATTTTTAAAATTCCACGAGTGTTTAATTGATTTTCATTTGGTTCTAAATGTGAATTACCAGGAGAAGGTAATGAAAGTTAATGATGGGATTAAAGATGAATAGGTACTAATCAGCCACTGTATAATGGCTGCTCTTTTTCTGTATTCTAAGGTCACTCTTTACAGTTTCTGGTACAAGATATCCAACATATGCTATAGAGAGGTGCCAGGAGACCTCAGTGAGCCTGAGTGCATGGATAGGCAGGTATAGAAGAGGGATGTTTATTATTTCACAGCCAAAGTGTAAGAATGGGCATCTGTTTTTCTAATGGCAGAGCTGATTAACATTCATGATCCAGTGCCCTGATTGTGCTGATGTGAGTTCTGGGCATAAGGTCATCCAGATTTACGTTTTCATTCCTTTTCCTGATCTGCTCAGCTTCCCTTGGGTTCCTCCTGAAGTCCCCGAAGCAAAAAAAAACGTAGTCAGATGCTGTGGCTGCACTGTCACGACACTGACAAAACCTATTAAACACAAAAAGCAAAGTTTCAAGAACCCCTGATCTTTTCACTCTTTCCCATCTTCCAATCCTTGCACTCAGCCTCACTCTGTTTCTTTGTCTCGTACTTTTAGCATTTATTTTCTGACAAAACTGAAAAACAAATAGCTCAGAATGTGTTTCATTTGACAGAGTTTCGATTTAAATCCCCCCTGTACCATTATCATGTCTCTCCTGGCAGAGCCAAAATGGTTTTTTTCCAGACTCCTACAAAAGTTCTCACTTGGCTTACACCTTTCGTTTATTTGGTTTTGTCCAGCTTTGCCATATAACTCAATTCCATTTCAAGTAATTTTAGAAGACGCACTGGTTAAGGGAACAGATACATGTCATCATGATGTTTTTCTTTTATTCTAGGTGGCCAACCTGCTGAGACTTTTCCAAATCCCTCAGATTAGCTACGCCTCTACAAGTGCAAAGTTAAGTGACAAGACACGCTACGACTACTTTGCCCGCACAGTTCCTCCTGACTTCTACCAAGCCAAGGCAATGGCTGAAATCCTGCGCTACTTCAACTGGACCTATGTGTCAACCGTGGCATCAGAAGGCGACTACGGTGAGACTGGCATTGATGCTTTTCAGCAGGAGGCTCGCGCCCGTCAGATTTGCATCGCCACCTCAGCCAAGGTGAGCCGCTCCATGAGCCGCTGGAGTTATGAGAACGTGATCCGATCCCTGCAACAGAAGTCCAACGCCAAGGTGGTCATCTTGTTCACACGCAGCGAAGATGCCCGGGAGCTGCTGGTGGCGGCCAATCGAATGAATGTGACCTTCACTTGGGTGGCAAGTGATGGCTGGGGTGCACAAGAGAGCGTAGTGAGGGGAAGTGAAGCGGTGGCAGATGGAGCCTTCACCATTGAACTGGCCTCCTATCCAATCCCTCAGTTTAATGAGTATTTTACGACCCTACATCCGTACAACAACACCAGGAATCCGTGGTTCAGAGAGTTCTGGGAAAACCAGTTCCAGTGCACTCTTCATGACCTAGGCTGTGGGAAACATTCCCTGCATGAGGTCTTTCAGCCAGAATCCAAAATCATGTTCGTAGTGAATGCTGTCTATGCAATCGCTACCGCCTTACATAACATGAGGCAAGCCTTGTGTCCCAACTCTACCAAGGTGTGTGATGCTCTTAAACCTGGCAACGGCCGCAAGTTTTACAGAGACTACATCCTCAAGGTCAAGTTTGAAGGTGAGCAAAATCATTTCTCTTTAATCTCATCTTTATGAGACCTCATACAAACATCTGCATGTCAGCGTTTATTTATTTATGAGTCATGCGCAGAGATGACTTTATGTTATAGCCAAATTTAGGTTTGACCAATTATATTCCCAATGGCAATTCGTAAAGTGCTGGATTAGTGCTGCAGAGATTCCGTAGGATGAAATACTGCAGTTACTAATTCGTGCACCACATAGTGTGAAGAGAGCGGTTGCTTCTCAGATTTGCTGCTTTAATTGCTTTTCCAAAACACTTTCGCTGCACAATTTATGAAACAATAGCACAACCATAGATCACAAATGACAAAAATGCTCTTGCTATCTTATTTCTACAGTAGCTGTTTTCTCTTTTTCATGGAATAATTTACATTCTCACTACTAGGAGACTAAATTTAACAACTGTGTCCAGCTGTGCCACTTTTTCCCCTTACTTATGAAAAAACAAACAGAAAACTTTCCCAAAGGACTTTATAATCCAGAGAATTCATATATTAGCTGAAATTTGCTCACCTTAAAAACATCATACTGCAGCTTCTACTAGTAGACTGGTAAACTCAGTCTAGTTTACATATTAAATCCAAGATTACGACCCACATATTAAGACATTTCTAATTAATTTTATCTTTAAACTCAACCTATGTGTGTGCCCTCACATACAGCCCTGATTCAGTAGGGAAAGGCCCCAACAACCCCAGATTCCACAAACTGATATCCTTCTCATTCATTCATTTTCCGACCCACTTATTCCTATTAAGGGTTGCTGGGGTCTGTTGGTGCTTATTTTCAGCTCTCAATGAACACTAGGCGGGGGCTACATCACCCAGGACAGGTCAGCAGTCAATCATTTTTCCATCTATTCATATTTGGATGGTTGGAAGAAACCGTAGTATTGAAGACCGGTGACACTTTTTCCCTTACTTGTGAAAAAACAAACAGAAAAACAAAATGTTCCCGAAGGACTTTATAATCCAGAGACTTCATATATTAGTTGAAATGAGAACATGCAAACTGTTAATGTTAATCACCACTACCCGTGCTGCCGTTTTAATTCACAATACATCCTAAGTAGTTTTTTTCAAAAGAGAGAAAACCAACCCTATACTAAGCAGTATAACAAATGTATTGTCGCTGGCTTGAACAGGAATGGTCAATTTTCTTTTCTATCCACAAGAAAACATAATATTATTTGGTATGGAGTCTCATCTGTTGGAAATTGTCAACCTATCCATTTTTCTTACTTCTCCATCAAGGTGAACATACACAAACGGGAGCTCATATGCTATAAATGGACAGTGTGCACCTGTGTCCCACCTCAGTCAATGTTCAGTCTTTCTACACCCGAAGGCAAATGAATGACACTCAGGCACCCATAAATAATATAAAATACATTGAGCATGAACCTTCATAGTGGGAAGTTGATATGCTTATATTTTTACTTTGCTCTTCCTGAGTGTCAAACTTAAGGTCCTGGAGCCAAATTCAGGCCATCCAATTGTCCAATCACAAAACGAAACATATTGATTCTTGAGTACAATGTTGATATTTGTTATTGAATGCTTTGCTTAGTCATTTGGGAATATAATTATTAAAAGAAGCTCATTAACCATAAATTGTTAGTTGCTAAGATTGTTGATAGGATTTGTCCAATCATATTAAACATCTGCTTTAGTGAGAGCTGTGAAAGGTTCCACACTGCTGCTCTTGCTTTATGTTGATCTTGTGTTTACAACCACTGCCTTCTTTTCCATTTTCAGCCCCCTTCCGCCCTCCAGACACAGAGAATGTAGTTCGCTTTGATGGCTTTGGAGACAGCCTCGGTCGCTACAACATTTTTCACTATCACAAAGAGGGTGGACATTATATTTACAGCAAAGTCGGCTACTGGGCTCAAAGCTTAACTCTCAACACCAGCCTAATTCCCTGGGCTAATCAGGCTGTGCCCACGTCCCAGTGCAGTGACCCCTGCAGGAAGAATGAGGTGAAGAGCATGCAGCCTGGAGACGTGTGCTGCTGGATCTGTATCCCCTGTCAGCCATACCAGTATCTGCAGGATGAGTTCACCTGTGCAGACTGCAGCTTCGGACTGTGGCCTTTGGCTAATCTGACAGGCTGCTACGACCTACCAGAAGAGTACATCCGCTGGGAAGATGCCTGGGCTATTGGGCCTGTAACCATCTCCTGCCTAGGGATGATGTCCACTCTGTTTGTCATTGGGCTCTTCCTCAAACACAGTGAGACACCTGTGGTGAAAGCCAGTGGACGAGAGCTCTCCTACATCCTTCTTTTGGGCGTGCTGATGTGTTACATCATGACATTCATCTACATCGCCAAGCCTTCCACAGCAGTGTGTACGCTGCGCCGGCTCGGCTTGGGAACCTCATTTGCTGTGTGCTACTCAGCCCTTTTAACCAAGACCAATCGCATCGCTCGTATCTTCAGCGGGGTGAAAGACGGAGCTCAGAGGCCTAGATTTATCAGCCCAGCCTCCCAAGTCGCCATCTGTGGTGCTCTGATCTCCTGTCAGCTGATAGTGGTGGTGGTCTGGCTGCTGGTGGAGACCCCAGGGGTGAGAAAGGAAGTGAGTCCAGAAAAGAGAGACGTGGTCACCCTGAAGTGTAACAGCAAGGACTCCAGCATGCTTGTGTCACTCACCTACAACTGCATCCTCATCATCCTCTGCACAGTCTACGCCTTTAAGACCCGAAAATGCCCTGAGAACTTCAACGAGGCCAAGTTCATTGGTTTTACCATGTACACGACCTGCATCATCTGGCTCGCTTTCCAGCCCATTTTCTACGTCACTGCGAGTGACTTCAGGGTGAGTTATGTCAAGTAACACATGCTCAGTTGTCTTACACCTTTTTATTGTTTTATTGTTTTCACAAAATACTTACATCTGCGCATGAAACACTACCTAGCAGCCATGAAATAAGTACAAAATCTGCCAAAAAGAATAATTAATGGATATGAAATAGTAATTATCAGCACCTGAAGTACTGGTATACATATTCTATGTAATGGTTATGTCACAAAAGGATATATCACAAAAAGAGTGTCCGCCCTAAAGTTGGTGTTTTGAATGCTTCTCTATCAGTTGTGGTGGTTTTTGTATTGAATGGAGACAAACCAAATATGAGGAGGCATATTTGACGATCAGCACTGGAGGAGATTTTTTGAGTTAAGCAGGAGTTTACACTCTAAAACCAGCTGGTAGTGGTTGTAACAAAACCAAAACAGTGCTATTTATTCTACCACCCCTTTCTCCTGGTTGCTTTCTTTATCAATGAAAAAGGCTTTAAGTTCACCCTCCACAGATTGGATCTTATCCATGGGTCTGTCTCCATAATGTCTACTTCTCTGACGTCCTAACTATTAGCAAGGATAAGATCTAGCTTTAGGAGAGACCGAAACTATTCAGGGACAAGAGGTCCAAGTAAGCTGAGGGCACATCCATGTGTCAGAAATACATTACAAATCCCACATTTTGTTAATTTTACTTTTAATTTTAACAACTCTAAGATCAGGGAGGGCAACAATAAAATCATTCTTTAATCATCCATATATTATATTGTCAGAAAGTCAAATGTCTTTGTGTCTTTGGATACACTTAACATTGTCCCATAATAATGTGAAAATATGGATGAGTTTCTACCTATAGATGTAGCTTGCCTCCACCGGTCTGGCATCAAGAAAAAATGGTTTCTATTTGTGGTTCAAGTAAACTTTAGTGAAAGCTTTGTTTAAATCCAAGCCATTAGAAATGATATATAATAACTTATATAAATTATATAATATAAGATTAGTTTTCAATGCATTGTAATTTTATTAATAAACTAATTTGACATTGTGCACTGTATTGTGGAATCGGGTGAAAACCGGGTCAAAACACCAAAAAATGTATAGTTGTAGTAGTGGCAAGCAAAACGAGGAACTTGTGGCTCTTTCGTAAAGCAGCATGGGACCAGAAGTGGCTGAATATCCCTCACAAGGAAGAGTAAATATCAACTGCTAAAAAGAAATAAAGGAACCTGATGCTATTCCCTTTCTAATCCTTTCTCACGGAGCCTGCTTGTAGCCCCCGTGTGTGCACATTAACACTGGGGAGTATTTCACTTAAATGAATGCACAGACACTTCTCTCGCAAAGACAACTGCAATATGGTAAACATGCACATTTAATTTGTAGGGTCTCCTTTTTGCAATACAAACATCAGATTAAGAAATATTGTAACTACAGCTGTGTACATCACATTTCTCCTGTTTCATTTTTGCGAGTGCTGTTTGTGTAGGTTGTTTGTCCCGTTCATGCAAACAAAGCCACAAAAACATTGAGTAAACAGGGTTTCTACAGGCAGTTACGTACCTGGTATGATGTCATCAATCATGTGCAGAATCCAAGATGGAGAAACATGGAGTCCTTTAAGGTGCTTTAAATACTTAAAGAAAACTTCTCAATACACTATTAGCACAATGTAAATTTGGTGTAAAGACATGAGTTTGATTACAATGACTCTTGACGGCCAATTTACGCGCACACAGTTTAAAGGGTACCTGTAGTGAAATTGTATATAGCAAAAAATGTGTTTTATGTGTTACTAATAAACAAAATTTGTGCACCTTTTTAAAAAAAAAAAGTATGGAAAGTCGGCATGTTGGAGAGGATATGATGTACGTTCATAGATTCCTGTGAGATGTTGCTCGATAACAGCTCAGTTAGTCTATAGTTTTTGAAAAATGGCGGAGTGTAAAGCTAATGGTTCCTAAAACAACAAGAGAAAAACCTGCACCGGTTCAACTCCCGGTGCGGACCAAAAATACAGAAGTTGTTCTGGTAGCTGGAGAGGCGTCAGGGCATTGAGCAAGGCACCGAACCCCGACACTGCTCCAGGGACGACAGATGAAAATTAGCTTGTAGCTATCTCTGGTCTGCGCACACATCTGTTGTGCAATTGTTTTCCTGTTAAATACATACATTTAAATAATATCGGTATGGGATACACACTTGAAAACGAAACGGACAAAAATTTGGTGATATGCGAGGACCGCATCAAGCCGAGCTGCTCTGAGAGGCAACTGTGGGCTAAGCTATTGGGCACGAAGCCAAAGTTGAAGTGAAATCACGTGCAGGCGCAACAGAATTTTTTCGCAGAAAATCTCAATGCAGCTAATAAACATACTTGTTCAGAGCACTATGTTTCTGCTTACATGTGCGGGTGTCATGGCACTAACGGCAACTATCACTTAAGGAGTGGATAGACACTGCTGCTTACAACAATGTAAACACACCTGTTGCGCTTATACCTCCCACAATGCACCAGTTATTTAAAGCGGCAGGCTGGGCAAATGAACGCGAGTGCATCATATCCTGTCCAAAATGGCGGCTCTCCATAGTTTAATGCCAGAAGGTATAAAATTGTTCTGAAAAAAGTCCTTTTAATGTGTTTTAAAGTGCACGTATTTTGTTTATTGGTAATACATTAAACACAGGATTTGTTATTTACATTTTCACTCCAGGTTCCCTTTAAATGTCAATTTCTTCTAATAATATGTTGTGGTAACATAATTCCAAGCAAGCAGATACAGAGTTGTGACTTCTCTATTGTCTTCAGTGTATTTAAACCTGCAACACGTGTTTCACATCGATAGTTGTATGTCTGCTAATGTAAAGCGTGATGCAGTGGTCTGATAGGACATCTGAAGGTTTATCTCCCTCTGGGATGAACAGCGTGCGATGAGATCAGGGAGAAACAGACAGAGGAACCTTCAGCCACAGCTGCCTCTGCAGAAACATGAAAAAGCAGGCGGATCACGAGGGCTGAAAGACAAGTGAATATCACTCTGTGTTCCTGTGCGAAGCTGTGTGGAATGGCGTGGAAAGCATGGGATGCTGAGTCCCAGCTGTGCCTGTTGTCTTGGGATTTCACTAAACCTCAGAGGAGTCCTCCGGGCTTACCAGGAAACACAATTCATAGCCTCAATGGGCTGATCAAATACACAGTAAAACCCCCCTTTGGCCAATAAATAATTACTGAAGCTACTGAGTGGGCTGAGCGTCTCTAGTTTTTTTTTTTTTACAGGCTGGGCCATTTCACCTGTGTTCACCTAGTTTTACAGCCCTTCTGGAATTGCTTTCACAGCTGAACACAAACCTCCAGCAGAATAACAAATAGAGACTTGATTGGAGTCAGTCATTAAATGTTAAACTGAGCTGAACACAGTTTAGTGAGCCATGAACAACCCGTTTGATTACAGTATAAAATATTGAAGACACTCACTACAGTCTGAAGAGGGTTTCCCCTTTTTACTGCTCTAGCTCTCGTCATCCCAAATCAGCAACAAATACAACAGATTTGATTTTTTAGGTTTATATTAAATCTGTAGTTCCTGCTGATACAATTTTACATGATTTATATGATTAAATATGTGCCTCATGTATAGTATGAGAATTTTCTAAACATTTATAAATCCTGTAATGTGTGATATTTCAACAGAAATCCACCCTACATCCAATCCAACCGGTGGTGGCTCTCATGATAAAGTTTCCCGATAAACTCAAAGCCTAATAAAATGAGAAATGTCATCTTCACTGCAAAGACCTCTGGATGAATTAAGCAACAAGGAACACAGACATTTAGCATCTGTAGAGGCGGTGCTGTGTCTGTGTAATAATAAAAAAAAAAGTGAACTCAGTTAAAACATAATGCAAACAGAGGAAGGCACAAACTAAAGTAGACGTACTGAATGAACAGAGGCAGATTCATTGTCCTCTGCATCCAGTAAATTATTAAAATCACTTAACAGGTCATTCTAATGCAGCTGTGTCTTTGCTTTTATTTTAATGGTTCCTGAATAAAACTAAGGAAAGATAGAAGAAAAAATATGGCTTTTGTGCACTATGTTTTGTAGAATCATGTGGTGGAAATAGTTTTTTAAAATGCACATGTTGCCTTTTCTCTGAGTTTCCATCCAGTTACACAGTAGGAAACTTAAAATAGGAGCCTTTTTGGATTCATAGTTTGACTGTCTTCTCTCTTTCTGTATGATTCAAGGTTTTTAAGATGGCATAACGTGAATGTTAGTGACTCATTCATTGCATTTGAAAACCTGCAAAGACATCTAAAAGAAACAAACATCCCTTGGGTTTTTTTTTTTTTGTTTTTTTTACATTTTTGTAATCACAATTATGTCACGTGAGTTATCGCAGAGAAGGTAGCAGCATGTAAGAACAGCATCCATTAGCACGTCCGTGTTTATTTAAACAACAAAACAAAGATTAAAAAAAAAAACAAATACAACAAGAACAGAACTGAAAGAAGTCAGAGACATGATGATGCACCAACAATCACAAAGTGTCAAAATGCTCCTTTGAATAGTGAGGGAGGACAATCAGGGGCACACCTGAGTGGAGACAGGAGGGGGCCTAATTACTCATACCACACACACACTTACAAGGCAGGGAAGTGTTACATTACCCACATACACCGACAGGGCACCCGAAACCAGTCTTTCATTCATTCATTAATATTCCGAGCTGCCTATTCCTGTTTTGGGTTCACAGGGGTCTGCTGGAGGTGTCTATCACCAGCTCCCAATGGGCGGTAAGTGGGTATACACCCCGTACAGGGCACCCCTCCATTGAAAGGCAAACATAAGTTTGTGATGTTCTTATTCTTAGGTACAACTCCCCTTCTCACTCTTTTGTTATCTCTAGAAATTAAAAATGCCGACCCAAGCAGAAGTTAATTAACACATTGATATTACTCTCTTAATCTAATCACGTTATCTCTATTACCAAAATAAATTTAGCTGTTATTAAATGTGTCTATCAAAGTCGCAAGACCTATTTGTTCAAAATCCATAAAATAGATCTCCATTGATATTCCATGGACCATATCTAGTCCTAACACAAGTTTACAGATTTTATTTGATCAACTTTTCAGGACAGAATGTGCTTGAATTGACTCTTGGTGCCTACGTAATGTGATACCCAGCATTAGGATTCAGGGTGAAGCAAACACCTGCTGCATGCTGTGAAAAAGAAATGCTCTTCTTGCCACAGGTGGCCCGCTGCTCAGAGGCATCAATAAAAACAGGCAGTTCTGAGTGTGAAGCGATGAAATGAAGCTGGATGTGGGCAGGCAGCGTGAAGGGAGAAAAGAGCAAAGGTTTAAGGATTTGATTGACAAGCTAATAAACCGATCACTTAACACTTCATGTTGGCTGTCCTCACTGACAGCTTCCACATCCTCCTCTGTTGCACCTACAGCTTTCCCTCTGAATTATGCAATTATGTATTCCAATTTGCTTACATGTTTTTATCATTAAATTGATATTTTTGAGGAGCCATCTCTGTGCATTCTCTCTCCACACTGAGGTAATTACTCATTTTCTAGTGATTCAACTTCTCTCTGAGGTGTGAAATGAAGTTTGGCGCTTTGGATGGAGAATTTCTTTTTTTTCTCACCTCTCTTCTTGGCACTTTACAGGTGTTAAGGCATTTGTCTGTTACATTTTCACGCAACACCTGAAAGTAGAGGTGTAATCAAGCGTTTACATGCAGTAGGACACCCTTTGTTTAGTGGCGGCACTAGAAAATAATGGGGGGTCCTTAAAGTGAGGCGGAGGCAGTCCTCAAACAAACAAACAAAAAAAAACTACACACAAATAAAACAAAGGCATTTCTATGCACTGTTTAATGTTTGAGTGATCACATGTGCGGAGTGTGGCCAACAAAGTGACAATTTTCCACCAAACAAACACCATTGCAAGCCACCTGTATACAATCTCATCCCATTAACAGTGCATGCTCAGTGATATTTCCAAACATAAGTGAAGACATGGTTCTTTTTTCCTTTTCCAAAATAGTGTTTTTTTTTTTTTTTATTATTATTAGTATTTTATTATGTTTTCAACAGTGTTCAAAAACAAACATTCCTTAATACAAACAATTTCTTCCAAACTCAATGTCCTTAAAATGTCCAGACTTTTATTAAAATGAATACTTACAAAATAGAAGAACAAAATAAACTGAAAAGAAAAACAGGAAAAAAAAAGGAAAAAGTTTGTAGCTCAGAACGGGGGTGTAATTGAGAAGACTTAAAAATGATCTTCCCAGCCTCCGTAGAAAGGAGAACCCTCAAACTTGCATCACACGGACGAAATTTTTTTTACAAAAGCATACAGTACATGCATTTCAGCAAGTCCTACACAAAGTCAGGTCTATGTTGACAAACATACCTGTATAATAGCTATCCTTTCAAGATATCATTACATTTGTAAACATCCAGTCTAAGAGACACTGTCAATTTCTCCATATTGTAAATGTTTCCAAAATAGTGTATGTATAGTTATCTTCAGCCCATTATTGTTGATCATATTGTTGAGAACACAGTCTATTGTCCTACCCCTACTAAAACTTATCTATACCTTGTATGATAGGCTGCTCAATTTGAAAATTTGATTACAATTTTGATTATTACACTCAACAATTACAAAAATAACATAATCGAGAAAAAACAATTAGGAAAAAAAAATTAACATGTTTTATTCAATAAATAAAAAAGCTTGGCACTCGTGTTATTAACACTAACTTTGAGTTGTTTAATCCATGCACATGCAAGCTCCTCCCCTCCGCCCCGCCCATCTCAAAGCCAAAGCTAACCTGAAAGTTGTTGCTAGTGGTCTTGAAACAAGGAAGGGGAAAAGCAGGAAAAACACTTTGTAAACAAGTGGCAAGTCAAATTCTCTTCTACGGGAACACTTTGGGTTTGATGATGAAGATCTAGAGCAAAGACACAAGCAAAACGAGCAAAACACAAGAAGTGTTTTGTTTTGTGCAAAAGTGAACATACTTGATTTTAGTGTTGGAAGGTTTTTATTTATGTTTCAAGGATGTAACCATGTCGGAAATAAACTGAATAAATAAAATAAATAAATAAATATATTTTATGTTTTTTAGTCCAAAAAATAAATAACTTTTTGTTTGACAAATAATCGTTTGAATAATCGTGATTTCAATTATGACTTAAATTATCATTTAAACGAGCAGCCCTATATGATTATTATTATTATTTATTTTTTTTATGAACTCAACATATAAATCTGTCCCATTTTTCCCTGACCCTTCCAGGTGCAGACCACCACCATGTGTATCTCCATCAGTCTCAGCGGGTCGGTGGTTCTTGGTTGTCTCTTTGCTCCGAAGATCCACATCATCCTGTTCCAGCCACAGAAGAATGTCTGCACCCTGAGGGTGGCCACCACACGCTTCAGTGTCACCACTGGCCCAGGCTCTAGTTTCTCTCAAGGTACCATTCAATTAGTTGCTGTCAGTGTAAGACATGCATCCAACTGTTGTTAGCAGCTAATAGTTTATGTTTTTACACTTGAAAAAAGAAAAGAAAAGTAAAACTTGATGTAACAAGTTAATAGAATACCACTTTTTTCCCCCATAAATAATTTTTATTATGGGCTTATAATTTTCAATTACACTCATACTTACAAAGCAATGCAGTATCACTTGCTTTATACAAATATAGAAAACAAACATAAAAAGAAAAAGCAATAACAACATTAAATTAACCAAAAACACACACAGAATTTAGGAGGTATATCTACATATTGTACGTAACTGCAAGAGATTCAAAAATGTCTGAAGTCGTCAGAAACATCCAAGTTCTTAATAAAGTCAATAAAAGGCCCCCAAATCTTTTTGAGTATAATGCTTGCTTTGTACGCAGCGCCCCTATTTGTCCAGTTTCGGTCACGTGATAGGTCAGTCATTGGCCAGTTTAGGTCACGTGATAGGTCAGTCATTGGCCAGTTTAGGTCGCGTGACTAAAGGTGCGTTCACACCGAAGTGACTGAAGTGCCTCGATTACATTAAAATCAATGTAAATGACGCGACCTCAAGTTATCTCTCCTTGTGTAATTTGAGCGACGAGGTCGCAGTAACCACTGATCACAACACATTCTGAGTGAATTCATCCTTTAATATTTCCGTAAGTTGATCATTTAAACCGTAAAAGTGGAGCAAGAAGGAAAAGAAGTGTTCAACCTCCTCTCTCTCTTTCTTTCTAACCTGTCACTGGCTCAACACAAACACACACACAGACGCACACACACCCACACACACACACACACACGCACACACACACACACACACACACACACACACACACACACACACACACACACACACACACACACACACACACACGCACACACATTGTTCCCTTGTGATTGTGTCACTGCAGCTATGAAGTGATGGAGTGACCAAAAAGCACCACTATGTGCAAGTGGCACATCTGGGGCGATGGAGGCGATGGAAGCGACTGCAGCGCAACAGTCGCGTTCGACTAAATCTCACCCTAAACCGAACCCTAACCCTAAAAATTGTTGTGATATTGGGTTATTACCTAGCCATAAACCGATAAAGCTAACCCTAAGACACTACATACTTGTACTTCGGTGACAGTACCAGTAGCACCAGGATTGTCCGTACAGCAACCGTACAAATAGACACTTTCTTATAAAAAACTGAAATAATACCAAAAACAATTTCCCAGTTGTGCATAGGGAACTTTGTTGAGACCACTTTGATTGATAATGACATTCATCAAACTGTAAATATTTCAAGTAGTGTTTTTTGTCCAAATTAAACTTTTTAAATAATTGTAATGCATATATTTATTCAAATTCTGTTTAATATATTCTATATCCTGAATCATCAATATATTATCATCAGGTTTATGCAGCATAATAACAACATGATGAAATACTGTACAGTGTTCACATTGTGTCCAATAATGATTCATGTTGACTTAAGACATGTGTTTTGCAGCATCAGCCTCAAATGTTGTTCCAACGGTGTGTAACGGACGGGAGGTGGTGGATTCAACAACGTCCTCCTTGTGAACACCAGCTGAGCTCTTCTCTTCTGCCAAGCATTGTAAACAGAGTTATACTGTGTAATCACTAGTCCTGAATCAGGTATCTCAGACATGGAGGAGGTCAAACAGATGATCGTCCTCACTTTGTTGTCCTCAAAGTGCTGTGAGTACAATGTCCAGATTATTTCATTTTGTTTTTTGACTCGTAGCAATTTTAAATGACATGACAATGAAGTTGAATATAGCCCTTGTTTCTAAAGATTCTCCTTGCAACAGTGGAGTAAATGATAGTAAATCTGTTAAATGTAATATACTCAATACGTTTTTTCATGTAGATTCTGGTGAACCAGTTTGTGCTTTCTTGTAATTTATGTAAATAAAATGTGTTTTTTAGTAATACTATCATGATCCAAAGTCTGTTTCTTTTCACATCAACACACATATTTGGTTATATGCAAAATGTGATTTTAATATGATCATTTATTTTGACTAACACTATGTACACATAAAAAGGAGTCTATTAATCAATGTTTAATGCATGTTATATCTTGAAATGTAAAGACTAGTGCTGTCCTAGACAGTGAGTTACCGCTACTTCTTTGTTCTTTGTGAATGGATCTGGCTGAAATTTGGCCGGTATAATCTATGGATGTGTATGCATTGATGCTCGGAGCCCAATTTTCCATTTGGGGCCCAGGGGGACCCAAAAAACGAAATTCGATTTCTCCCTTATTTGTGAGTCAAACATTACGATGGTTGGTGGTACTGAATCATTGGCACATACCAATATATAAATGGGGCCCATTACCCTGTACGCGTTACGGGGGCGCCAGAGGGCCACATTTTTCGAAAGACTACTCCTCTGTTAGTTCTAGTTAGATCGGAATGCAGTTTGGTATGAATACATTTATGAGAACATAGTCATGTGATATATCGTTTCAAAAGTAATTCAACGTAGATTATGATTACGCCTCACACAATTTGATTAGGGGCTCGAGGGGCCCACCCCCCCTTTTTATGGCAATTTCCATTAAAGTCATTTTTCCATTCATTTGTGAGTCAAATATTGCGACAGTTGGTGGTACTGAATCATTGACACATACCAATATATGAATGGGGCCGATTACAACGTATGTGCCAAGGGGGTGCTCGGGGGCCACTTGGGGGCCCCATTTTTCAAATAACCCCTCCTCCATTAATGCTTGTTGAATCGAGCTGTAATTTGACATGGATATACTGTATGAGCGGATGTCAAGAGCCTCTCGGAGACCTTTTTTACTCGGTGGAACCGAGTCATTTGACTGAATTCTCGGGAACGTGGTATGTGCTATTTGGCACGGAGACGTTCCGAGGGCCTGGCCGTAGTTCATCCGAACTTGTTAAATTTGAAAACATATACAGTACATCATTCTTTTAAACAAAAAGCCATTTGGGTTAAAAAACAAACCAAATACAAATTCCAGGTCAAGAACTTGGGCCTATTTTTGACTTTTACTAATGCACTGTATTTATTATTCATCCCCCATTGACGCGTATTAATAAAGCAGCCAAGTTCAGTGACTAAATAATGATGGTGTTTGTGCATGTTTGAATTTGTATTGATCTGTGTCATACACTATTTCTATATTCTGAATGTAAACCAAGAACAAACAAGCTCTGACTATAAATCCTCAGTAATGATCTCTCCTGTTGATATGAAAAATACAATGAAATCCATCAACGTTGTTGAAGGACAACACAGCGATTTGGCCTTTTATTAGAAATAATGACACTCTCATTTAGGCTACTTCTGTATTCATGTTTAACACTGCCATCTTGTGTCCAAATGTATATACATTACCATCATGCCTTCAAGTATCTTAAATATTGCATTTGCCTGTAGGCAGGAGGAGGTCATCAAAAGTTAGCAGGTCCTTATTATCATTTGAATTTATTCTGTGAATGAAATCAATGCAGAAATTGCTGCATTTGCTCCAGACTAAACACAGTGACTCAGTTTGATCTCAAATAATCAAAACTGTTTAAAGCTGTATCATCTTAGATCACAGTCACCACAGAGGAGGACACTATCATAATAATGTTATAGAGTGTTTGAAGCTCTATATCTACTATACAGTATGAGGTCACAGCAGCATAGAAACCTATTTATTCAGTAGTTTTTATAATGTCTGAATTATTTTGTCAATGTTTTTGTTGTTTGGTATACATTTGAGCTTCCTCGCTTTTAGAACTTTAAGATTTGACAACGGAAAGTGCACAACAAAATAAATGTACATACTTATTTTGAATACTACTCAATAATTGCAGGATTTTTTTTAATTTGCCAATGAAATGTTTTTTAAAAATTTAGGCTGGAACGCAAAAGTAAATAAAGAGAAAATAACTAAACAAAGAACAATAATGAGACTAATAATTGTGCTTTATTGTGAAGCTGTCTTCCCATGGTTTTAGGCAAGGATTTATTCATCTATTTATTTTTGAATAGAAAAGGACAAAGCAAATGCAACCTGTTCAAATAGAACAGGAGCTTTATAGATTTATGTTTCGAGAAAAAAACAAGACATGATGATTTTATTACTATTGATGTTTATTTTAATATTAGTTGAAAGAACAAATGAGGCCTTGAAGGAAAGACAATTGTCAACAAATCAAACAATCACATTCAAAAGGCAATTCATGCTTCAAGTAAATAAGTAAAATGAATGAAAGAAACAAAAATAAAGAATAAATAGTAATACATGTATCACATCAAAGGGGTGGAAGACCAAGTCAATTCTTGTTACATCCAACTTCTTTGTTCAGTTTATATATGAAATACAGAACACGATGGAGATTATGCATCATTAGATTATCCATCCATGCATTTTTAGACCTGCTTTGTCCTATTTCAGGAGATCAATAGATCAAACAAATAGATCATGACCTTATCAAGACCATCTATATGTACTACACAGGACAAAACCTTACAACTGAAATACATAACAATGGCAATACATGATGCTCATAACATATTTGTACACTATATGCAACAATTATCAGTCACATCCATTTCAATATATTAATATAAGCCACTACTACTACTACTACTACTACTACTACTACTACTAATAATAATAATAATAATTATTATATATATATATATATACACAAATTATTAGTAATTGCATTTTAATGTGTATTCAAGCAATTGCCTTTTTTTAAATAGATGAAAGAATAAATGTAATAATTACCACCACCACCACCACTACTCTACTACTACTACTACTACTACTACTACTACTACTACTACTACCACTACCACTACCACTACCACTACTACCACTAATAATAATAATAATAATTATATATATATACACAAATTATTAGTATTTGCATTTTTAATGTGTATTCAAGCAATTGCCTTTTTTTAAATAGATGAAAGAATAAATGTAATAATTACCACCACCACCACCACTACTCTACTACTACTACTACTACTACTACTACTACTACTACTACTACTACTACTACTACTACTACTACTACTACCACTACCACTACCACTACTACCACTAATAATAATAATAATAATTATATATATACACAAATTATTAGTATTTGCATTTTTAAGGTGTATTCAAGCAATTGCCTTTTTTTAAATAGATGAAAGAATAAATGTAATAATTACCACCACCACCACCACTACTCTACTACTACTACTACTACTACTACTACTACTACTACTACTACTACTACTACTACCACTACTACTACTACTACTACTACTACCACTACCACTACCACTACTACCACTAATAATAATAATAATAATTATATATATACACAAATTATTAGTATTTGCATTTTTAATGTGTATTCAAGCAATTGCCTTTTTTTAAATAGATGAAAGAATAAATGTAATAACTACCACCACCACCACCACTACTCTACTACTACTACTACTACTACTACTACTACTACCACTACCACTACCACTACCACTACCACTACCACCACTACCACTACCACTACCACTACCACTACTACTACTACTACTACTACCACTACCACTACCACTACCACTACTACTACTACTACTACTACTACTACTACTACTGCTACTATTACTACTACTACTACTACTGCTACTATTACTACTACTACTACTGCTACTACTACTACTACTACTACTGCTACTACTGCTACTATTACTACTACTACTACTGCTACTACTACTACTACTACTACTGCTACTACTACTACTACTAATACTAATAATAATTAGTAAAATGCTTTTTTTACAAGTTATTATTAATTGCATTTTTAATGTGTATTCAAGAAATTTCATTATTTAAATAGATGAATGAATAAATGTAATAACTACTACTACTACTTCAACTTTTACTATTAATACTATTACTCTAAATAATAATAAACAGTAAAATTCTTTTTTTACAAGTTATAATACTTGCATTTTGAATGTGTATTCAAGTAATTTCATTATTATTAATGTAATAACTACTACAACTACTACTACTACTACTCCTACTACTACTACTACTTCAACTATTACTATTAATAATAGTATTACTCATAATAATAATAATAATAATAATAATAATAATCAGTAAAATGCTTTTTTTTTACAAGTTATTATTAATTGCATTTTTAATGTGTATTCAATAAATGTCATTATTTGAATAGATGAATGAATACATGTAATAACTACTTTACTACTACTAATGATGATGATGATGATGATAATAATGTTTCTTTGACTGCTACGACTAAAAGTATGATAATGTCATGTGACCTAAGTAGTTCATGTCCTGACAAACCTCCATCTTATTTGTCTGTTTTTTTTTTTTTTTTTTTCCTGTTCCCTATTGCAGCTCCATCTCATAAAACTATCAAAATGTCCTAAATTCAACCATGAGCTGCTGTTGTTTTAATCCTATCTCACTTCTAAACAGTATATGTCACACTGACAGTGTGTTGTGTACATTATGTACATAGTGTGTGTGTGGCAGTGGGACAGTACCAGCAGGGGGCAGCAGAGCAGTCTGATCGCTGCTTTCCCATCGACCTCCGCAGAGGAAAAGCAGCTCTACGTCAGTCTGTTCCTCCGTCAGGACCAAAACACCTCAGACCCACATCACAAACTGACTGTAAACTGAAAATAATCTCCTGTCACCTCGCTACAGCCGCTCGTCTGTCTTCATCCTCAGGACAAGCCGTCATTTCCGTCTCTTCTTCCCGGTGGACTCTTCTTAAAAGGTGAGTTTCCAGCAGGGAGTTCATGGTTGTTTAGTCTTTCCGGATTAACAGCAGGGCGGAGGCTGAGTGACTTTCCTCTGCTAAAACTGTCCACAGTGCTGTTGTATTATCAGCTAATTGTGTTGTTTTTAGAGCAGGTTGATATTGTAAGTAGGCCCAATGTATCGATCTGTTATGATGACTCCCTACACGGTGGAGGCATATGTCTCAACTTGTCCTCACACTTTCATTTATTCTTTCCCTTTTTTCTTTATGAGGATTCCATTAGCACGAGAGCAAAAGCTTTGGTTATTCTTCCTGGGGTCCGACACACACACACACACACACACACACACACACACACACACACACACACACACACACACACACACACACACACACACACACACACACACACACAATTAAACACATTATTACACACGTATTACATTAATAAACAAACAAACAAAAAATTTAAAAAAAAAACAAAAAAACACAGCTACTCCAAAAAAAGCAAACAACAGGTGTAAATACTATAGAGTACTGATATAAGTTACTTGATTGAAACAGTACTCAAGTACAAGTAAGTCATACATAAAATACTCAAGTGCAAGTAAAAGGTACCTCATAGTGCTCAAAGTAGGGCTGGACAATTATGGTCAAAATGTTAATCATGATTATTTTTTATCAATATTGTAATCACAGTTATTTATCATGTTAGGGAAAACACAGTTTACAGTGCAAAATGAAGCTTAAAATAGGAATAATGGTTAAGAAAGAATTTAAAATGTTCCAAAGACTAACAGAATAAATACATTATGGCAGTGGCTATGGATACGATAAGCCCCTCATTGGCCAGTTTAGGTCACGTGATAGGTGCACCACATGAATTAAAGTTCCATCAGTTGTATTTTAGCTCACATTTATTTTTTGCTACTCCACTAACCCTTTTATTTTAGCCCTAACCCTAACCTAGGAAATACCCTAAAATATATTGTATTGTTGGCATATGTGTTTTTGAAGGTGTTATTTGCCGTGGTAAATATGTTAAAATAAAAAAATACATATGCCAAAAGTGGGAATCAAACCAAAATCGTGATCACGATTAAAATTCAATTGATTGTGCAGCAGTAACTCAAAGTAAAAGTTATTAGTTACTTTCACTGCCCACATGTATTGTTGGTAATAAATCCTTGCACAGTTCTCTTACATACAGTAAACATCTCATGTATTAACTTAAAAAGGAATTGGTCAAATCTTGCACAATTGGAACTTCATTTATTTACCACAAAGGCATATGTCTAAAATAAAAGGTTTGTCAAATTGTACATTTAAAAAAATTACATCAATTAATTAAATTCAAAATAAATAAATTCTCAGACTCTAAGTCACTACATTTATGGAGTCCTAAACAGTTCCATGTGGGTTACAACATATTAGGTAGAAACCATAACCTGAACAATAGAAAGTGGCTTTCATCAGAAACGGCACGACTAAGAACATATGGATTATTTTATTGAAAGCTAATTTTATATTATAAGCACACACATACATGTATTTAGATGCTACACTGCATTAATCACAGAACTAGATGACCTATCACAGATACAGCTCAATTATCTCGTAATTACACAATAATTCCAAGGGGAATAAAGAGGTGAAAATATACATTTCATAATCTGCCAACATTCTAAAGCCACTCAAAAATAGCTTTTGTCAGCTGCGTTTGCTCAGCAAAATCAAATCCTATTTGCCTCACGCCGACCTGGAGCGTGTCATTCATGCTTTTATTACGTGTCGCTTAGATTATTGTAACTCTCTGTACTGTGGGCTCGATCAAACTTCCATCCGGCGTCTGCAGTTGGTTCAAAACGCAGCGGCGCGTTTGCTCACGGGAACGAGGAAACGTGAGCACATAACTCCTGTGTTGGCCTCTCTGCACTGGCTTCCAGTCAGTTTTAGGATTCAGTTCAAGATACTGTTGATGGTTTTTAAATGTCTGAATGGGTTGGCTCCATCCTACCTTTCGGAGCTTTTGTTGATCCGTGATCCAGGTCGAACACTGAGATCCTCCAATCAATTGACTCAGGTGGTGCCAATAGCTAAGCGCAAAACCAGAGGAGACCGGGCTTTTGCCGTAGCGGCTCCGAGTCTCTGGAACAGCCTTCCGCTGAATGTCAAAATGGCCCAGTCCATTCATGTTTTTAAGTCATTGTTGAAAACCCATCTTTTTGCTTTGGCTTTCAACACAAGTTGAGCAGATCCCATGTATTTTATTATTATTGTTTTATGCTGTATGTTTTGTGACTGTTTTTACATTGTATTTTATAATGTTTGCTGTACAGCACTTTGGGCAGTTGTAGCTGTTTTGAAATGTGCTATATAAATAAACCTGACATTGACATTGACTTGTTTACACAATGACATTCGTTACTGTTGATTAAATATTAGGAGGTACTGTTTCAACAAAAAATTCTAACCTGTCCTTGTTATTTTCTTGAATAATATAAATTGGCAATGATATCCAGCCTACCATAGCTGAGGACAGGACTGTTCTTTGAATTATACCGGTTCTCACTATCGGGACAAGTACGAACCTTCTTTTAATTGCACTTCTTGTTTGGCAATGATGCTGAGAAGATAGTCGTTTATATAGTAACTTTGGAGAATGTGCCGCAGTTATACTTCTGAGTAGGACTGGGATAAACAATTATTTTTAAACGATTAATCTAGCGATTATTTTTTCGATGCATCGATTAACTTAACGATTCATTTTTCCAGTTCGATTCGATTCAACTCGATTCGATTATCGATTATCTACGCATTACTTGACTAAAAGTAATTTATACATGTTGATTTACATATCTAAAATGAATTGCATTACATTGCAATATATATTTATTGCTCTTCAACTCAAAATTCCAAAATAAAGTTCAAGTAACAAAATAAAAGTACAAAATAATGCAGTCAGAGGTAGCATTCAATAAAATACTAATGCTAATACAGAACGTGCTTTTCCAACAAAAAAATAAAGTGTTTGTGTGTGTGTGTGTTTTGCGTCGACGTCATCGATTACGTAGACGCGTTGTCCCGGCCCTACTTCTGAGAAATTGTAACAAATCTTAGATTAACCTTTGTCTCACAGTTAGCCAACCAAGTCTGACATACAGTACATGTCTGTTACATTGGTTCAATATGGACATTGTACCAATTTTGGAAGCCGATTTTTGAGGCCAGTATACATGCGGGGTCCTTCCGTCAGTCAAGCGGTGGCTGCAGCTGCCCACACGGTTATATCTTTATCCTATTATATCAGCTTTATATTTGTAAGCCTATCGGCTTCTGCCTCTCTCATGCACATGCTATTATTACTTTTTTTTTTTTTGTATATTCATACATCCAAATGGGTGTTTTTTTATGTTCTTTCTTTTTTCCTTTAATGGCTACTCTAATGGCTATCTTGAAAAAAGTCCATATATCGGTCGACCTCTAGTTCTGGGCCACTTGTAATTTAAAAAAATTGGATAAAATTACAAAGCAAAAATCCAGCTGTGACAGAACCAAGGCATTGACAACTTGTTTAATAACATCTAGAGGTAAACATTTAGACACTCTTCTCTAGGGATGTAACGATTCACTCAACTCCCGATACGATTCAATTCACGATACTGGGTTCACGATACGATTCTCTCACGATTTATTTTACAAAATGGGAGTGTAGACAAATTTTTTTTTTGGGAAAAAAACTATAAAATACTGTACTATTTTCCTTTTATTTTTCATTTTCAAAAGAATTCCTTGATAAACAATTCAAAACAATGCAATTTAACTAAAAATAAATCTTGAATGAAAAAAATAAAGGAATAATACAAATGAAAATGAAGCCTATCAATTTAAATTCTGGTTCTAAAATAAACGATGCAAAACTGCATAATAGTTATTTTTCTTTTAAAAGTGCAACTGAAAATGTATTTTGTGCCTTAACAATTGGACTTTAAAAAAAAAACAACCCCTGATTACACTGATTTACGTCATATTTGTTTGGACCAGCAGAGGGCGCTGGTAATACAGTGGCCGGTTGGCATGCAGATATCTTGCAGTGAAGAAGAGAAGCTTTGCTAGCAGACAGAGCTAATAGAAAAACGTGACAGATATTCAAGTAATATTACAGATATTCTTTCGGTGCTTAAGGGGTAATGAATCATTTATTAACATATTTAAGAGTAGAAGGCGGCCAGAAAGAAACTATTAGCAGACTCCGCCCGCCGCCTACACTTGTGGATAGCGCCCTCTGCTGGTTAAAAAAAGTACTGTGATTCAATTTTCAGAAAATCGATATCAACCGTGATACCTATGAATCGATTTTTAACTGCCTTACGATTAATCGTTACATCCCTACTCTTCTCACAACTGAAACACCTTTTCCCATTTTACCAACAAATATCAACGTGTTTTGACCATGAACGATGATGCGATGATGATCCAATTTTACACTCAACAGTTTAGTTTCAGACACCTGCTCAATATTTCAGCTGTTAACATTTCATTCCAGCACAGGTTCAGCGTTTACTGATATTTTGAAACAAATGTAATATATTTTGTTGCATACATGGCCACGTGGGCTCTATCTAAAACTAGAGGTAAGTTGTTTGTATAAACATTAAAATATAACGGTCCTAAACAGCTGCTTTAAGGTGCTCCACATGGAACTTGTTTCATTGTTGACAGACTTCACATTCTAATGATCTATTCCAAATGGTCAATCTTAGAATTTATTAATTAAAGATTCCACATCAGTTGTTAATTGCATGGTCCTTCTTAACATTTTCACCTTATCATAGAAATAATCATTCAAATAATTAGCAGTTTGTATTGGTTTTGTAAAAAAAAAAAAAATGTCCCTCACTGACACTGACCCAACAAACATGATGGCAGGTCTCTGTGTAGGACCCTCATTAAGGACTATGGCCCCCAAGAGACGAGCTGCCTCTGCGACAAAGGCCAAGGCTGGTGGTAAGAAGGCCAAAGAGGAGCCACAGACGTCTAAACCTAAGGATGCATTTACATCTGCCAAAGAGGCTCTACTGGCTGCAGGTCCTCAGGTCAGAACCAACAGGAAAGTGGATGAGCACTGTCCTCGCTCAGCTTCTGGAGAGGTAAGTAAATGTTTATCATTTACACCAAACTTCTCTTAGAAACACAAAAGTGCACTTCTACATGTGCTGCATATCCTCTTCTCCAGGTCTACGAGGACTATGACTGCATGCTGAATCAGACCAACATCGGGCATAACAATAACAAGTTTTATGTCATCCAAGTTTTTAAATTGAAAAACAAATACTACTCATGGAACAGATGGGGCAGAGTGGTGAGTATCCCTCAGCAATCACCGTAGTGGAAAAAACCGTTGAGCTCTAAGGTTTAATTAGACTGATTCCTCTTCTTTTCATTTGATCTAAATCCAGGGAGAAGTCGGACAGCACAAGCTCAACGAGTTTGACACCGCAGACAAGGCCGTCAAAGACTTTGAGAAAAAGTTTAAAGACAAGACAAAGAATAACTGGAGTGAGAGGCAGGATTTTGTGTCTCATCCTGGGAAGTACACCTTGATCGAGGTGGATGGAGAGGAAGATGCTGAAATCAAGGTAATGCAAAAATTCATATTTGTAGAAAATGGAACTGACACAAAGTCGGTAACTGGTAGTGATATGCTTTTTATAAATATCGTAACTTTAAAGTAGGGATGGACGATATAGTCTAAAAAATATATCCCGATAATTTCTGGTATTCATCACGGTGACGATAAAAATGACGATAAATAAATTAAACATTTCCCAACTTAAGCCTTTTTTCTTTCAGTAGACCCCTTGATTTAGATTTTTTTAAATATTAGAATGACCCGAGGTGAACTAGATATGAAAAATATTTTGATAATCGTTTACTACGTTTGTGTAAGCCAAAGAACTGTCACATGGTTCCCTAGGTTTGTGTTTAATTGATATGCAATTGACAGTTTTTATAGAATGTCCATGCCAGTTTCAATTACAATGTTAATTATCTGAACTCCAGTTTTTCAATTACAATTGCAATTATAACTACATCATAATTTTAATTATCAGTTACGCGATTACAATTATAATTGACCCCAACCCTGACCATAACATTTTTGTCCTCACCCGATTCAGATGAACAACAAATTTAAAGTTTGCTGCTTCTACTTTTTTTTATCCCAAACATAACATGAAAATTAACTGCACAGCAACTCCATGTCAAGGTGTATGTGTACTAGAGCTGAACGATGTTGGAAAATAATCTAATTGTGATTTTTTTACTCAATATTGTTATTGGTTTTTCAGTCTTGTTCTCATGTATTTTCTCAACAAACATAATCAATAAATCAATGTAATGTGTTCTAATTAACAATATCAGATGATGTATTATACATAAATTGTTTTTTCTTATAGGCTAGGCTTTTGTTAAGATAAAGGAAAATGAAGGCATTCACCATGACAACGTGACAAAATTATGCCAAACAGAATGAAAAACTAAAGTGCAGGAAAAATAAGGAGGACAAATATGTGCTTAAACAAAATGCTATTTTTTTAGGTAAATCAAAGTCAGAATAAACACAAAATAAACAAGTGTATGTTCTTATTAAACCTTGGACACTAATACAAATATCATATTCACTCAACAACGGAGGCACACAACACACTAAATCTAACTTTATTGATCACATCACAGTGAAATTATTTCCATTTAAGGGAAATCTCATTTTCTCATATCACAATATCGCAAATGCAAATAATCGTTCAGCCATAATGTGTACGTGTTCTGTTCCCTGTCCTGGTTTGTAAATCAATTGGACTTCTTTATTTTGTCACCAAATGCATTTTTCCCTGGCCCTGTGACATTGCAGGCAGATGTCGTTGATGGAAAGGCAGTTAAAGTCAATAAGAACTTCCTTCCCTGTGTGCTGGACAAACCTACTCAGAACCTCATCAGTCTCATTTTCAGCAACGACATGTTTCAGGAAGCCATGGAATGTATGAACCTAGGTGGGTGTGTCTTCTTTAACTGTATTAACTCCTATTCAATGAACAGGTTGGAGTAGTTTGCAGGAGTTTAAGCAAGTTGGGCAACTTGTCACTATTTACATTCAACAAGAATATAACAATGATTTCAGGACTTACATTGTTTTTTCATTGTTTCTAAATAATACTCAAAGTAGGGCTGGGACGATACCATTTTGTTACGATTCGATTTTAATCCCAATTGTGGGTGCCGAGTCGATTTAAATTGCGATTTAAATTTTACAAGTATTGTGATTCTACAGTGACGATTGTCACAATTTTTTTCCTTACCCAAACATTAGTTGAATCTTACACTCCTAGAAATATGTCACTGTTCCAAAAAACAATGCACATCACATTCAGTCATTCACTGGTTTATTAGAAAGTAGGGACAGTAAACTAAACATTTACAAAACAACTAATTTGTATGGACCCTTTTAAAGTTGGTCAACTGATACTGTTAATGTTAATCAAGCTAGTGCTTGGAAGTGTCAAGGTTTTTATGTAGGAACAGCAGCTGTTCAACATGCTCAGTAGTTAGGCTGCTCCAAAAGAGACGTGACTATGTCTCCAGCAGTAGGAAACATATGTTAAGCGGAAACGCTTGTCCCTGGTATGCACAGGTACTGCTTCACCAGCTTTGCAAGAAGCAGTACCACTCACCTCCTGTTCTGCAATGTCAACAGTAAGGTTGCGAACGATAAACCGATGCGACCGGATATCCGGTTAACAAGTGACAGATACGGCTGCATCTGTATCAGCCTCCTCAATCGATAGGAATTAGCCATGAATTCCAAGATGAATTGATTGTAGAGTCATGGTTCTGGTATCGCCGGCGTGTACTTAAGCTGTACCCACTCAACGTTCTTGAAGCCAAAATACGGCGCTTAGAGGCGCTTTTATCTTGCAATTTTGGAGCCAGAGTCTGCACAGTAGGATCCAGCGCGAGGAGCCCTAGTAACACACTTCCGCCCATTTAGCGTACTGCCCTGACTACCAATGTCTTGTTCAGATGATCAGATCATAGAGGTTAGTACTAGTACTAGTAGCTCAAAAAAGATGAAAAAACTGAACGCAAAAGTTGAATGGCATCTCGGCCAGTTTCACAACGAAACTGCTTATGCTATTCACAAAGAGAGCTACGCAAGATCCGATGCTGTCAATCATCGTCATATATGATGTTAAATCTAATTTTTCAACCTCAAATAACTTATTTAAAAACAAACTTCACAGAAAAATGAGCACACTAGGTTTGGAACAAAAAATATGTGATGAGTATTTTAAGTATTGTTAAGATACGAATGTGGTTGCTGCTTTGTCCTTCCACTCTAGCTCCCCAGGCCTGAGGCCACAGTTTGAGATGACCACCAGGGGTCATCATTATAAGGTTATTGGTACATGGTTTGTTAATAGGTGTGTAACTTGTTTACATTTAAATGTTGTGTATTTGTTGCATCTTTGTTAGCTACCTTTGGAGTTCCAATCTAATGAATCAGCCAGACCTTTTTTTTTAGGGCCATGCCTAAAAGTAAATACAGTACATTGACATGTGACTTTGGTGTTCTGTTTTTGTTTTGCCAGTGCCATGAAGCCACAATGCTTGGGGACATGTGGTATTTAACATTACATCACTTTAGAATTGGCTTCTTTATTTTGTAAAATATCTACAACAATTATTTATCGTAGAAACAAATCGTATAGTCCCTATATTCTTTCGAATTGATTTGTATCGAATCGGTTAGTAATAAAAGGATACCATTTTTTAGTCGAATCGTAACCTGTGTATCGAGATGCATATCGAATTGTTTATCACAGGGAGACGTGCAACCCTAGTCAACAACTGACTTCTCTGGTTGTATTGTAGCTTGGATCGCATCTCCAAAAGTGTTGCTGAGTAACTCAGCCAATGCACCTCTTCTTTTAGCTGGTGGGGCTCCCACTTTGTCTTGTTGGTTCTCAATTTGGACGTGTACCTCTTTAAAAGGTCTTCGTGAAGGGCCTCTTTCATCTTTCTTACAAACGGAGAATCTCCAAGGGTTTCATGTGTATCTTGTAGGGCTGCCAACTTTGGTCGTTTAGTCGACTAATTGGTCAATGCCGTCATGGTTGACCAAGATTTTCATTGGTCGACCAGCAATGGTATCACTTATAGTTGCACGGTACCCACGATACCCACGGTACCCATGGTACCCCGCGGTGCCAAATTGTAACGGTTTTTACTATACCAGAAATTCTACAGGACGGTACTACTGTGGATTACGATACTACCGGTGCTAGTTTCCGCTACATAGCGGTTGCCTCTACTCTCCTCCCAGCTTATCACTGCACAGTCTAAGCTCACTGCACGCTATTCACTTAAAAACAATCCAACATGGCAACCGAACTCCACAACTGCTGAATGATTGGCTTTTTGCCTGTTACTGGTGACGTCCAGAGATATGATAAGCTGTTTCCGCACGCTGGGTCCACCCGTCTGTTAGCTGATTGGCTGTTCTTGTGTTTCTGCCGGCATGAAGGAACTGAAGACAGCTCCGCTTTGACAGAAACTCACTTCAAAACGAACAACAAGCTGAAGTTTTGTCTCGCCTGGACGCGTGCACGGCTTACAGTCACAAACACGAGACAACACATGGCAGAAGCACTGAGGAAATGCTGTTCCACCTTGTTTGTACGTCTGTGATCAGTCTCTGGGCTGGGAGCTCCAGTAACTTTTGTTTTTGCTCTAAACCATGACATGCTGTAGCGCTTCTGTGGAAGAACGCGGTAACACGTCGTACACGCCCGAGCACCCTTGCTACAGCCGGCAGCTTTAGTACACGCTGAGAGGCCAGGTTCAGGGTGTGCGCACAGCACACCCTGAACCGGCCATGTTAGCCACTATACATTGTCGGTGACTAAAGCAGCATCTTTCTCCAAGATGTTCCACTCAGTTGCGACAGTGCGAAGCAGCTTCGCTATATATTTGTGTGTCGCTTTGTCTTCCAAAAGGGATATCACAGCTGCTGCTAGTCTTCCTCGTGTGTGCAATCACCTGTTCGTGCATTACCGCCACCCAGCGGTCATCAACAAAAATGTGAAAAATACAATAAGAAAAATATTGATTCTGGGAAGAAGAATCCATTTTTAAAATTGGCACCCAAAAAATTGCGATATATCGTAAAAAAAAATAAAAAATTCCCACCCTTAACTCAAAGCCAAGAAGACATGTTGGAGTTTGTTATATAGTTATTATTTTTGTTATATTGTAGTTATACACTACATTTAAAGGGTGAATTAACTATGAATCTACTGTATCTTCTACTGTTACCTACTCCCAGTCTCTGACATTTTATGTACAATATCTCAGATATCAAGAAGATGCCTTTAGGAAAGCTCAGTAAAACACAAATCGCGAAGGGCTTCCAAGTCTTGGAGGAGATCGAAGGAGCTCTGACTAAAAAAGGAAAAAAAAGCTCCCTGGAAGAGCTTTCCTCGAAGTTCTTCACCACAATTCCTCACAACTTTGGCAGGAGTAGACCACCGACCATTGACACCAGTGAGATAGTGGAAAAGAAGAAGGAAATGCTCATGGTGAGATGTTTTCTATTGGAAACAAGTAGCTCTCTCAGATTTCCCTCTGTGCTGAATTTGTTACTCTGTCTATAAAAAAGGTTCTGGCTGACATCGAGCTGGCACAGACTCTGAAGTCAGAGACGGAGAAAGCTCAAGAAGAGATGACGAAGACCGTTCCTCACCCAATTGACCAAGACTACAACTCTCTGAAATGCAACCTCACTCTAATCGACAAGAAAACAGAGATATTCAAGGTATTGTAACAGGAAAAGATTACGTCAATGAAAGAATTGTGACTAATTTTGTTATGATATTTTTTAGTTTGCTTAATGGGTATTTTTCTAATTTATTTTGAAGATCATTGAAAAATACTTAAAGGCAACTTCAGATAACTACACAAAACCCCAAATCCTCAATGTTTGGGAGGTGGATCGCGAGGATGAGGTTTGTGTTGATCCAATTCTTCTGAGACTGTCTACAAAAAGTGCCGGTGATGTAATCCAGACACATGTGGGTTGCAGGGAGAGCGCTTCAGTGCCAACGAACATCTGGAGAACCGTCGCCTGCTGTGGCACGGGACAAACATAGCAGTGGTGGCAGCGATCCTGAAGAGTGGTCTGAGGATAATGCCTCATTCTGGAGGTCGTGTTGGCCGCGGTATCTACTTTGCCTCTGAAAACTCCAAATCTGCAGGTTATGGTAGGTGTCCTATGGGGAAAAAGTACAACTACTGTATAAACTGTGGTGTGTTTATTGAATCCGTGTATCCTTCGCTTTTTGATGTTTCCGTTTTAAAACCAAATCCAAAGAACAAATAAACAGTGTTTTTATTTTGTTTTACTGACTTAAAACCAAAACAGAGACACAGAAAAACACAAAACCAGATACGCAGCGTTTTTTTCTTATGAAATTGTGTTCTGTTTGTGTGATATTTGGATATTTACAGAGAAACTAGGAGGAGAGCTTCATGTTTTAATCTCACCACACAGACGGCTGACTTTTACAAATGAACAAAAAAAGACCAATGTCTGAGTCATATTACTGATTAACTGGTGAATTGAAACATTAATAATACGTGAATAAATCAAAACAAGAAAATTGATCTTACGTAAAACATGCTTATGATATGAGATTAAAGGAACCAGAGGTGGTGTGATGAATCTACTGGTGCTCCTCATTTCTTGTGATCAACTTCTGTGTGTTGAAGGCTGCCGTTAGTGGCTCAAGATATTATAACGTGCAAAATAAATATTTTAACTGCCCTCAAAAAAGCTGTAATTGTTTCTGCAAAAGTGTCAAATTGTAGAAATTCTAACATATATTCCTCACACCAGCCTCACAGCCGATAGTCAGTCACCAGTTTATTTGGATACTCTTTGGACTTTAACACTGTTCTGTAAAGTTGGCAGATATTCACAGATTCGAACTTCCAGTATCAATAACTCTTTGTAATGAAATGTCTTCAACACACAAATTACGCCTCTGCCATCAGTAAGCGGTGGACAACATTGGCAACTACTAGATCATTTTATCACACGTAGCAGAGTAAAAGTCTGTCTGTGGGTCCCCTCTCTCGTTCTAGTTTTCCCATAAATATCCAAATATCACACAAACAGAAGATTTAATTTTAAAACAGAAAAATGCCGCTTGTCTGGTTTATGATTTCTCTGTTTTTCTGTCAGTATTTCTGTCTTTTAAGTCAGTAAAAAAAAATAACTACACTGTTTATTTGTTATTTGGATTTGGTTTTAAAACAGAATAACCAAAGAACGAAGAATTGATTACATTTGTTTTGTGTCTGTGTTTGCATTTTCAGTGCAGACTTCTAAAACTACGGGCGTGATGTTTCTGAATGAGGTAGCCCTGGGCAGAGAGCATACCATAACCGTGGATAACTCCTCATTAAGAAAGGCTCCTGCAGGCTACGACAGCGTGGTGGCTCGAGGCTCCGTGGAACCAGGTACACACATTTGAAAAAATATCCAAACTGGTGCAGTAGAAATTCAGCAGAGGTGAAAGTAATGGATTACAAGTACTTATGTTACTGTAATTGCGTTGCTTTTATGGATACTTGTACTTTTTTGAGTATATTTCTAAATCACTAATTTTACTTGTACTTATGTTGGTTTTAAAAGAAGCAAAGTAATTTGTTACATTTCTACACCCAACCGTTACTGAGTAAATTATTATTTTTTGTTTTAAAATGATGAACAGATATTGTGAAACTACATGAAATGAAATGACCAGACAACATACAAATGCATCACATCATAGCCGACCAACCAGATTGAATGTAATGCACGGTGCCAAAACAGCGTTGAATGGTTATTTTCTCAGTTTTAGATTCCATAAATTTAGCTTAGATACTATACTTAGAGTCAGATCATTTTTTTAAAATTTTGAAATAAATTCATTGGTGTCATTTTATTTTTTAACAACAATTGTAAATTTTGACAAACCTTTTATTTTGTACAGATGCTTTTTGAAAAATCAATTCCAATTCTGCTATATTTGGTTTCTTTCTTTTTAAGTGTATACATGAGATGTTTACTGTATTCAAGGGAACCGTGGCAAGATTTATCATCAAAAATAATCATGAGGGGTGAAAGTAACTAGTAACTTTCACATTGAGTACTTTCCCATTTTATGTGACTTACTTGTACTTGTACTTGAGTACAATTTCAATCAAGTAACAGTACTTCTACTTAAGTAGGATATATCAGTACTCTTTACACCTCTGAAATTCAGTCCTATTCCAATAAGGATTTTGGCAATAACAAGCATTTTTGGGTGCAGTCCACATTTTGGATTGCAGCAGAAAAAGATTGTCTTAGAAAACTGATTTTTTTTCTTTTTACTTTGAAATGTGCTTGATCTGTTAATGCTGGTGCTCTGCCTTCAGATCCCTCCATGGACACTTTCATCACTTTGGATGGTAAGCAGATGGCAGTTCCTCAGGGTAAGCCCATAGAACAGCCCCAGTTCTCAGGCAGTAACTTCGGCAACAGTGAATATCTCATCTACAAAGAAAACCAGTGTCGCATCCGCTACCTGCTGGAGTTGAAGATGCGTTATTGAAAGCGTGAAGCCGGTCCTTTCTTCATCCTTCTTAAACGAGCATATATCAGGCTTTAAATGTGCTTTGGCCTCTTTGGTACGGTTTTGTCCTTACGACTGTCATTTTTTTTGGTTTACTGTTATTCTTCAGAGCTACTTCATATTATAGTCATTAAGGTACACTGACTTAATATGTATCATTAAGGAAAATGCCTTCTCATGTTGAAACGCCACAAATCCTCTGTGACACTAATGATAGTTTCACTGCCTTAGTTTACTCAATTGATTTCGGATCATTATGAATGAACAAAGTTGGGTTCCTTCCACAAACAATTCTTAGTAAATGCATGTTTTAAAATCAGTGACTTGACTTTTGGGTGAATTCTGGATATTTCCCCAATTTGTTTCAGTCTTTGAAATTCAACTCAGACAACGTCAATAAGACGTTAAACACAAAGCTGATTTCAATTTGCTGCTAAAGGTAAAATAATGTCTTTGAGCACGAGAATATGAATAGTAATCACTTTATCATACTTATGAAGGTCTAATGTTGTTTTTTTTGTAATTTGAGTTCATACAAAATGTTTTTAAATCTTAAAAATGGTTAAAGCTTGCAGAACTTAGAAACTGTGTTTACCTGCATCGTATGTGGTGGTCTGCTCTTCTACTAGATAATGACACAAGCTGTTAACAGGATTGTTTGTAAGTTGCTGAATTAATGCATAAATGACTTGGTTTTATTCTGTGCCTTACTTGCAGTCTCACTGCATCTCTCTCACTTTGTACCAAAAACGTTTTTTTTTTTTTTTAAGAATAGAGCTTTGTGTTTAAGCACTCAGAAGCTTTATCATCTAGGATTTTAACTATAGTTATTGTTTTGTTTTTGCATGTTGCAATGTTAATCTAGATGACACAGAGTTAAGTAGTGCAATGTCTCAGCGAATTTTATCTGCACGTTATTGCATATTTACACAACTTAAAGAAGAAAAACAAATGTTAGAAACAAGACACTACCCTGTGCTCTTCTGTTTTGTTGGTCGCTTTGAATGCTGGGAATGAAAGTTTCCTCAAGAAGTTCATGACCTGTCTGTCTGCCTCTACCTGACCTAACACTGTGGGGCACCTGTGTTTTTAATGCACCACCAGGTGTCAGCGGAGAGCAACTGAAAGAAAATGCACTTAGACATGTTTTGCACTTTTGCTGAATAAATCAGTGTATCCCTGCAGCGTGTGGCAGAGTATTTCTTCTAATAATGCTTTTTTTTTTGTTTTTTTAATTTTTTTATTCAACTTTCTTTTTCAACAAGAAAACATTTTATGCAGGAGGAACATATTTATTTATTTATTTGTACAGTTCATATCACACTGCTGGAGGTTTTTCTTTGCATTTATTTAATGTCAACATTTACATTTTTGTGGTCATAAGATTTTTACAACAATGTACTCTAATATCCCTGTGTTTCAGATTAATTTACCATTATCTTATTGAATATTTTCTATTATAACATTAATAGTTTTATGGAATAAATGTCCTAAAAAGCATTCAAGCTAAAAAAAAAATAATCAACACATGAATGTTATACCAGGGGTCAATAACCTTTCTAAAACTGAGCTACTTCATGAAAAGCACTTCTTAATACCAAATGTTCATGATTTCTCTTTATTTAGATGGTAAGGTAATAAGGAAAGCTAGCAGTAACTTAAAAATGTTTCAACACTTTATCATAGTTTATGCAATTGTTTCATTTTCATTACATTTCATAGAAAATTATAATTTTCCTATTTTCCGAGCTACTGAAAAACAACTAATTGTAAAACATTATTGTAAAATGTAACAAATATGTAATATTTTATGATCATCCACCTTGCGTTTTTAAAAATATATGTTAGATATTATATTATATATATCATACCACAACCCCTGCAATCTGCAACACTTAAAAACATTCGTCACACTGTTTCAGTGTAAATAAACATTTAAAGATGGTTCATCTAATATTACTTCATTTATCTCTACTATTAAATGCTAGTACTATCTAAATCTGTCATCTGTATTTTTGTGAGTTTGAATCCTGGAAAGTAAATCAGGTTTTAGATGGAGCTCATTGGTGACTGGAGCCCCTAATGGCCCCTCATATGGTCCATGTGGTCAACTTGGTGTCCACTGGCACCATGTTGGTGACCCCTGCATATCTGCTTTTTATCTCTTGTTAACTGAGAGAAAAAAAAATACAGTGTTATGTGTTTATTTTTTATAATTTATTTTTTACATTTTTCTCACAATTGAGTAATAGAAATCACATTTGCCCTGCTATGAACAGCTATAGTAAACAACATAATATGAATACTAATTATCATTTTGTTCAGCTACTATTCAGTCGTTAGGGGTTGATTATTCCTCACGGGGGGAAATAACTGTAATACAGTCAAAGGTTGAACAGCTGCAAAAAAATAATAGAATGACAGCTGTTAAAATCAAAATGTGGATTAGGACCCAGGGAAGACTGGACTCTCACAGTCAAGTGTGTGACTGTTTAAAAGGAGGATAAAAAAAAAAAAAATGCACACACAATACAATGTGTGGCTGTCACTGCCATACACAGCACAAGACTGGAGGAGTGAGGGTGTTACCAGAGGAGGGGTTACGTGGGAGAGGAAGCTTTATTTCTCTAAAACAGCATGGAAGAAAGAATCTTCACGCACTGAGTTCAGACTTTTGTAAAGTTACTCTGTAAAAAGATTTTTTTCAGGACTTCAACAGAAATAAAAGTGGGACTGCAACAAGCTTTACTCTTTGTCAACAATTATGTGGAACTTAAACAGGGGCTAACAGGTCAGACACCAGCTGAACCACACCACAGACCAGTGAATCATGGGTAAGCAATTTTACTTTTGATGTGTCTTAATTTACATTGTTTTTTTTCTTCTTTTCTAAGATTAATGAGTTTGAGTCAGACTGTTTGTTGCAGTGAAACCAAACTAAATATGCCTGTTTTAAACATCTTACATAACCATTATCAAACAGGCCTTAGCTGCATATTACTATCAATAACCATCAAAATATCATTTATGCATCAGTGCACCTTTACACATACATTATTTACTATTATATACTTTTCAAGTTATTTTTTTCAGCCTATGCGTGAAAAGACTGAAAATTGTGACCATCAAATATTTGCAGTTAGAAAATTATGTTTATCACATTATCCAAAAATACGGTCGCTGAGAAGTGCAAAACACGTTTACAAATTATTGCAACACTTTTACAATTACAATGTGCCTTTGTAAATCTGTCTTAACATTTGTAAAAGTGTCTTGCTATTTGTTTGTTTTTTAATTTATGTATATTTGTTTTCAAAATTGCAATTTTTTTGTGGCATTTGTAATACTGTTGCAATAATTTGTAAATGTGTTGGATGTACCTGATATAATCTTGCCAAACAAATGAAAAATGTGCATGTAAGTGAATGGACAATGAAGACGTTTTGTGATCAAGGGTTGGGTTATTAATATGTTTTAACCTATCAGGAAAACTGGCAGAAACTACAGATTGATCTGCATTTATAACTGAACATGTCAAAATATGACCATACATTAGGTCGATATACAGTATATGGGCACCCCCATTTTTTAGAAAAATCACGATCTGAGTGAAACTGTTGTAGTTGGAGAACCAACTCGACATAACTGAGTTAAGTTTCATAAAGATTGTTGAATTAAAAATGAATTTTTGGAATTTCATCAATGATGAGAGAAAGGAATTTAGAATTTTCAAACTGAACCAGAATCATTGTAGATTGATCTGAAGGACGGGATCCCCTCCAAAATTTAACGAAATTTTAATCTTCCAAGGTCATGGTCTTTTGACGTAATCCTGTTAACAGACAAACAAACGAATATATTCCGGTGAAGATATTACCTTCAGAGGTGATAATAATAATGATAATAATAATAAAAATGATAAGTTCTAGTATTCTAGGCCGACTGACATAATGCAGACAAATGTATAACATAACATCTTCTCTTTTAACCACAGAACGTCCTCAGCTGAAGACAACCATACTACTGTTGCAGGAGGTCGCATGAATAATGTCTGACAAATCTGGCCCCATGATATCATCCGTGTCCTCTGCGTCCAATCCTGACCCCACCTTGGGGGAGCCCATCCCAACAGTTCCCGCTGATGTGGGCGTGGTCACAAGCTCGCAGTCTCAGATCAAAGACCTTTTTGGACTGTTCTGCATGGTGACGCTGAACCTCATTGCTCTGCTGGCCAACACTGGTGTGATGGTGGCCATTGCTCGTGCTCCTCACGTTAAGAGGTTTGCCTTGGTGTGTCATCTCTGTGCAGTGGACCTGCTGTGTGCCATCCTGCTCATGCCTTTGGGCATCATATCCAGCTCAGCTTTCTTCGGCACTGTGGTGTTTACCATTCTTGAGTGTCAGGTTTACATCTTTCTGAATGTTTTTCTCATCTGTCTGTCCATTCTCACCATCACAGCCATTAGCGTGGAGCGTTACTTCTACATAGTCCATCCGATGCGTTACGAGGTGAAGATGACCATCAATCTTGCAGTTGGAGTCATGGTCCTGATCTGGGTCAAATCCTTTCTCCTATCTTTGGTCACATTGTTTGGGTGGCCTGCTTATGGACATCAGAGCTCCATTGCAGCCGCTCACTGCTCTCTTCATGCCAGCCACAGTCGTCTGAGAGGAGTGTTTGCTGTGCTCTTCAGTGTGCTTTGTTTCCTGGCTCCAGCAGTGGTTATCTTTACAGTCTACTGTGCTGTGTACAAGGTCGCCCGTTCTGCAGCACTGCAACAAGTCCCTGCTATGCAAACATGGCCAAATGCAAAAGATCGTTCTGACTCCATCAACAGTCAGGCCACAATGATCAGCACCACCCGCACTCTGCCCCAAAGACTGTCCCCAGAAAGAGCCTTCACCGGAGGCAAAGCTGCCATAACTTTGATTTTCATTGTGGGCCAGTTCTTAGTTTGTTGGTTGCCTTATTTCATCTTCCACCTTCAGATGTCTCTGACTGGCTCCATGCAAAGCCCGGGGGATTTGGAGGAGGTTGTCACATGGCTGGCATACTCATCCTTTGCAGTCAACCCGTTTTTCTACGGCCTGCTGAACAGACAGATCCGAGAGGAACTCGTCAAATTTCGCCGTTGCTTTTTGACTCAACCTGCTGAGATTGGAGCATCCAGTCATGAAGGGTCGTTTCAGGAGAACTTCCTTCAGTTCATCCAGAGAACCACCAGTGTTGCAGAAACTCGCTCCAGCTTCAAAAACACATTGGACCATGAAATAAAGATCCCCGGACAAGTACCCGAGGAACATCCCCAAACATAACTTTTACACTTTGATGCTTTAATACAAAGCTTGTTTGTTAGATCCTTGTTTACATTGTATCTGTATATATACAAATGTGTAATAACTCAGCATTATGTTCAGACTTGCACTTGTATTTTTTGTAAAGTTGGATATAGTCAATAAAGCCCAGTGTTCAAAGAAAAGAGGTTTGCACAGTGCAGACCGTGCATTTGTAATAAATTACAAGAATAATAATTTCTAAAACTGTCACCATAACAATCAAAATGCCAAACATTAATTAAAAAGGTCTCTGGAATAATTTGCTCTATTTAAAGAAAATTCCATCCTGAAATAGTTATAGTACGGACCAGTAATAACTTTTTGTGGTTATAGCCAGGGATACTTTAATTGCAAGCTTTGTCAATAGTTCATGTATATAATTCATGTTCAGTCAGGTTCAGTTTATCATTAGTTCTTGTGAAGCAGCTTGGAGGACTAAATAGCTCATAGTTGGGACAGAAATACTGGAAATTGGAAGGAGTGTGACTCAACAACGTTTTGCCGTAGCGTGTATGGTGGAATTTTCCTCCTCAGAATCGCTAGAATATTTTCTCTCCTCTGAAACGTGGTGTCAGTCTGTGGTTGCTGCGATGCTCAACAGAAGTTGCAATAACAGCTCCAGGCATGTCAAAAGTAGCATGTGTTGTCTCTGTCTGTAATAATTAATAAAAAACAATATTGCAGAAAAGGTAGAGAAAAGTATTAGTAGTAGTAGTAGTAGAAAATGCTAGACAGTGCATTAGAATCAACTGTATTTTGGTAAATCCAATAGAAAATGGCTTCTGCCCTCAAAATATTACTTTGAAATACATAAAACACCATTGACAGCTTTAACATCATAAATAGGTTTACAGGTTCCATATAATCAACACCATTTTTTCTGATTGTGTAAAAGTTTAAGCAAACTTATCACGTCACTGTTAGTTTTTTGGCTCCTTTAGTCAAAGTCCAGGTGTCATGAGTGTACCAGAGGCTGCATTGTCGCTGATACTCACTCATGTCGAAATGTTGGGTTCCTGCATTAAAACAAACAACGTTAATATTTATGATAAGCGCCATGAGATGACTTTGTTGGATTTGGCGCGTATAAATAAAGTTTAAATGAATTGTTTGCTACATAAAACCATTTACCTGTTTGTTTCCATCCTACTGCAAACTGATGTTTTTGAAATAACTTAAATGTTTTTGTTGATAATTCTAGAATTTAAATGCAATATCAAGGTGAGGAAATGTTGAACGTTCCCTGAATGTTTTACAATTTTTAATAACTCTTTAATAAAAGTAAATGTTGGGTTTATTGTGTCATATTTTGCTGTTCTGTAAATAAACTTGAAAATGATTAATGTGAAGATGTAATTCTCTATGCAGTCGACACAGGGGGCTGCCATAAAGCTGTGGTAGCCTTCATGTGTGCAGCAGATATGTTGATAAATGGCTAATGTCATCTACTCATGTTGTCATGGAAACTGAGACAACCTGTGACTAAGATAGTATATGCACGACCTTTCAGGTGAAATGTATGCTTTGGTGATGGATGCTGATTGGAGTGTGCTAATTCACATGCAGACTGATTACACAAGTACTACGAGATCAGATGGAGACACATGAACATGGGGACAGAGGCTTGCAGTAGGTAACACAAGTCCCAGCAAATCTGGACTCAATAATAGCAACAAGGCGAGGCAGAGATGGAGAATTTATGATGAAAATCATTACCGAGCCTCGATAGTGGCAACAAAGTGCTGTATTTTATGGCTTCTGCTGTTTGAGAAAGACTAACACAAACATCAGAAAAGACTGATATAAGTGGTTAGAGAGAATAACAGCAAACAGACTTCTGCTGTGTAGATGTCAAATGTGGATCTTACATAACAATATAAATGTGTACAGTATATCAATACTAAATGCAGCTTTAATAAAGTACAGGGGTGACAATGTCTATGTCTATTTGCAACATTTAGCAACACACTACGTTTAAAAAACAAATGTGAATTTATGTCACTTTTGACCAGATTTACAGAAATGTTTGTTAAATTTGTGAATTTTTTTTTACATAAAAATATGTCAATATTAAATATTAAATCTAAATGGTAAATGTAAATGTTAAATCTAAATGTCACGGGTAAAACTAAATATTTAGCTAATATGCAAATTCACCAGAAGTACCAAAATAAAAGCTCATTCCAATGAATTTGCAAATTAGCTAAATATTTAATTTCACCCGTTACATTTAAATTTAACATTTAGATTTAAATTTAGCATTTATATTTAACATTTATATTGACACACACACACACACACACACACACACACACACACACACACACACACACACACACACACACACACACACACACACACACACACACACACACACACACACACACACACACACACCAGTTGAGATGTGTAAAAAATAGTTTCAGGTAATTTTTGCATTGTTTGCACAAGTAAAAATACTATTATTGTATACCTGTTTATTTTTAATTTAGCATTAAGCGTTAAACTTCTTTCTTGTTTTGCTTTACAATTTTTGAAATATCCGTATATAATCAGTCTCTGACTTTGATTTTTTCAAAGATGTCTCTTTTCATCTCACAGTAGGGACATTTTGGGGGTCACAACAACAAAGATCACTGGAACAATGACATTTTACAGTCAGATAAAAGCAAACAATATATGTAAAGTTCCTTAACACGCATCTTTGCTCAAAGTTTTATATCACTTCTCTTTGATATTTGATTGCTGAACAATATCTTTTTTTTGTATATTTACATACAGTATAGCTTTATGCTCTGCTGGAGTCTAAAAAGCTATTCACAGTGTTGCTAAAGATGAAAAAAATAAGGCAAGACTTGTATGGAGGTAGATTTTTGTCTTTATTATTCAATCAAAAAATCACTTCAATAAAAAATACAAACCTTTTCAATCTAAAACAAAAGTTTTCTTCAATCAAAAATAAATATGTTCAGTCAAAAAAAAAAAAAAAAACGTTTTCAAACGCAATTAAAGACACAAATGTATGGGAGGCCGTTGAGGAGAAAACAGTGAAAATGAAAAACTGCACATTATAAATGTGAAAAAACCATGGCTTTACACAGTAGAGGGCGCACTTGTACATTAATGTTGTTTGAAACACATTCAAATACACTGCCAACACAATAAAGAAGAGGAAATGTATATATAATCTGCCGTTCAGATTAAAAATGCATTGTATTTAATTGTTTTTTTTTTTTTTTTTTAATTTAAAATGGATGTCTGAGTTTTATTTTCCCCACATTGAAAAAAAAAAAAACATCGATGTGCAACAGGAAGTTGAAGAAGATAATGAGCTCTAGATCTTTGTTACGATGGAGCATTGCAGTCAGTAAAAAAAATAATTTAAAAAATCCGTTTTCCGAATTACTTTCTTTTAAAATCCGTTTCCCGAATGAATATTAAACGGATTTAAAAAAAATTTGATTTGTAAAATGGATTAAAAAAAAAAATTAATTTGGAAAACGGATTAAAAAAAGTAATAATTCGGAAAACGGATTTTAAAAAAAATTGATTCGGAAAACAGATCTAAAAAAAATATTAATTCGGAAAATGGATTAAAAAAAATAAAAAATTCGGAAAACGGATTTTAAAAAAAATTAATTTGGAAAACAATTTTTAATTTTTTTTTTACTGACTACAGTAAAGGATGAAAATAATGACTTTAGGTTGAGAGAATAACTATGGCCAATAGAGGGCGCTGCATGTAAACTGATTTCTCCTCAGTCTGCACCCTGAGGAATTGTCAGTAAATAATGAAATGTGAGTTGCTTGTGAATACCCGCCCTTACATTCTTTGAAGAATGAAGCATGATCCTAATGGTTATGGGACATTGATATCACATCTGTTCAATGTTTGATCTCAGAACTTTGCTCTTCAACTTCAATTAGTCCAGGGGTCTGCAACCTGCGGCTCTGGAGCCTCATGTGGCTATTTGACTCTTTTGAAAAGGCTCCCTATAGCTTTTTAAAAAAAAAATACAATAATGAATTGTTATTTCTTACAGAGGGTATTGATGATTAATGGCATTCACTTCAAATAAAATGATGATAAAACACTTTGTTTACCTAAAAATGAATCACATTGTGCCATAGCCCTGCCACCTTCATACTTCACCTCCTGCAACCTCTAGAAACTATCAACTTTCCTTGTACCTGTGGCTAACCTAAGTTTTAAATCCATGCTAACAAAAAGACTTTTCTGGAAGAAAACTTCATTTTTGTTTGTGTGGGGAAAGGTTTATTCAACTAGTGCCAACATGAATATGCATGCTTGGTATGTTCCAAGAAATTAGCAATTAGCATTTGTTGTCTGACACGATCATGTGTTCTCAAATTTAAGTCATTTTTTTGTAGCCCTTCAAATATATATTAACTCAAAAAAATCTTGTTTTCATAAAATTATTTGGCAAAATTTCAACTGGAAATACAATTACATACACTATATTGTCATCATTGAGAAGGTATTTTTTCAGCTCCGGAAGGATTTTAATCCATGTGAGATTAGGCAAAATGACCCTTTTGAGAGTAAAGGTTGTAGATTGCTGAATTGGTCCAATTATGGACTTTTTAAGGTATTGCATTATTCAATAATAAAACAAAATCTTTGATGAATACATTCGAACATATTTTAGTGTAATGGCTGCTGTTTGCCTTTAAAACATGGCGCTCTTGAAAGGCCATTGCCCTTTTAGAGTTTTATTACAGTACATGTGTCTGATCATCAAGCTATTGTAAAACATAACAAACCAGTTCATTGTTACATTATGTATAGGTACAAACACAAAACTTGTTTCCTTTTTGTTTTTTATTTATTTTTTTTATTTTTTAAATTTTTTTTTAAACCCATCACTGAGGAAAAGTGGGTAGCAACCGGGGGAGCAGTTGGGGTTAAGAGCCCACAGTGATGGCCCACTACATCTGCTTCAACCATTAGGTCAATAACCTAAAACCCAATGAAAATGCACACTAACTGGTTTTTCACAGATATGAAGGATTGAGAAATCACCTAAAGGTATGGTACCCATAATGTAGTGGTTCCAAAACTTTTTCTGCCGGCCTCCCTTTGAGGAATGAAAAACTCTCAGGGTTCCTCTTTTGCAACAATTTTCTTTTTTTTAAAAAATGGGTAAAAAATTAGTGATTATTTTCTAAAACAAACAAAAAAAAAAACATTTGATGATGTTTTTGACTCTATTCTTCTATAAAGAGCAGATTATGCGCTAAAGAGGATTCATCAAGCTATGTGTGTGTATTTGCAGACACAACTATGCTAAGAGTGTATTCCTGTCTGTCTCTGCGTGCGCGCATACGTGTGTGTACGTGTTATCACTAGGGGCTCTATTCGCCCATGCGCATAAGTCAAAAATGCTGCGCAGTGGCGCCGTTTTTGGCTGCGCACTATTCTCCCCTGTACTTAAGTCAGTCACTGCGTGTCTTGATTTCAGTTATGAAGTCTGGTGGGAGCAGCCCTGAAATGTGGGCGTTCCCATTCAAATCTGGCCTTATGCGCATTCTCCCGTCTGCTTAAGTTATTTTCCTCTCACGCGCTTCTGAACCTGGAATAAGTGCAGCGCCCCGATAAGGTGAAAGATTATATTACGCTAGAAATATGGACTTAGTTATAATTGAGCCACACACACTCATAATATTGCAGAAGAGACTCCCAGAAAGAATCGATCCAAACTGACACTGTCACACTGTCACTGGGGGTGGGGGGAGTCACACAAGCACGCCAAAGGATTGACAATCAGCATTACTACTATGTTCACATTTACCAGTTCTAACGGGGACAAAATGCGTTACATTTATTTTTTATTTTACCCATGTCATCCACTCCTTGTCCTGGAAGGGGGTGCGTCGCGGAGCTGATCAGCTGTGTGCCGCAGTGCAGAAAAATGTGTCCGATCTTTACCCTACAATAATCTGATCAAATCAACCTGTTACATTTTCTATCAACGAAGGTGTTTCAAGTTAAAAGTGCGCTTTATCATTTTCACAGATTTCAATGACATTTACAGGCGTTAGGGAAATTCAATGTTCCGTGATTTCGAGACAGCCCAAAAATAATGACATCATGGCCCAGTCCCCCTCTTTTGCTTCAGACCTCCTTCATTTACAGACTACGCACTTTTGGTTGATTTATGCGTGGTGGGCGTATAAGGAACCTGGACCATAGATTACTTGCAGGAGTGAGACGCGTAACTGCAGGCGGGTAAAAAAGAGCTTGTTATTGCAAGTATTATATTCATCATCATATCGTCAAATGTGTGTTCAGTTGTACAATTTGTCATGTTTTAATACATGATGACTGCATTACTCTTTGCACTTTTGATCAGCTGAGTCATGTTAGACTAAACAGTACAGATCGTATTGTACTCAGTGCAACACAGAGTCTCTGCTGAAGGCCAAACTCAAACTCACATGCAGATATACACGAACACATACTATCAAGGACAGACAAGAGTGGCGCCCAACCTTCCTCATAATATACAAGTCTTCATCATCCTCAAATGTTTCCACTGTTGGGCATCTGACCCCCTCCTTCTCCTCACCTCAGGGTGGAACTTTTTCTGTTATCTGTATAAAAGCTTAAGCTGTGAAACTGTTAGTTAGTGGGTCTTGCTTTTTGCTCTACCGGGAGCCTTTTAACCATCCTTGTTGGGGGGCTTCTTTTTTTACTCCTTTTTTATTTAATTTTATTATAAATTTTTTTTATAAAATCATCATGCTTCGACTGGACTCCATCATTCAACCAGAGCAATAAATCATGTCTCCAAATGAGGTCAACCGCAAATTTGCCGTGACAAGCTTAAGTCCAGACGGGAGAATAGGGCCCTATGTGGGCACGGTGGTGGGAGTGCAGGGCTGTAGGGCTGTGTGAGAGCTTTGTGCTGTGATTGTGTGTGCCTGTGGCTGCAGTGACACATCTCAGCTTATGAACTCACTGTGTGTGTGTGTGTGTGTGTGTCTGTGTACTGTACAGACACATCATTGTGTGCATTATCATTTGTTGTGGGCTGCCTGAGTGGGCGTGTCTTACTGCTACAGCGGTAACGCCCATAATCAAGGCCTTGTTTAAATCTCCTTCCTAGTGGCAGGTTAGCAGAAAGCAGGGGTTCAGTTACTCTTTGCTGTTGATTGATCCTGCTCCAAACCTCAACATTTAAGTCAAAGTATTTCATTACGGCATCTTTTGTTGTAAAATGTCAGAGTGACTGCCCTCTATGGGTTGAAACCCAGCTATTACAATTGAATTTTGCTATTGGCACTCTTTTTCCCTACTGCGTATGATTGAGAGGGAGATTTTTGGTCATGTTGTTGATGTAATGTGCTTGTTGATGATTTTAGCGATGATTTAAATTGTTTTTTTGCCGACATTAATGTACCACTTTGTCACCAAACAAGCACCGTTAGCCCCGTCTCTTTTATAAAACAAGCACCTATGGACTCTGCAATCTGTAGTGAGCAGGTTGGATTGAAATAATTGTGAATACAGAGGTATAGTAAGTATTGAGTAAGGAAGTCAACATGGCATAGATTGTTCTTTGGAAATTTTATAGTATAGAGTGGGCGTGTCTTAACTGCTCCAGGAGCCCCGCCCATAATTAAGGCATTTTTTGAATTTCTTCATGGAACTGAACAACAAATCTGAAGATCAAAGTTTTTAATGTTGTTACTTGATGACTTGGTGTATGAAATGAGGAACTTTGCTTATCTGCTGTATTCACCAGTTCCATGCTTATTTTGATTATATAATTACTATTCATTATATTTATATATTAAAGCAAATGTGATTAATTTAGTTCAGTTTACAAGTTTATTGTGAACATGATATGTTATATAATGTGTAAGGTGAATAAATATTCACATACATTTATCGGACATGTAATATATTGTATGAAATGAACAAATTGGGTACAAAGTTAAAGTCTGTGTACTTCCGTGGGGCAGATATTTGTTTTTCGTCTGTACGTTTATGCCATTTCTTTTACTTTTACCCTAGGAAATAAAGTTCCATTCAACCATTCTCTGCCTTTTTTCCATTCCTTTCTTGATTAAACATACCTGAATGTGATAACCTTGTCGGGCTTGGATTGCATATTCAGCTGTGTTGAAGCAGAAAAGTGGGATAAAAAATGGTAAATACAGAAATGAACTCAATGTTTGAAGGTGATATCTTCAGCCTGCATTGGTTCAAATCAAAACGACTGAGCATAGAGGAGAGCACTTTCAACAAACTTTGAGCAAATGTGGAGAAAAACAAGCTGCAGGGACAACCTTCAGTGTAAATGCGATCCTTTCTTTTTCAAATCACACTAAAATCCATTCCACATTTTTAACTTTGACTTAAAAAAAGGCTACAATGTTGCCAAAAATGATGTTACTGTGTTTGTGTGAGTTGTATGAATAAAAGTTGTTTGGCATTACTTGATGGAAACAAGTTTGTAAGGCACACGTGCATTTGTGTTGTGTTAAGTTATTATATCATAAAAAAACTTCATGCGACCCTCTGCAGAGTTATTAAAGCAGTGGAGCCAATTTGCAGCACTTTTGCAAGTCATTTACAAGGGACACAGTTGGTGTTTAATGAGCCATTACTGCCAAAACTATCTCTGTCACTATGATAAAAAGGACAATGTTGGCTATGAAGCACACTCATTGTTCATAATGACATTTATGAAGGAAGTCAGCAGTGATTTGATGACATTAGTGATGAATACTTCTCGTACGGGCATTAATGAGATGTTCTTTGTGTTGGGTGAAAATGTCACTAAAGACTGGTCTGTAAAAGCCATTAAAGGCATTCCTCAACAAGGGTTCATACAGTCAGAGCAGTGCAATGTTCCACCTTGGTGTCAGCGATAAGCTCTTTCTGTCCTCCAGCTCCTGCTACAACCTGCTGCTTTTTCCATCATTGGAAATGGACCACCGATGGTCAACAGGGCAGCGAAAGCAAAGCAAGTAAAGTAGTAGTAGTAGGATGTAGTCAGACATGGACAACTGGTGGCTTGGGGGGTGTATGCGGTTCTTAATTAGATTTTTGAGCTGCCCCCAAAGTAAATGCAAAATACGAATCAGAAATAAATGCAAAATATGACTCAGAAAAATATGCAAATTGACAGAAAAATACACAAAATAGACAAAATTATTCCAAAAACCCATATTATGAAAACAAAATAAGATAGAATGACAGAAAAATTTACAAATTGACACAAAAATATACAAATTGGCACAAAAATATACAAATTGACACAAAAATATACAAATTGACACAAAAATATACAAATTGACACAAAAATACACAACATGAATCCAAAAACAAAATGAAACTACAAAAATACAAGAAATTACTCCCAACATACAACACAAAATTAAAGGAGGAGAAAAAAAAAAGGAAACCGAAAAGAAAGACACACACACCCTTTGTTGTTTCCTGTAATAATGCTCTCATTGGCAATTATTCTAAATGCTGAGATGGATGTTGATAATGTAGCCCTCGGATCAGACAAACACATTTCTGTGGCCCTTGCTGTGATAAAGTAGCCCATCTCTGATGTATCGTCTGGGGATCTGTATTCAACCCCCCCCCCCCCCCCCAAATCCCCCCACCCCCATTTGTACAGCACACCTCTGTCCATGAACAACGCTTTTGGACTTACAGTTATCCGATGTCTTCAGGGGACATATCCATCCACACAAATATATTCTTGCACAGTTGATCTGTTCTTGTGTGTGTGTGTGTGTGTGTGTGTGTGTGTGAGTCAAGTTGTGTTTGAGGATGTCAATTATATATCAAAGCAGGAACGTCAAAGCCTCTCACAGATGAAGACTCGACAATGAAGCCACGTTCTGTTTGAGGTGTCTGGACTGCGCTGCTAATACCTTTGCACTGCAGCAGGGATCTTTTTCACTCTGCTAACCTCATTCACATCTGGTATGTCAGTTGCATAGAGATGAGTTACATAGAATATCATATTCAAATTATCCATTGGTTTATGCTGTCCTCTTCTTTGATTTCCTCCAGGGTTATCATGCCTGTTGTGCAGCTCCTCTTTATCAACATACAACGGGACCAAAGTGTGTGGGTCAAAATATAGAACATTATGATTCGTTCCTTCTTCGTCAGCATCGAAATCTGGTGTGGATAGATTAACATTTTCCTGGTAAAGAATGAAAGCAAGGAAAGAGACATTCTGGAGAAAGGAACACATGAGCATGTAGAATATCACATCCTCAGGGTCTAGTATGATATTAAACTATTAGCAAATATGTGATAAAAATGGCAGAGCAGACTTATACCGTACAGATGAAAAAATCCTACACAAATCCAACAAACTCAAACCAGTGTCCATACATTTCATAGAACATGAGATTATTATTTCCCATGCACATGTTTTTTTTTTTTTTTGCTTTAGTAACACCTCAGCATTGTTTCCTTTTATAAAACTACAAAAACAACACTGAAACCAGGCTTTTCATGGCAACATTATTATTATTTTGCTATCTGGGTCAGAGTTGAATGGATTTCTTACTGTATTTTGGCCTTCCTCCAAGTCTCTCCCCCCCGTCATTCTCCACACATGCAACTTCCTCCTCATCCTGGACATGCCGAGTGTCAGCGCTTGCCCCGTTTTTTTTTTTTTATCGTTTTTCTTCACCATCGCGACACTCAATAGTCCACTTAGTTCTACACATGCTCTGGTCGAGTGTGCTCTGCTGTGAGCTGCTTTGAGCTGGTGGGAACTTCAGCATCAACTCTCATAGCGCCATTTTCTGTCTCGTAAACTCCTTTCCTCTCCCTCTGAGCTCTGCCCATAGCAGGTGATCTCTCATCCAAAGGTTGGTCACTGCATCATTGTACAAGTTAGATATTCACCGCAGAGCTTCGTCACACTGTCTTCTAGCAACCCCAGCCAAAAAACACAATTCACGTCTATAGACATGGCACTCAATGAGTCCATGTTGAAATTGTTTGTTTTGGTCTGTATTTGGCCCTCGAACTAAAATGAGTTTGACACCCCTGACCCAGATGCAGAAACTGAAGGAGGGTATCTCTGGTAGAAACAGTCAATTTCATTGTAAGAAAAGCCAAAGTTAAAAAAACAATAAGCATGCAGGCACGGGGAAACCCGAGAGGTTAAACCATCACAGGAAGGGAGCAGGAGAGGAAACATGAAACAACAATGACTCAGCAACCATCCTCAAACACTCAGACAAATAGTGAGGGAGGTTTGATTTGGAACAAGCCACACCTAGAGAACTAATCACTCACACCCCCTGTCCCATTAGCAGGTTGGTGTTAACATAAAACAAACATCAGTAATAGAAAAAAACACAGAGCATATTAAAAAGACAGGTAACATTTAACAACCGTGAACAATCTACGTGACATATAGCGCAGAGATAAAAACCAGACCTATATTTTGGGATCATATGACAATTATACATCAGTAGTGTAGATTAACCTACTGTGTGACCCATTAGCACAACAAATAATCAATGACGTCTATTGGCTTCAGTGGATTGTCATTGTGAGATCGTCATTCTCTCATTTTATTAGGTTGATTTTACTCATCATTTTTGTGTAATCACGGGCTGTGGACAGTATTTTTCCTTTGGTGTAACTGCTCGCCTCTCACTGTGTGGCCAGAGATTCTCTCACTACATGCTTTTTGTTTACACTTGTGATCTTGGGCAACTTCCTGTAATCTCAGATTGTATTTATTTACACAGCCCCCACAGTCTCAGTCTTCCCGGCATCCACAACTGGGCGTCCGAGTTGACCCTTTGAGGTTTGAAAGTCAAAGGTTGTCATCACAATTTATTGAAAAGAGAAGAAGGACTGAGCATGTCATATAAGGAGAGTTGGCTGAACACTGGGGAATGTTTGCATATACCAGCATCTACAAAAGGCAAACTGACAGCATTGTTGGTTGATCCTTCAGTTATTATCGAAAGCACAGAATGGTAGATGATGCAAGTGGCTGACGCTAATAAGCCTTTTCATACTCTCGCTCTGGTTCAGTTCTTTTGCGTTAGGTCAAAGGTCAAGAGGGATGAACTCACCATGGCTGACGGTGTAGATTTTTTGATATTTTTTGCCGTTGGAGCATTGATTCCTTAAAAGATATTTTGTGCAAACGTAGCATTGGCCTCCAAGGCAGAAAGACCGAGTTAGCTGCTAAAGCTAATGCTGCACACGAGCTGAAAATTCCGGTTTTGCCTGACATTTCAACAGTGATCCAGGTTCACATTTTGTGAACATGAATCGGCTGATCAGTGCTGTTTCACTAATTCAGAATCAAAAAATACTTTATTTAAATAAATGATCAATTAACAAATCCTATGAAGTTTACAGAGTATACTAATTAATACATTTTATTTGTCAAAATAAGTAAATGGAGGTTGTTTTGGCAAATGTAAAAAATGTAAGTCAGGGTAGGCAAGGTAGGCAGTGCCTACCCAAGGGTCAATTGATATTTTGATTATTTGTTTTAATTACAATATAATTATAAATTATTTATTTTTCCATTTCCAATAGCCTACAGTACCTGTAAGTTCGAAAGTGTCCGCATTTTGTGCGTTTCAGAGCCCAAATGACTAAACAGCGCTATTTCCTGGAACGACTTCCGTCTCACTCAGCTGTAAGGCAGGAGGAGGCCACGCCCCCTCCCAAAAGCACACGACTGCTCTGCCTCTGTTCCCATAGCGTGTTTTTATGTGTTTGCGCATGCGCAGCCAGTTCCCCAAGATGACAACCATTTACGTCCAAAGGCAGCTCTCTATGCTGCCTTTGGACGTAACCACGCTATGCTAAATGCTATACGTAAGTTCACAGTGCATTAGTGAATTGATCCCATGTGACCACTGCTGCTACGTTCTCTAGCTAGTGGGCGGGACAACACTACAGGCAGGATGACAGCGCTAGAGATGATAGAAACTTTCTTTTGAGGAAAAACGACAGCTTTTAAAAGATTGAAGACCAACATCTGAGCAACCAGACGTTCAGCAAAGGCAAGGTCAGAAAATGTTTCACACGTTTCACAGTGAATGGTACAAAAGGAAGGATTGGCTTTGTGGATGCGCCTCACTGAGGCTGTTCCGAGTTGTTGTTGTTGGTATGATGAACATTACTAAACACGATAAAAGGCCAAAATATTGGTCAGATTCAAGTGATTGGAAATAGGCGAGACAGTATATTCTGTTGTTCTCTGTGTATTTTCACCATCTCTCAGTACCACTACCATTAATATATGTTTATTTATAATTTATAATACTAAACATTATAATTTATATTCATCAATTTTATTCACACAATCAGCTAACCATAGATTATGCTAGGCACGTTATTTTTTGCGACTCCTTGTCCATTAAGAACAAATCAAAAATTGGGCTTGAAGCGTCGATGCGTACACATCCATAGATTATACCTACCAAATTTCAGCCTGATCCATTCACGAATAACAGAGGAGTAGCGATTTTAACTAGTGTACACAAGAAGAAGAAAAACACAGTGAGTGGTCCAGTAGCCCGGTCCAATAAAAGCCCAAATATTCAATGAAACGTGTTCGTTGAAAGCGGTATAGGTGAGTGACTGCAGTCTGAATGTTGCGATTGCAATATGTTGGAATGTCAGATAGATTAGGCTGACCTTTATCATACAAAATTCAGCTGAAATTCTCCGCACATAGCCCTAATAGCGTCTCGTTTACATTAATATACCTCTTCACCTATGACCCCCACATGTGCACTGTCAGAGTGTGAAAAGGCTTGTTGGAGGATGGTCACTAAGGCAGTACAAAATTGGGTTGATTGCTGTTGCATTGGTTGGAAAGACTACAAAATATTAGCAAAACGGCATAAAACTAAATAAAGAAAATATAGATTTGAAAGTGATTACGTTACCAAGAAATGGTGAGCTAAAACAGATCAGCATGGAAAGGATGGCAACAGGTAAGAATGACAGGTAGGCACAAACAGACTAACACACACAGAGCGGCACCACCTTAGGTAGACACAGCAGGTAATTAGAGAAGGGAAAACAGTAGAGGTGGGACGATGTCTGAATTTCAAGGGACAGGACGATCTATGATACTGGGCTTATGATAATGATACGGGACGGTTTTGGAAAGGGAAACATGACAAAAATAACATGCTCTCCTATAGGACAGATGTAGCAGAGATGCAAAGGCTTTCATCACCCTCCCCTCCTCCTTTTTAAAATATTGCGATACCACTCATACCGTTGATGATTTACAGTATCTTGTGATGCTTTCATTTTGTGGTATCTTGTCACACAATATATCATCCCATCCTTAGAAAATACCCATGAGGATCGAGTCAAAGGGGAGGGGCCTGCTAATTAACAACAAACATTGAGACAACAACAAACATCATATCAAACTATCTCATTGTACAACAAACTCATGCACACTGGAGTGTGACAGAAAACATTTCTGTTTGTGAAAATTGCCCAGAAATACATATAAGAAAAATAAACCCCTTTTATGGCTTATTTCACCAATAATTGGCATGACTGAAAAGTCAAAAGTACAGTCACTGAGGAGAGTGAACCATTAATATTTGTCAAATAACCTGAGCTACTCACGCCTACTCCACCCATTACATTAGATGTGCTGCTAAACATAGCGCTGAGAACCCAGCCGCGTTTCTGTTTACATTAAATGGAAGATAAGAGTCCACGCAGTCTCAGCTAACTGCACAGTGCTATTCCTGTACCTATGCTTTCATGCCTAACTCCCTCCACTGCCACACCAAGAATACTCCTGTAATTGGCCGGGAGTCCATGGTGCCATTTCCCCTCGCCCTCCTCTGTGCTGCTGTCACTGGGGAACCGGATCAAGGAATGTCAAATCCTGTCCTGTAGCCGTACTTCCTTACACCAAAACAATGCATTCTGAACAAGAACAGAGAGTACCAGCCTTTGGGCCACTTCTCATGGAGCCCTTTAGACCTCTGTTACTCTACCAACAGCTCCACAGTCTGAGATTTGTTATGTGACATGCTGATATAGAGCGAGATGAGTGATAGCAACAACTGCACAGCTCAAAGGAGTTGGAAGTTTTATTTTGGGGAACTATTGACTGCCCCCCAGCTAATATCACAAATTTCACAGGAGTGCAAGGACCTGATGCTAAGTTCAAACCCAAAAAAGTCATGATTAAAAAAGTCAAGGTTCTTCCAAGCGATGTTTACACAATTACAATTACAATTTCACCTCTCAGCCCAGTTCTGCTGGAGAGTTCTTCCTGTTAAAATTGAGTTTTTTCTCTCCACTGTAGCTGATGCTTGTTCATGTGGAATTGTTAAGTTTTTTATTTTTTCTTAAGAAGTTTTTATATTTTGATAGCCCTTCAAGATGACTATTGTTGTAATTTGCGCTTTATAAATAAAGTTTAATTGAACCTCATTTAATTTAGCAGACACTTTAATCGAAAGCGACATACAACATGAGCAGTTACCTGACTTGCTCAACATCTCACAGTGATGACCCAGGTTGTATTCCAATCGGTGACCCTGAATATTACAGTAGACATATATTTGGACAGTGGTACCTCTTTAAATACATGGGTCATGCGTCAAACCTTTTTTAACAAGGCCCCTTCACACAAAACCAATCCAGATATGGATTTGTTCCCTTAACTTCATCCACAAGCAGTAAGGTCTAAAAACACAGTGTTGCTGCATATACTGGGAGCAGAGGGGTGTGTCAGGGCTTACTGCCTCACTCTGGGGTGGAAGTTGGTGCCACTGTGCAAACTGCAGCCTTATCAGCCCAACAGCCTGGTGTGAAATGTGACACAACCCTGGATTCTCCTTTAAGGCATTCCTTTTCTGTCTCTGTGCATTGCACAGTGTGCAAGGGTGCACACTTTCTCTCTGTGTGGGTGCCTATGTTGCGTGCTGGGTTGGGGTCAGGCCTCCATTTTTACCAGGACGCCTGCAGCAGCTGTTCCCTGGTATGTCATAGGGAGCATCACGTCGTGATACAGGGGTCAGAAGCAAACTGAGGTGGCCGTGTGCAGCTTGATCTGCCGACAGATCCTTTCCCTACTGTCTACGGGCAACACCATGGCGGACCAGTACCAGTACAACGCCAGCGAGGAGAAGATTGTGCACGACAGCCACACAAAAGAGATTGATCTGATCAACAGAGACCCCAAGCAGATCAATGAGGACGTGGTGAAGGTTTGTGTATAGCATAGAGACGTAGAAGGGGTTTAATGGTGTGTCTGCATGATTGGGGAACTTATACAAAATACATGCTTGAAAGAAAAAACAAGAACAAGTATATGTACATACATCCAGGCACATTTATACAAAGAGCTATTCCTGTTGCTTAAAGGCAGTGGGAAATGTATTTTGGGAATGAAGCAGCAGAAGCATTTGAAAACGGATACAGTTTTATTTAGGTCACTGTTTAAGCCTGTGAATGTTGTCATGGTATCTACTTTATGCTATAAAATTTAGATATTAAGGCCCTGTGTGCATTTTAGGGAAAACTAAGCCTAAGAAATATCTGTTGAAGTTGGTAAATTGTGATTCTTAAGTAAAGCAAATGTTTGGGACTTACATTTGCACAGTGGTTTAAAGCAGGCGTTCCCAGCTGTTCTGGCTTCCATTAAACCACAATAATGTGGAGAGAAAGAGAGAGAGAGGGAGACACTCCCTTTGTACAGTCAATGAGTTTCTGTTCACTCCAAATAGTTTATTTCAGGAATCCAAGATAACCAAGCATGATCTACTTAACAGTTTAACTACCTCAGCCTTTTTAACATCCGACTAAAAAGTGTGTTTGTGCACGTAAAGGGTTTATTAAAAAAAAAAATTCATGTCACCCAATTTATATAGACTAGTACAGTGCCTGTCGGAAGTGTGTATTCATGTGGGAGCTTAAGTAGAGTTGTCAATTATGGTCAAATAGGTATGTGTTTGAAGGTTGGATGTACAAACAGGTGTACGTACTCTGTACTCAGTAGTTTTATAAAGGGGTATATTTGTGGGTGCAAAGTAAAATAGCTTGTGATTTTCCTGGTTTAATTCTATGGGACATGCGCATGATAAATAGATAAAGTTTGCACCAATGGTGCGGTTTAGGTAGAATCTGATAAAAAACATATTCATTTGTACAAATAAAACTATTTATTTAGCATTTAACATTTCTTAGCGCAGGGGTGCTTATCATCCAAGGTTAGTAACATAGTTCATATACAAACAGATGTAACTTAGAGAGCAGACTGAGAATAACTTTGGCAAATCGGTAATGGAGAAAACGGATAAAGGTCTATACCGAAGCAAAAAAGCTTGAATTTGAAAAACAAGGCAATTTCCATTTTTTCATTTTGGTTTTGGAAACAAATATCAAATGATGAGTGTTTTTTTTTCTTTCGTTTTTCATGTTTTTGTTACATAATGAAAAACAAAAGAACAAATGATACACGAATTTAAATTAACTGAATTACACAAAAAATTAGATTATGTATTTTAAAAAACAAAATGTTATTGTGTTCTTACAAAACATTACGTATGCTCCCTAGAAAAAAAGGCCATGTTGTTTGATTACATACAGATTAAAAAATGAGCCCTCAAACTATTTTTGGGTTAAAAGCCCTGAGTTGCGAACTCAAAGTTTAAAGTTTGCTGCTTGTTACAATAATAATAATAATAATAATAATAATAATAATAATAATAATAATAATAATAATAATAATAATAATAATTATTATTATTATTATTATTATTATTATTATTATTATAATAAACCCAAAAAAACAAATCTCACTAACCAACATTTAGCAGCTGACTGAGAGCATTACTCAGAGGAGTCTTTAAATACTGCTTATTTTGTCCCCATGCTCTCTGGAGGGCCTATCAATAGAAAACCTAATTATGTTTTATGTGACTTTCATTAAACCACTTGGTGGCCCAATGGTTCGCACTTGGTCATTACATAGTGGGTTCAAGTCCGCAACTTGTATTTGTTTTGGCCTTTTAATAGACTATCATTACATTGAGGCGGGTTTACCCTGCCTCGCACCTCAGGGATTAGCTCCAGCAACCGCTGCAACTTGCTACATCAGTGAGTGCTAACCAGGGCTATTTGAAAACCTTTTGTCAATCCATTTCAAAACAAGAGGAAAATGTTTCAGATTCATTTTTTAGGCAAATTTGGGGGGAAACGTTAAAAAATCCTTGACTCTGAATAAATGATTGAACCCAAAAAGCTGAATTGGCCAAAAATATAATAAATAATTAGAACAAAGAGTTCAACATCCGAGCCACTGTTGCTGTCAATCAGAGCTTCTTAGCACAGTGTTATTTAATTACAACTTTAACAACATGGGACAAGAATCTGTTTCCTAAATATTTCAAAGCAGCTGCTTTACAGTGTAAGAAATAAAGTTATTATTATATTATATTTGATTGAAATTCACCTTTTCAAGCTTGTGAATAAAGTAAGATTTCTTCGAAAGCAATGAGCTAGACACAGGAACGAGTTCAGGAATCAGGAGAGCCAGCTGACACACAAAAGGCATAACAAATGAATAAACAAATAAATACATTTACATAATTGTCACATATATATACGTAAGAGCCTTGCTCAAGGGCCCACAGTGATTAGAATGACCCTCTAGTTACCACCAACCTTCTTTAATTAATAAGGCCACTACTGCCATTATATGGGGTTTTTATGATGACTTGACAATACCACGAGACGATAAAGTTTGGAATAAGTGCTGCACAGGATAAACACGTACAGATGATGATTAAAGTAAATATTCTTAAGAAACATGGCTGCATGTGTTTTTGTTTTCCTTGGAAATAATGTGTTTCAAAATGAATGTCTGATGATGGAAGGATCCTGGCTTGTGCAGAAAAACAGCAACAAATCATGTCCACCCATTTATTCCAAAGATATTTTTTGTTAGATGAGTTTCTTCCCACTGCCAATGAGCCAGAATGACTCAAAGTTTCAGAAGTGCCGCCCATCTGTCTGTGTTGAATACAGATAGGTTAATTACTATTTAACAGCTGGGTCACTGATGTTTATTTATTTATGTATTTATTTATTTATGTATTTATTGCCAGATTTTGGGAAGCGAGCAGGTGGTGTGTGCTAAGACTTCATTAAAGTGGCTGCTGCTCTGGTGGGACACATTGTTTCCCTTGTGATTTACTTGTATCAAGGTTTTAGAAAGATTTTCACACACCATTAAAAGGCTCTAATGCCTCTGCAGCCTTTAATTCCAATTTTACATTATGAAATCCAACACTGATGGCTCAGAAAAGGATCAACTCTGGGTTTGATGGTGACATGTAAACTAAAGAACATGCATTAAGGCATTGGTTTCACTGTTAATAACCAATCTGTCTCTAAAATGTCTCATTAGGTGGAGTTTGAGGATGTCATTGCAGAGCCAGATGGCACACACAGCCTGGATGGGGTTTGGAAGCTTAGCTACACAACCTTCACCGTGTCCAAATATTGGTGTTACCGCATCCTGTCTGCTGTGTTTGGTATCCCCGTCGCTCTGCTCTGGGGCTTCCTGTTTGCCTGCATCTCCTTCTGTCACATCTGGGCAGTGGTTCCCTGCATAAAGAGCTGCCTGATTGAGTCGCAGTGCATCAGCCGCATCTACTCACTCTGCATCCAGACCTTCTGTGATCCCTTCTTCGAAGCCCTGGGCAAGATCTTCAGCAGCATTCGTGTGCTAATGCGTAAAGAAGTCTAAGAACTCACTCTGTGACATTTATAGAGTGGTCACGTGAAGTTTGGCGCCTTTTCATACTGCACAAGATCAGCTTGCTTACTCTACTGATACTCCAAGTTCTCCTACTCTGTGTTTAACATGCTGTTTCCTCCCTCCCCTAAAACTCAAAGTGTGGGTTTTATGACCAGAAGTTTAAAGAAAGCTGCAGCTGGCAGCGTGGCTCAAAGGAGCGCTCTGGCACATCTGGAGGGCGAGGTTCTCCTCACTGAAGATATATGAAGGCCACCTGCCATGATGTAATTATATCTGATCTAGATTATGTATAGCTCAGAAAAGAAAATCATTAATGTCCCAACATGGTTAAAACTTGAAGAAAGTGCTGAACTGCCTGCAATACACATCTGTCTGCATTGTTCCTGAAGGCGTCCTGTTGCTGTATGTTTCTGTTTCTATTTGTTTCCTTCAAGTATAATTCATATTCAATTGCATGAGAGGATTTTTAGTAACGTTACGGAAAGCAACAAAGAAGATGAAAGCAATTATAGATAGATATTACTAAAACAAGTTTTTTTTTTGTTTTTTTTCAATCCACATTTGTATCCTTGTTTATTCCTAATTCTGATTCTCTGAACTAAAAGGAGTAAAATAAGAAAAAGTAATACAGTCAAGCTTCTTGGTTTCTTCTGAGTGTTATGCTGTTTACATAAATCCCTTTCCTTTGGTGCGGTAAATGTGATTTATAATTACATGAATTAAAAGAGTGTTTGTGTGGGTTAGTGTGTGTGTGTGTGTGTGTGAAGTGAACACAGAATTAAATGACCTTTATTCCCTCAATCAGTTCCTTTATTAATCAGTGTTTCAGCTACTTGGGATTCTTGTGGAGAAACAAAAATAATTTACATGTGTTGATTATATCAGACTGAATGTCTTCAGCCGGTCTGCTGCTATATGGAGGTAGATTTTGTGTCTTTATTATTCAATTAAACTTTTCAATCAAAGAAAAGAAGTGTGCCAATACAATTATTTGTGTCTCAGATATTTATTTGTGCATTTTATTTGTGCATCTTTGATTGAAAATACTTATTTTTCATTAAAGTAAACTCTTTTTTGATTAAAAAGGTTTTTCTTTTTTAGATTGAAGGGTTTTTTTTTTTTTTGATTGAAAAGTGTTTTTTATTTTTTATTATTATTGAATAATAAAGACACAAATCTACCTCCATACTGTTTAACCAAAATCTATTAAAATAATCTAACACTGAGCTGCAAAACCTGATCCACTAGAGGCCACTGTTGTGTATTACACATTACATGAAACCACTTGGTGTTTCTCTTTAGCATGGTTTCCCATTAGAATTAGAGACAGGGGTAAAGTAAACCTTTATTATAATGAATGAACTGGAGTTGCTGTTATTCAGAGTGATGAGACAGTAACAGTAAAAACTCTTAATGATGATTTTTTTTTTTTTTAATTACAACTTTGGTTGCTTGAAATGCACTCAAAGGCATTCCCACTTTATTTTAATGAAATTAAATACCAACACTACATAAGGAAATACAACATATTCAGGTGGACGCTTTAATATAGATTTGAAAAAAAAAAAAAAAAAGACATTGAAAATACATCTGTATTCCAAACAGCCAAAAATAAAACAAATCCTCTAAAAAACAAATGGCTTTTCTTGCAGTATGAGATTACTTTGTTCTGCATCAGAAACACATGGAACAATAGACGTTACAGACAGCACGACTCAGAATTATTCAGCTTTATTTTTCCACCCGTGAACGATTTTTCAAATTCAATTAAACCACACCCATAAAATAGTGTTCACAAATACTTATTTATCACTATATACATTTATACAATATTTTACACATTTATACAGATTTATTATACATGTAATTTACACTAAAATGCCTAATCTCTTATTTAATATTGTGTACAACTTGGAGTGATAAACATAGTTGTTCTAGTGCTCAGTCACGTTGTTTCAAAATCACGACTGTGTCATACTGTGCGAAAGACCATCATTGTGAAATTGCTTTCTGATTGATTTGATACTTTTATTATTGTTTATTTTTATTTCTTTACAAATGAAAGTCATTATGTAACGCATCCAAGAATAAACCTAAAATACAAGTTCCTAATTTTTGCACCCTGACCAAGCAAATAACACGACTTCACATTGAAAGGGATACAAACCCTAATGACTAATATGACCCAACTAAAAGATAATGTGAAACCTTTAGTAGTAGGAATGCTACACAACCCAACCCCAGTTACCCCCTGGGTGTGTCTTGATAGCGCAGTCTCTCAGCTTAAAGTGAGGAGTTGTACAGTTTGATGGCCACAGGCACAAATTATTTCCTGTGGCGTTCTGTTGAGCTCCATGGCAGGATCGGCCTGGAGCTGAGGGTGGTCCTGTGCCTGACCAGCATATCATGGAGTCAGTGGGTAACGTTGTCCAATATGGAATTTAACTCTGCCAGCATCCTCTCTGTCCCCACTGTCAGAGAGTCTAGTTTTACCCCCACAACTTTGCTGACAAATGTAAACACTGATTGGCTGAAATCTTTAAAATGGTGATTCCCACATTTAAAGGGATATTAAAGCTGCAGTTCGTAGAATCGTGAGGCACTGCACGCTCCCCCTCCCCTCCTGAAAAACTCACCTGTCTTCTAGGGAATGCTTGCGTCCAAGCGCACAACTGTGGAACTCTGTGACTGTTTTCTCCATAGAGACTAGTAACAAATGTAGGGACTTTATCTTGTGTTATTGGAGAGTTTTCTGATGTTTTAGAGACATGAATTGAAAGCACGTATCACTTTCTGTTGTGAGGAGGCTCAGAGCCAGGCTCAGCTGATCAGAGCAGACACACTTCACACTGCAGATTAATTGTGCCTGTTCTCTGTCTCCACCTTAGATAATGTTTCTCTTAGTTTTACAAGCTATTTATCCCATCTGTTATCACTATGTGTGGTGTGTTGGGCAGACTGCGCACGGACTGAAAGCGGACTGCACGCTATTCGCCGCACACACCGAGTCAAATGAACCTTCGCAGTCTGTCCATCCTGAAAATGTTTGTGCCTTTATTCCGTTGCTTCTTCACCTCGTTCTTCCTTTTTCCTCTTGCTTTGCCGTGAAACCGCTGGGCCAAAAACCGCATTAGAAGACTTCTGCTTGAATACAATGCCATGGGACTGTCTCTACTCTCAGATCGGTAACGCGCATAGACTTTTGACGAGCAGCTCGAGCAGCCATTAGTAATGTTTAAAACAGCTCATGGGCTCGCCCTGTTGGTAGAAAGATCTCTGATTGGCTGACTGGCTCTCATTTACAGAGCTAGGAGAAGGAGAAGAGATTTACTGTCCACTCGGAACACTTTGGATTACAATATGCTCAAAGATGATTATGGATTTTTCACAAAAATAACACCAAAAAAAATATTAAAAAATACGTATTGCAGCTTTAAGTGTATTTGAAGGCTAAAAGTTGATATAGAGGACTCCAAAAAACTTTAATTAGTGAAAAAATGTTATTATTCAGCTTAAGACCGATCAGTGAATTCATAGGATGGGTTGTGTACATAGACTTTATGTTTTTATCTTTAAACAGCTGCAAACACACAAATATATAATACTATACATATCGATTCCAACCTCTAATAGATAATCAGACAAAAAGATGATCACTTTTTAACTTATGAGTATTACGGCAAAAACTTATTATAACCTTAATGTTATTTTTTTTTTTTACTCTACAGAGAAATATTATACTGTCACCATCGTATCTGATCATGTGCTAGAAATCTGTGTGATGCTCCTCTGACTGTTGGTGCTTTTAATGACAAATGTGGGCGAGTTGCTCTTATGGCTAGAATCCATGTCGCGTTCGCAGCGACACTGAGAGGATGAGAGGAAGCGTGAGGAACAGCAGCGAAAGTTCTGCTTGAGGTCGTGGAAAAGATGTCCGGCAAAGCACATGTAGATCCATGGGTTGCAGCAGCTGTTGAGGCTGGCCAATAGCATGGAGATGATGAACGGCATAGCTGCATGCAAAGAGAGAAGAAGCAACATCACACTGTCATTGATTTATACATAAACAATCACATATATATATATAAAATAATAGGGTTTTTTAATCCGTGTACCTTTCGTTCTTTGGTTATTTTGTATCAAAACTAAATTGAAATTTTTTAAAAATTTAAAAAAAAAAGTTTTTTTGTTTCATTAATTTAAAACCAGAAACAGAAAAATGGAAAAACCAAACAAGCAACGTTTTTGTACAGCGGGGCGATTTTTCCTGAAAAAAAAAAACTTCGAGTTTCGATTCGATTTTCGATTATTTTTTTTCAATGCACTTAAAAATGACTGCAAACATCAGATATATTGTCAAAAGTACAACTTTATTGCAGTGATTGTCCTCAAGAGTTAAAATCATAGAACAATCCCAAAATAAACAGTAAATGAGGTTCTGTCATTCAACAATTTCAAGCATTAACCCAGGTTTAAGCAACAGTGCAACAGCAACTTCACAGTAGCTTAAATTTTTGGATTAAGAAATCAGATAACTACATATTTTATAACATCTAACATTACAATTAAAAAAAATAATAAACTCTTCCCTTAGCATCTCAGCATAGTGCAAATAAAAAAGTTTACATGCCTGTGGCACATATAGCTACTCAAAGGGTAAACAAATGTAAACAAAAAGGGGGCTGGCTCAAATCGGAACTTGAAAAAGTCCGAAAAAACTATGGTGGGAAAAGGAAAAAAAATGTAAAATAAAAAAAAAAAAATAAAAAAAAAATGAAATTTGAATTTGCAAAATAAAAATAGTTTTATCTACAAATTCGATTAATCGATTAAAATTATTTTTTTGCCCAGCCCTACGTGTTTGTGTGATATCTGGATATTTACGGGGAAACTAGGACGACAGTTTCATGTTTTAATCTCACCACATAGAACGACCGACAGACGAACTTTTACTTTGCTGCGTTTGATAAAAATAATCTTGTATCATGTTGTCCACCTCACACTGATGGCAGAGGTGTCATTTGTGTCAATGACTTTTTGTTAAAGAGTTATTGATGCTGGAAATCCGAATCTATAAATATTTGCCAACTTTACCGAACAGTGTTACGGTCCAAATAGTGTCCAGATAATCTGGTGACTAGGTGGAGTTTTGTTCCCGGACATAAAAAAAGCAACTCATAAGTCACATTACTGGTGAATCGAAATGCTATTATTACATAAATAAATCAAAACCAAAAAATGGATGTTACGTAAAACAGGCACATATGTGGAACCAGGGGTGGTGTAATGAATCTACTGGTGCCCCTCGTTTCTTATGATAAACTTGTGTGTGTTGTGGCTGCCGTTAGCGATATTTATAACGTGCAAAATTAACATTTTTACTGCCCTCAAAAAGCTGTAATTTGTTTTGCAAAAGTGTCAAATGGTAGAAGTTCTAACATCTATTGTTCCTCACACCAGCCCCACAGTCGATCGTCAGTCATCAGTTCATTTGGATACTATTTGGATCGTAACACCGCAAAACAAAACATAAACGTGAGCAGCTTTTTACGTGCTAAAATATTCACAGACTGAATGAAAACATGAGCAGGACCCAAAAAACTGCAAAAAAAAAATCATAAACAGTCCTATCATGTGAGGAGACTTGGTCCAGGACCTGGGAAACGAGGTGCAGCGGACTTCAGATCTCGCTCTAATGTCCCCGTAAATATCACACAAACAGATTAAGTTTAGAAAAAGAAAAAGAAATTAAAAACAGAAAAACGCTGCTTATCTGGTTTTTACAGTATTTCTGTTTTGGTTTTAAATCAGAAAAACAAAATAACCAAACTGTTTATTTGTTATTTTGATTTGGTTTTAAAACGGAATAACCAAACAACGAAGGGTACACAGATTTTTTTTTTTTAATAGAATGAAAGTACTAAAAATGTGTCAAACGCGCAATAAGGAAACTAACAAAACAACATTAATACAGACAAAAGGAGAAACAAATTCACTAAATGACAACAAAAACACACATAACCCTTTAATCTTTACTGTAAAAATGCTCAGATTTGTAAGTTTTTTAAATGCTGACAAAGATATCATGATGTGGCACTTGGGATGGAGAATCACATTTTTGTGGCCCAAACTGTGAACAGAGTGGCCCCTCTCTCCTCCAGGTACTCAAATGTTAAAGTCATGACCAAAATATCACGTCAGATTAAATCTAAACAAGTAATTGCTACAAGACGTGTCCTGATATTTCCTGTAAATGCATCCGTGAAAAGCCGTTTCTGGCTATTTGCTAACTATGCTATTTCAAATTGTCCCATGTGCCACTGGGGGGCCAATTTCTAACCATCATCAGAGGTGAATAACGTTGACCAGCAGAGAAACCGTGGCTCAGGTGGTGGGAGTAATGGTGGTCATGGGGTTATGCGTCTCAATGCGTCTCAGTTACTCATTGGTAACAGCTCTGTGTCATTGGTGTGTGAATGTGAGTGTGAATGAGCTAATATCGTGGAGCACTTCGGGGCTACTTTAGTGGTAATAAAAGTGTTACAGAAATAATTTCCATTTACCAGTCTTTGTAACTAATATGCTATCAAATAAATATAGAATATGAAATGCAGAGGCTAGTGTTTTAACAGGTTCCTGCTCTCAAAACTTTAAATATTTAAACATTCAATAAGTTTAATTCAATGTGCTCCTTTTTTTTTTTTTTTACTGATCCAACTGTAGTGGCTCATTGTACAACGTTTGATGTTAAAAACAGTTTATCATGACTGTAGAATGTTTCTCTGTTCTAATGTAAAATATTGTAGCATTGTGTGCAGCATTTGATAGATTAGGAATCTATTGGCACACTCACTGGGGGCAAGGGTTGGGGTCAATTACATTTTCAATTACCCATGTTCAACTACAATTCAATCACAATTACAGTGACCAGCATTGTTTCGTATTACAATTCAATTACGATTACAGTGACGAGCATTGTCTCTAACTACCATTATTTTTTTTTACCCTCAGAAAGTCAATTAAAATTACATTCTCAATTACTAAAGTTCAATTAAAATTAATCACAATTACTGAGCCTGAAATAAATAACCTGCCTCCTGTGTTAGCTTTCTGTTAGCATCTTTAATGATAACCGCTCCCAAATCAGCTGTAAAATACACTAAAAACAAATATCTATCATCTAATTTCTTTCCTATCTATTGGTTCCCTATTTTCATTGATTAAGCTTCCTAATCAATGAAAATAGGTTTTAATATTCTTGGTGTGGTCATCTGAGCCTTTTTTTTGTGTCAGTGTACCCTTTGATTATTATTCGGTTTTTTTTTTGTAAAACGTGGGAGAGCTTGATATGAAACATTTTAATAATTGTTAACTAACTACATATGTGTAGAACTGTATATCGAACTCTAACATAGCTCCCAAGTTTAGCGTTTAATTATAACTGACAATTTTTTTGAGAATTTTCATTGCAGTTACATTTACTGTCAATTATCTGAACTCAATTATAATTCAATTACGATTACAACAGTAACAGATTTTTTAACATTACAATTACAAGTTATTATTATGCTATAACTGTAATTAATTATCAACCAACCCTGCATCTTTTCATCGCATTAAATAACTGTTTATGCTTCATTTCCCCTGCATTTTGACATTCTGACATTTGTCACAGAAGGACATCACAGGTGGGTTTATTGATGCCCTTTTCCTCAGTGTGAAAGCTCTGGCAAAGCACCTGCGTGACAAAAACTCATCCAAATAACAAGAACGCATGCCTTCATCCAAACACATGTAGCCGTACAGCGCAGTGAAAAGGATTGCTGAAGGCCTGCTGGTAATGGGATTGTTGTCTGAGCAACACTGTCAGGGAGATGCACATTTTCACAGTGGGTATTAAAGAAAGTTGAATGCATTGGCCCAGCAGCGTATAGCGGCTACTTTCACTGAGCCATTGCATTTCAAGAAGCCATGAGAAATACATGGAAATGTTTTTTAATGTCTAAGCGTTCAAAGAGAGAAAACTGTTTACCAAAGCAAGGATGTAATTCTGTTATCTGTTCTTTTAATAAAAGACAAAATGTCCACTTAGATGTATAGGGCTGGGCAGAAAAATCGATTTAATCGATTCATCAAATTTGTAGATAAAAACGATTTTTAGTTTGCAAATTCAAGTTAGATTTTATTTATTTTTTTCTCCCTACCACAGTTTTTCACGTCTCGTCCTTGTGGGTTACTGTAGCACGATGTGAGCCAGTCCCCTCTTTGTTTACATGTGTTTACCCTTTGAGTAGGCTACATATGTGCCACAGGCATGTTTAATTTTTTATTCGCACTATGCTGAGATGCTAAGGGAATGTTATGTTATAAAATATGTAGTTATCTGATTTCTTAATCAGAAAATTTAAGCTACTGTGAAGTCGCTGTTGCACTTTTTCTTAAACCTGGGTTAAAATTTGAAATTGTTGAATGACAGAACCTCATTTACTTTTTATTTTGGGATTGTTCTATGCATTTTAACTCTTGAGGACAATCACAGCGATAAAGTTGCACTTTAGACGATATATCTGATGTCTGCAGTCATTTTTAAGTGCATTGAAAAACAAATCGAATCAAAACTCAAATTTTTCTTTGAAAAAATCTGATTTTTTTTTTTCAGGCAAAATCGCCCAGCCCTACTTCGATGTGATATTTCCCTCGGAGATAGACACCAGCAGACCCCCGTGACCCTGAAAAAAGTAGCAAGCGGGGTCACAAAATGAGTCGATATGAAATTTGTAATGCAGCTTGTGTGTTAAAAAGACTGTCAATGTTGATATTTGACTTATGCCCTTGTGTAATCACTTTTTATCCTTCCTTAAACCTCTTCTTGCTGATCCTCGTCTCTAATGTCACTCCTGAGCTCTTATAAAAGCACTTCCTTTTGTTAAATAATAATCTAAAACTAAAAATCACAATCTATTAAAGTTTGAATCTAAAATAAGAGTCACAGTCACACGTTTGAGATGCTGCCATGACTCAGGGCCTATACCATTATGAATTTGTCAGAGGGGATAAGGCTACGGTTCTAACATGTCTCGAATAATCAAAGAAAGTATGAGGTAATAGTCCCCCGTGTCTCCCACAGGAAAAGAATCAATCACTTTGTGGATTAAATTAAGCAGTTCTCCTTTGGGTGGCGCGTCACTCACATCACCCTATAAAAACTCTCCAGCAATTAATTAGACATTAAAATGCTGATTCAAATTGATTCCTTACCAATAAAATAAAATAAAAATATTTTTTACTACAGTTTGTGTGTGTGTGTGTGTGTGTGTGTGTGTGTGTGTGTCATACACTAATGCAAATCAATAATCGGCAGGAGTGTGAGTCATCCTCCAAAGCCTCCCAGTTCAGCTGGAAGGTCGGTGTGTGTGTGTGTGTTTGTGCGTGTGTGCGTGTGTGTGTGTGTGTGTGTGCGTGCGTGTGTGTGTGTGTGTCGTGCGTGTGTGTGATTAAGTGTTAACCTTTCAGGTGTTTTTGTTTCCTCCATAATGAAATCAGGAGAACTGCTAAATGTGAGATCTCAGATGCATTTTCTTCAACAAATCTTCGGCGAATGGGGCATTTTGCTGTTCTCTGACATTTCCAGGACTCGTTTGGATAAACTTAATCTCATGCTAAAATCTGAAAACTTCCTAAGGCTGAAAGATTTCTGCTCCTTCATGTAATTACAGTGTAATCACACCTGATATATCAGTTGATCAGGGAGACGCGTTTCAGAGCAACGGTTTAATTTGGCTTAATGTGCACTGACTGGCATTATAAAGATTTAAGATTTGAGATAAATTATTGTCCCTGTGATGTACATACAAGGACATTTAGATTTATTTCATAGCTCTAAATTACATCCAAAAAATGAGATTGTTTCTCATTTTTTTTTTTTTTTGTTATTTAAAGGGATCCTCCACTGTTTTTATAAGTTTGGCTCAAAATATATGGTTGGTGATGTCATCTGGGTAAACTGCCTCTACGAAGCTGGAATGGTTTAAACGGTTGTTTTTTTTTTTTGCTTTTATATTCAAAGAGCCATCTTGTGCAGCTTTTGGTTGCAGTAAACAAACTGCAAAGGAAAAGGTCTCGTTGTGAACTTGATTTATTTCTCAGAAGACGATAAAATATGCAGTGGTTGGGTTTATGCTGTCGGAAGAACGTCAGTGCTGAAAGGTCTCTGTCTCTGTCTGGTACATTTTGATGCTTCTTTCTATACGCAAACGCCACGAGGCTTCATACTGAGCTGCTAGAATCACATAATGGATGCTTAAACCAGATGCAGATTCTGACTGTCTTTGCTAACAAAACAACTGGACCAGTTCATCCTTCCAGTGTAACAGGTTTGTAGGTGTATTCATACAATAATAATTGTATTGTATGTAAGCACACAGATATACCATTGTAATAATAAATATATATATACATAATAAATACTATTATCACATATTCACCTTGAAAACGTTTACTTTGGGGAAAGTGCTATAAGTTGATTAGGTTTATATAGGAAAACGACTTATTATAACATATCATGATTATACACTACAATTCGATATTACAATATATCATGTTCATACAATGTAATTATCTTGTTTGTAAAATGTGATGTTATACAACATGTGTAGAATATATACATTGATATTCATGTTTTTATATCTCTTAATATTGTTATCGTGTATTAACGTCATACTGATCCACTCTTTAAAAGTGTTAATAGACCATATGTCCAATGTAATTATGAATTTCCTTTTATTCTAGACACTAGATGCAATTCTGAAGAGAAAACCAGCTCCACCACTTTAAATGTAAATGAAGCTCACCATTAAAAGGATATTAAATGATTTTTGGTCCATGTTAGACATTTCTGTCCTCACACATTTGTAACTAGAAACAGTCCCTCATATTGCATTGTCACCTAAATGTCACCAAGATATTGAGGAAAATCTGTTCATCCATAATAATCATTTTGTTCGAGATCTCGATGAAACTTGATGCAGTGATAGAGGAACCAACTCTTATTGTCCAGGTCAAATTTCTGGAACATTATTCAATCATAAACCGAAAACAAGGATTTTGGTCATTTTGCCAATGATGACAAATATGGGTTTTTTTGTCATTATTATTTTAAAATGTATCCATTTTGGATATTTCCTTAAAATTTCATAAAAATCTGTTCATTTTTTAGTTCGACTTGTTCACAGATAAGCAAATAATTAAATATATGAACTCACTAAGTAAGGACAGCTTTACATTAAACTAGTAGTTTGTCAGAAAAAAACAGGCTCATTGAGTCCCCCCTGCTGCTCCTGCAGCCTTTGGCAGATTGCCAGAATGAACCGCGACCGAGGAAAAAGAACCAATCAGAGCCAGGATGGACTGTCTGACAGCTGTTCCTCATAGTCCCCGCCCCTTTCCGGTGGCTGGAGCGTCGTCTTTTTTTCAGTGTATGGTCTGGAGGAGTAGAAGATGGAATTGGTGACTTTTCTGCTTGAAAGGTAATTACTGCTGCTTGATTTACATTATGTTCGATGTGTAATTGTTACACTAGAACTCTGTAGTGCATGTGTTGTTCATGTGTGTGCGCGCAGCAGCCTCTGTGTGGGCTGCTGTAAGTGACACTGTGTTGTTGCTGCTGCTGCTGAGGTGTGTGCACAATGAGAGAGAGAGAAGTGCTGCAGTAATATGCTTTTAACAGAGCATGATGTATTACTGTGATGTTGCTGTCAGACTAACGTTAGCTTGTTAGCTCCTCTGAGGGAGGGACTTTGGAAAGTTTGGAGGCAGGGCAAGAGAGCAGCGGGGAGGGAGGGGGAGAGAGGGATCTGAAAGTTGTGGACTGCACCTTTAAATATAAATGTATTGTGTTTGGAAGTGATTCATATTTCAACATAACCAACACTGCTACACTTCTGTCAATGCACAGATTTCTAATTTGCACATAATGTCACTTTGTGTTAGCCCTGCAATAAGCAGTCAACATTATCACTGGTGTAACCTGCTTTCCATCATTTGTTCACTTCAAAAGAACTTAAAAAAGCAGCCCAAATGGACATTAAACTCAAAAGCCATCCTGGCTGTTCCGAGTTATCCAGATACGTTGCTGTATTTACATCAAAACGTCAGAATGTTTAGTCTTCAAACTCTTTAAGTCCTCTGAGCTTAAAGCAACACAAAGTCCTGACTGAGGAGAAAGCACGGCTACTGTATGAAACCACAATAACTGTTTTAAAAGTCGCCTAATAGGAGAATAATGTAGATCATTTGTCTACAATCGAAAACTATGAACTGGAAAGAAACAAACCTTACCCATCAGTTGAATGGAACACCATTTAATTTGTATAATTTGATACGTACAACACATCATTGACAACAGAGACTGGATCCATTGTTGGCAGTATTTCTCAAATGGGGGTACGTGTGCCCCTATGAGTACGCAATGGCACTACAGGGGGTACTTGAGAGAGAGAGAGAGAGAGAGAGAGAGAGAGAGAGAGAGAGTGGAAAATTAACAAAAGAAGTGTCAGTCTTGGTTGCACTCCACGCGTGAGACGATCGCAAATGATAAAAACTCTAGAAATAAATCTACTCTGGGGGAGTTTAAATAGGGTCGCCTGATATTTCTGAAAATTTTTACTGAATTTCTGAAATTGTGAAATTATCATTATTATTATTTTTATTAAAACAACAATCTAAACAATTGCATTTCTATACTTTCACTTTGTGAAATATAAATGGAGTTCAACCAAAATACAGAAAAACATAGAATATCTGAGCTCAAACATGACCAAAAACTTATTCTAGAAAAAACAAAACATTGTAGTCGGACAAAGGGGGTACTCGGATTCAGAAGTAAGAGAAAGGGGGTCAAAAAGAAAAAAAAAAAAAATGTTTGAGAAATGCTGGGCTACTGAACCGTACAAATTCTGGGCTCTGTTTTGCATGAAAGAGTGCAGCTACTGAACACTTGACGTGGACACATGGACACACTCATGCATGACACTATCATGCGGCAAGTACACAAACACTGGCATGTGTCACTGTCAGTTCAGCTCTGAGAGCTGCACTCAGGGAGCCTCTGCAACAACACACTGGATTCACAAGGAGAGCAGCTACTGCACTTTATGTTTGGGCAGGTATGAAAAAATATCAGATCAAACATGATAACAAAAAGTAGCACCAAAGCCCTAACTTTCATTCATCAGAGCATCACGTATCCTCCTGTGATAATGCTTGGATAGATACTGTAGGTAAATAAAGGGTGTGGACAGTGCAGCTTGAGAAGGATAACAGTGATTCAGATCAGTCATCTGGAACCATTTGCACAAGCTGATAGCAAACACAATTAATGCTAATCCTGCAACAAGATGCTGATTCTCTGTTTACCAACAGACCTTTTGGCAACACGTGTGCTTAACTGGAAATTAACATTTGCCACTACTTTTATACTATGAATCAATGACAATTTTCACAGTAGTGATGGAAACCTTGGCTCTTAGGCTCGTATGTGTCACAGCCAAAAAATACAACTTCAAACTCGCAAAATATAATATAGAATATAGTTGTCTTGTATCTCTAGTTTTGATCCTGTCTTGATCGATTTCGTAGATTGGCCTGTTTGATTTGTATTTTTTTTTTTTTTTTTTCTATTTTAAGGGATTCAAACAAATTGCAAATTTCAACCATGCACCTAAACCCAACTCCAGTACCTTTAGGGCCCTACACAACCCTACGCAACATGTTTTCCAAACACTGTTGATCAAAATAAAATATTAAAATGAAAAAGGTTTATTCAAAAGATCCCTTATGCAATGATGATGAAATTTGGTTAACAATCATGTTACTCTTAATAACCCAAGATAGAACACACACACACACACACACCCCCCCACACACACACACACTTATGAACAATTTCTGGGTAGTTCTGACGCAGTGACTCTAAATAATGAGGGTGTGACCAGGTTGAGATGTATTGAAGTATGTTATTTTAATTATATAATTTTAATGCTGTTACATGTCTTTAGCGGTGCCCAGAATAACAGAGCACACCAATATAATCAGACTATTACTTTTTTTTTTTTTAATTTCGTCAAGAAAATACAGATCTTCATGTGTTTTCACTTCAAGTTGTTATATATGAAAATGCGTAAAAGGGTCCCCCCCCCCCCTTAACGAGAAGATAAGCGGACTGACAGCATTTCTTAATGAAGCAAGCAACTTATTGCTTCAGAATGTCTGCAAATATTAGTGTTTTAAAATATTGAATATTTATTTGATGTTGCAATTGCTTAAAAAAAAAACAAAAAAAAAAAAACGGTGCCACATTCGTATCATATCAAAGTCGGTTATAGGTGCCGCACCCAGTTCACTCAATGATCTACAGCCACAGGAAATAGACAGCACGTGTAGGATGTGCACGTGGGCGATTAGACTAACTATGAAGTAATCAAATGGCTTTCTGTCGCCTCATCTATCATGCATAATTAGCACATGGATGGATAGTTGGTGCACAGTCTAACTCATTTTCCATATTTAATATCACACCCTTCCTTCCTCCGCTTATTAAAATGATCCTCTTGTTTCCAACTCGTGCGTAAAAGCCGACTTTGCGCGTAGCTGTTTTATCCAAAAGAGCTTTGTTCAGATGAGTGATAAACAACGTGATAGGGTTTCAAATACTTCATGAGTTTGAGCAACCAAACGTGTGCGCATTTACGCGCGGAGTGAAATAAAGAGTTGAATCCATCCTACCCTCACGGGGCGCAGCTGGATCCCACGCAGACCACATCTGGACGGAGAAAAAGGGGGTCCAGCAAACGATGTAGGCCACCACGATGACGAAAGTCATCTTCACGGTGGTTATCTTTGCCTTGGAGATGAGCTTGACGCTGCTCACGCGCGTCAGTGTGTTGACTTTGGAGGGTTTGGGGGTCAGGCTTATACACTGCTCTCTCATGGTTTTCAGTTTAAAGTTTTGCCAGATTTTGTAACTGATCAGCCCATAACAAATGGTCAATGTAGCCACTGGGAGGATGTATATGGTCAGACTAATCCATGTGATGTAAGCTTTGGCGCCCCAAGGTTTCACAAAATCTCCCCAGCAGTCATACACTCCTGATCCCACAGAACCAACCTCCCTCAGGGAGAAGATGAACATCTGAGGGATGCTGAAGAGCAGACTGATGATCCAGGAGAATATGACATAAAGTCGATCTTTTCTCCTGTGCAAGGAGCGAAGAGGCTGACAAATGGCCAAACACCTGTCTATGGACATCAGCACCAGCATATAGGTGGAGGCGAACATCCCAACGACCTGTAGGTACTTCACCAACCTGCACAGTATGTCCGGTCCATAGAACCTGAAGGTGATGTCCCAGATCAGCTGAGGGAGGACTTGGAAGATGGCCACAACTAAATCAGCGATGCTCAAATGCTTCATGAAGTAATACATGCGGGACTGGCTGTGTTTGGTGGTATGGATAGCCAGCAGGACGCACAGGTTCCCCACCAGCGCCAGGAGCAGCACCAGGCCGAGCACCGTCACCTCCACCTTGGCCACCTCCTCATTCCTCTTCAGAGGGTTGCTCTGGTTCAGAGGACTGCTTTGATTGATCGCACTGGAGTTCATCCACGAGTCGTTAAACTGCCAAATGTCACTCTCGTTCAACATTCTTTCCATTGCCGCAGCGTCGTCCTCTGCAGATGCGTCAGGGCTGCGCAATCACGCAAAAAGTGAAACGGTCACCTGGAAGGTCCTGAGTGTCCATGAGTCCTGCGTGTGCGTCCTCAGGGCGATCAAAACATGCTGAAAGGATCAATTCACCTTTTTGGAGTTGTCAGTCTCCCATTCTTTCTATATTTATATATAAAAAAAAAAACCTAAAAAACCGATTAACTAAAAAGAAAAGAAAGCAGAAGAGACTATGCAGTAATCTCAATTATTCTAATAAACTCCGCAGTTAAGGATCGAGACCACTGAACTAAAGTAGTTTTTCCAAAGCAACCTTATCCCTAAAACGCGTAACAATCTTTTAAAAATATATGTAACCACGTTTTCAAAAATCTAAGTTATAGTTGTAAGGAAAGAAAAGAAACGCTGAGACTTCCACATCGTTCCTGCTATAGGATGAAACTGAACAGCAGCGCAGAGCAGTAGCCAGTTATAATGTCCCAGGCTCAGTGTGACAGGAAACAGACGTTCCCATCATCCCCACTAGGTGTCCACCATCCATCAACAACTTCCTCCTCACAACAGGGACCACACACACGTGGGGAAGCCCATCAGCTGAGAGGAATACTGCCCTATCTATAAACCCCAATGTAAAAAACATCATAATGATGATATTCATCTAATTAGACTCCCTTTAATGAAAAAGTGATTTCATTAGAGTGAGTGAACTAATAATAATAATAATAATAATATTAATAATAATAATAATAATAATAATAATAATAATAATAATAATAATAATAATAATAATAATAAATAGATTTGGCGATATTACGATTCTTGGATCAATTCAAAATGCCTCCATATTGATTTTTTTTATTTATTTATTTATTTTTACCTTTATTTAACCAGGAAAGTTTTTTCCACTGCAGTAAACATTGTAACTGTTGACCAGCTTGTGTTTTTTCAATAAAATCTAAAAAGAAAGTACTAACTTTCTTAATTCATTTGTTGTTCAGGCATACACCTCAGTTAAGTTGAACTATATATATATGCAAAATATATTTCATACATCATGTTCTCATGAAGGTGTACACATTTACATATCAGTTGTTTCTTAAGTCATATATGTAATTTAAAAAAATCGCAATAACTGCCATATAATATCAGGATATATCGTATCGTATTGTAAACTCCTAAAGTAAATATAAACAAGTGCATAATATCAAAAGCTATAGGCCAACATTTTCATTTGAACTTGCAAAAATGGGACAAAAAATACCCTTGGAGGCTAAATTAAATCAAAAAGTGTGTTTTTACATTCAGAGTTAAGGGTGTTTGTAAAAGTTTGGGAAATATATGGTGGATTAAGCCACAGTGGTTTTAGTAGTTATAAATATAAGTGATGCAGGCACCGTCTTGCAAACATGAGCTGCTCTATAAAATTATAGATTTAATTGTTTACATTTTTGTATGTTAGTGGATACTAGGTGTTCTACACTGGCTGTGCTCACCAGATGATGAATATGTCCTCATTTCATTTTTACACTGAGTCAAGTGCTGGAGTGATGTGTACACAAGTAAAAGTAGTGGTTTCCCTCCCAAAATGAAATACCCAGAAGACTAATGTAAAATTATAATTATTATTAAAAAAAACAAAACAAAACAAAACAAAAAAAAAACAAGAAAAACTTTAGTCTTTCCCTGCGGCTCACTGCTAAACTGGCCCACTGACTGGTGCCTAGTGGTTGGGGACCAGTACTCAGCTAAAACATGAGTTAGGAGATACGACTAAATCAGAATTTAATCAAAAGTAGTTAATTATGAATATAAAGTTGCTGCTATGAAACAATGATTGAAGTAAATGATTAAATTCATATAAAAAAGGAGATTCTGTCAACAATACTCTTTTGTCTCCATAATGTGACATGAATGAATGAATGAATACATTTATTTTGTTGTCCATTCAATGCACATTACATTGTCAAATACCACATTCATCAAATACATCTCAACCAATAATGGATTGGGCTGAAGCAACTTGCTTATATGAGCCTGTCCAGACATTACAAACTAAACATTTAAACTATTTAAACACAACAACAATTCTCAATTATATTTGATACATTCCTAATTTCCAATTAAAAACACATTTTCTTTAATAACTTATTTTCCTGATATTAACACATATTAACAGTGTATGTGTTAATCATTTCATATTTTAAAGTATTTTTAAATGTAGATAGTGTGTTAATTGATTTGAGTTGATCATTAAGATCATTCCAGATTTTTATTCCAATAATAGATACACTTCGTTGTCTATTATTAATTCTTGCTTTTTTTTGTTTCAAATTGAAGAAAACCTCTAAGATTATAATGACTGTTTCTTAATTTGAAGAATGCTTGAATACCTAAAGGAAGATCTTTGTTTACAACTTAAAACAACATTTGTAGTATTTTTAACTTAACTATATCCATACATTTTAATATATTTGATTTTATAAAAAGTTCATTATATGGTCACGGTATACCACTTTATTAACTAATCTTATTGTCCTTTTTTGTAATTTAATCATTGGGTCAATGTGTGTTTTACAAGCATTTCCCCAAATTTCTGAGCAGTAAGATAGATAGGGAATCACACGTGATGAGTATAATATTTGCAAGTATTTAATATTTAACAAATATTTAATTCTATAGAGTATAGCAATGGTTTATAGATATTTTACACTTGATGTGCTGTATATGTGGTTTCCAGTTAGTCTGATGGTTGATAATCACTGCCAAGAACCTTGTCTCATAAACCCGCTCTATTTCAATCCCATTCCAATACAATTTTAAAATGGGTTGAACCCTACTGGACCCAAAAATTATACATTTTGTTTTTTTTCTCATTCAATGATAGCTTGTTTAAATCAAATAATTTTTTTAATAAAGTCAATTCAGTTTCAACCTGCTGAATTAACAGGTTTATGTCATGGCCTGAACAAAACAGATTAGTGTCATCTGCAAAAATCACCAACTTCAATATTTTAGATACTTTGCAAATGTCATTCAAGTAAAGAATAAATAGTTTGGGCCCCAAAATTGAGCCCTAAAAATAAAGTGTCTAAATGACATTTAGTTTCATTAAAGTAAGTTTTTAGCCAAATACATCAGTAATGCACCATATTTGAAGCTCCTTCATGACATCACAGGGTGTGTTTACTGGCACCAAAAAGTGCACCTTTTTCTGAAAAATCACAAGAAGTCACAGTGCATATTTCCAAAGTATCGGCTTTGTCGACATATGCTTTTTATCACCCATATCACAACATCTAAGACGAATGTGAGAGGCTGCAAAGAGCTTTGGGAGAAGTGTGAAGATCTTCTGGGATTTCAAGCTTTGTAAGATGACTTTAAAAAGACAGAGACCTAATCCATTAGTTACAGCTGATTTGACTGTAATGACATAAGACAAGGTTTAAATGTCACAGATAATGATAATGACATTATTTTCACGCATCTTTTGAGAGTTATTATCTAAGCCTTTATGTCGATGAAAAAGAAAATATTGTTGCTTTTGTTGAACTGGCGACATTGTGTCATCTCTGTGTTAATATGCATGTACAGTGTTAAATTCCAGTGATTCCTCTGAACACTTGTTACTTTTCTTCTTACATGTGCTGCCAAGAGTAATGATCGCCTCAGAATTAAGGACAGAAATGATAAAAAGAAGGACAAGTGTCATCTTAAGATTCTATTTGTTTAAGACTGAATGTACACAGCAGGGTTGGGGTCAATTACATATTTCAGTTGCAATTACATTTTCAATTATCACGTTCAGTTACAATTCAATTAGGATTAAAATGACTGTCTATTTTTCTATTTAGAATTAAATTACAAATACCGTTTTATTTTCAGAAAGTCAATTAGAATTATTTCAATTACTGAAGTTCAATTACACTAAAACACAATTATTGAGCCTGAAATAAATAACCTAACAAAAGTTCATCTTCCTCTTGCATTAGCTTTCTGTTAGCGTCACTTAAATCAGCTGTAAAATAAACTAAAAACATTATCTACATCATCTAATTTGTTTTGCATCTCTTATTTATCTTGTTAGGCTTCCTATTCAATGAAAATATAGGTTTTAATATTATGGTGTGAACATCAGAGCCTTTTTTGTGTCACTAAACCCCTAAATTTACAGTATACTGTATTATTTTAAATGGTAAAATGTGGGAAAGCATGATAAGAAACATATTCTAATAATTGTTAACTATATGTATTGAACTGTACATAGAACTGTAACATGGTTCCCCAGTTTTGCGGTAAATCATAACTGACAATTTTTATAGAATTTTCATGGCAATTACAATTAACTAGACTCAATTGCAAATTAATTACGATTATGACAGCAACAGATTTTTAAAATTACAATTACAATTATAATAAGTGTGTGCACCAATTGCATCTGTCAAATGTTAAATGTTGGGAGGGGAAGTTAAATCCATTTAGAACATTAATGTGGTTTAGTAAAGCTGGAGCTGATGGCAGTGGCTATTAGCTTTTAATATATTTAGCAGTTTTTTTTGACAGACAGAATCTTAGCTGTCACAGCCGTAGACAGAACCAAAGGCCATAAAGAGAACCATTTTTTTTTTTCCTGCTGTGTCAACCTTTCTGCATTAAATGTATTAAAAAGTAATGTTAATGTTTGTTCTTGTGAGCTAGTTTATCTTCTGTCAGTCCATGTTTTTCTCAACTCCATCTGCTGTTCTTGTTGGGACTTCATGATTCAAAAGGCGTTTTTAAAAAATGCACTGAACTAAGTATACATGTCACATGCAGACTTCATTATTAAAGCATTTTCTGTGATTTAAAACATAGGTTTGAATAGTTAAGTCAATAAAACATGACAGAGCTTTTACCGAACCACATTCCCCACTGATTATCTCAGCCCGCTAACACAGCACCGCATTATGCTTATTTGAAATGGCAATACATTTTTGTGCGACAAAAAAATAAATAAATAAAAAATGCTTTAAATCACGTGTGCCAAACAAAGTCCTGAAGGGGCCACTGATCCAGTAGGTTGTAGATGTTTCTGCTCCATTAAGGCTGAGAAGCTTGTTAGCATACATTAGCATGATGACACATTCAGCTGCGTTAACTAATGCATAACATTACGGCAATGCCAGTTTGTGGTATGCTGAATATATCAGAGTTTTTGGATTTGGTTTTTAAAACTTCCAGCTGAGCTTGTATTACAAAAGTAATATCCAGACTAAAGAAGACCACTGGAGATAAAAGACTAGTAAAAAAATATTTGAGTTTCGTATTTTTTGCTAACGCTTTTCTTTCTTTTTTTTTTTTTTTTTTTTAAGTTGAATGAAATAACAGTACACCATGAAACTTGATGTCAAGAAGTTGTAAGAAACACAAGGTAAGATTTTCCCAGTCAAGCCAAATCAGGAAGAAAATCTTGCTAGGTCAGGGGTCTGCAACCTTAACTCTCAAAGGAGCCATTTTGCTTCATCTCACTTGGATTAAAGTCCTCCTGGAGCCAAAAAAAATACCTTCTCAATGAAGACAATAGTGTATTAAATTCTACACAGTTAAATTATATAGAATAATGTTTGATTTAGTTTGATTTGATTTATGTTGATCATGTAAATGGCACCTTAAAACAGTTTAAAATCAAATAAAATAAATTAACATCAAGTTTTTGTTTTTTTTTTTAGTTGATGTATTTAAAGGGCTACAAAAAGTAACTTGAAGTTTGATAACACATGATCGTGTGATCAACACATGCTAATTTATCATTTCTGGCCACACATAAAGCATTCATATTTAACCTGCACATTGACAGTTAAATGAATCTGTTCCCACACAATGAAAATCTGTTTTTTCTTCCAGAATAATGTTTTTGTTGGTTTAGTTAATTTACCAGGGATTTAAAACTTAAGGTTAGCCACAGGTGCAGGAAAGTTGATGGTCTATGTTGCAGGAGGTGAAGTAGGAAGGTGCTGAGTCATTGCACAATGTGATTTATTTTAGGTTAACAAATTGTTATATCATGATTTTATTTGTCATTAGTCAATAATAGCCACTGTAAGAAAATAAGAACTTGTTTTTTCAATATTTTTTTTAAAGCTACAGGAGCCATTGCAAAAAAGTCAAAGAACCACACGAGGCTCCAGAGCCGCAGGTTGCAGACCCCTGTACTAGGTGAATGTAGTGGTGGAGAACCCAAGTGCAATAAGAGACGGAGGCAGGAAGGCATATCATTCATAAAACCAGTCCATATTTATTTAACCTAACACAAAAAAACAAATCCAAAAAACTAAAAGAGGCACAAGAAAAACTGGGAGCAGGGTACAAAAATGCTGCAACACACGAACGGGTAACACTGACAAATAAAACCAAAAACCAGCAATCATTCTGTGTCCAAACACTCAGTGAAATAGTGAGGGAGGCTTGATTAGGAACTGGCCACAGCTGGGTGCAAAACACGAGGCAGCTAATCAGTCGCAACCCAAACATCACTGATGTCACTGGGAGGTGGAGACACGAGCAGGAATACTTCTGAACACAAAGACACTAGAGTTCAAACACAAAACAAGAACTAGAATTGAAACTAAACAGAAAAACAAAAAGAGGACCACAAGGGCTTAAGATAACTAGAACAGAACGCATTTTAATCGAGCGTTGAAAAAGGATGATTGTATGATTTGTATCATGTATTGTCTGATTATGTCTGCTGTATTTGTATTTTTCAGAACACTGTCACTGTGTATTGTCATCTTGTTGTGGAGCTGTGTATGTTTTATTTCAGGCAGTGGCTATCCGTACGGTTGCCGTATCAATACACCGACATTCTATCCGTACGTAGCGTCCCAATTTGACCAGTTTAGGTCACGTGACCAAGACTAAACCATACCCTAACCCTAACCCTAAAAATTGTTACGATATTAAGCTATAACTTAACCCTAACCCTTATCCTAACCCTAACCCTAAAATGCTACATACGTGTACTTTGGTATCCGTTGTCCGTACGGCAACCGTAGAAATAGACACTTTCTTTATTATATATTCTATATCTGCTTCTACCCCATGTATCATGGTAATACAGATGGAAAGGAGCGTTTAGCTAAATCCGGTGTATTTACAACTTCGTCTGCACATTAATACAAACTGTCCTACTCAAAAAAACAAACAAATAAATAAATAAATAAATAATAAATAGAACCTGGCAAATTAAAGCTAGGGTAGGTGATTTTCTCCAGATACACTTTTTAAGTGTTTGGTTGAAATTGTCTTTATGTCCTGACAGAAATTAATATCTTATGTGCTCTGAAAAGGGAACGAAGAAAATCCGTCGTCTGAAGCAGCTGTAAACCAGTAATAACTTCGACCAATGGAAAAAAAGGAACCATATTTCTTTAACCAATCATGTCTCTATGCTCATTCTTGACCCCTTGCATGCGCGAGCTCACACTGAAAGCAGGTCACCGCTGACTGAGTTAAAACACAGTTTTTGGTCACGTTTTTTTTAACATGTATTAATGATAAAGTTTAGTGTTTACTTACTGCTGAATGAGACATGAGACGACAAAGTTTCTACACAATACAAGCGATGAGCTGAGCTCCTCTTCTGCAGCAGCTGCGAGTGTGCATGTGAGTGAGACGGAGGGGAAGCTGCATTCAAAATCATGCTAGCTTTTGAAAATCGCCTACCCTACCATTAACTGCGCTTGTTACAAGTTAGCATTTCTGAGATATTGCTGAATAAAAAAAGGCAAAGAATAGCAAAGTGACTAGTCAAAACAAGAAACAAAACAAAAAGAAAAAAAGATTGTTCAAAGGTGTTACAGCTGGTTGTTGCTATTCTGTTACAGAATAAGTCTACAGTAAAGCTGGCCCAGAGCCTTGGCTTTTAAAGTTGTGTGGTGGATGATCCAAAGATTCAGACATTGTGCCAGATAATAATGCAGTCAGCCGCTCCTGATCAGACACTCAGTAAAGTGACTCTTTAGGGATAATATTCCTCTGTGTGAAGTTTGAATGTCACCAACACTGTAGGAAAAGACCGGTAAAAACAAAACACACATAAAGCTTCAACTGTACCTACTAAATGTTATGCATCCTGTTACACATCCTGAATCCTCTGAGGTCTGCAGTTCCAGACTAAATGTGTTGTGCCAAGTGGAAAAAAATCTGTACTTACATGACAAAACCCCCCTTGTTAAAGCTCCAGGTGCCTGGACCTGATCCCTGGTCTGGTGTTTGGAAGTGTAAAATATCTATTATAAATCTTTCATAGTGCCTCGTGTCAGGAAATTACTGCAAGACAAGTTGGTCGTTAGACAGTACATTTTCTATGCCAGGAAAGGCGCAGCAGGTCTATTATAGATGTTAGAACGACGGCAGACACAAGAGAAATACAAACTATTGATGATTTAACTTTTGTCTTGTGCTAGGGTCAGCACCAGCCGGTTTTTAGCCCTTAAATGCATAAAAGAGTCACATAAATGTGTTAATTGCATCAAGGCTTTTTGACTTTGTCACGAACCTCTATTTCATCAAAATACATTTTTTTTTACTAAATTATAAAATGCGCTGGTTGAAATTATGAGCTTTGTGTTGTTAGGGTCAGTTTCGACCCATTTATAAAGCAATAATTAGAGCCAAAGCTGAAATCATAAGTGCATTGTCAGCTGACACATTGATAGCCAGCTCCTCTCCTAACCAGCCCTGCTTCAACACCAACCACAACCCCAGTCAGCCCACCTGATTCTAAAAGAAAGAGGTGTCAGGTCTGCCTTATGGACAGAAAGACAAATGTATTGGGTTTCAACTGTAAGAAATATTTCTGCAAAGAACACACAGAAATTGTCACTTTTTGCCACACATGCATCTAAACCAGGGGTCTGCAACCTGCGGCTCTGGGACCTAATGTGGATCTTTGGCTCTTATGCAATGGCTCCCTATAGCTTAAAAAAATAAAAAAATACTATTGGAATAAATAGTTCTTGTTTTTTTTTTTTTTTTTTTTTTTTTACAGAAGGCTATTAATGATCAATGGCAAATAAAATCAAGATATAACAATATGTGAACCTAAAATAAATCACATGACTCAGCACCATCCTACTTCACCTGTGACTAACCTTAAGTTTTAAATCCCTGGTAAATTAACTAAACCAACAAAAACACTATTCTGGAAGAAAATAGAGATTTTCATTGTGTGGGGACAGATTCATTTAACCACCAATGTGTCAGTTAAATATGCATGCTTTATGTGTGGCAAGAAATGAGCAATTAGCATGTGTTGATCACATGATCAGAATCAGAATCAGAATCAGAATCAGAATCAGAATCAGAATCATCTTTATTCACCAAGTGTATGTTGTACACACGAGGAATTTGACTCGGTCAACTGTGTTCTCTCCAATAGTGAAAACATTCAACAATAAACAATCAACTAGAAAAGATGATAATAAGTATAAACATAAGTATAAATATAAACAGTAGTTAGACTAGAATGTGCAAATAACAAGATGATAATAATAATAATAATAATAATAATAATAATAATAATAATAGTATAAAAAAATAAATAAATAGATACAAAATAAAAATTAAATAATAAGATAAAAGAAGGAAAATAATAGAAAAGAAAGATAATAATAAAATATAATAATAATAAAAGGAAAATAGTGCAGTAGAGCATTGATAAGTAGTGCAGTAGAACATTTAAATTAAATAGTATGTACATGAACATTCTCAGTGTCAGATTGATCCAAGGTTGTTATGTTTGGTTCCAGGGTTTTTTCACAGAAACAGGACTGACACTCTATGACTGTTTAGAGTTGATCAGAGTGACAGCCTGGGGGAAGAAACTGTTTTTATGGCGGGTTGTTTTGGCGTACAGTGATCTGTAGAGTCTGCCTGAGGGGAGGAGTTTAAACAGATTGTGTGCAGGGTGTGAGGGGTCTGCAGTGATGCTACCTGCCTGTTTCCTGACCCTGGACAGGTATAAGTCTTGGATGGAGGGCAGATCAACACCAATGATCTTTTCTGCAGTCCTGATTATCCTTTGTAGTCTGTGTCTGTCTAGTTTGGTTGTAGATCCAAACCAGACAGTGATGGAGGTGCACAGAACAGATTGAATGATGGAGGTGTAGAACATGATCAGCAGCTCCTGGGGCAGGTTGAACTTCCTCAGCTGACGCAGGAAGTACATCCTCTGCTGTGCCTTTTTCCTGGTTGTGTCTATGTGGGAGGTCCACTTCAGGTCCTGTGAGATTGTGGATCCCAAGAACCTGAAGGAGTCCACGGTAGCCACTTTGCTATTCAGAATGGTAAGGGGGGGGGATTTCTTCTGAAGTCCACTGTCATCTCCACGGTCTTGAACGGGTTCAGTTCCAGGTGGTTCTGACTGCACCAGAGAGCCAGCTGTTCCACCTCCCATCTGAAGGCAGACTCGTCCCCATCCCTGATGAGACCGATGACGGTGGTGTCGTCTGCAAACTTCAAGAGTTTCACAGAGGGGTCCCCTGAGGTGCAGTCATTGGTGTAGAGGGAGAATAGCAGTGGGGAGAGAACACAACCCTGGGGGGCGCCAGTGCTGAGTGACCGGGTGATCCATCCATTTTCAGACCCACTTGTTCCTGTTTTTCAGGATCGCGGAGGTCTGCCGGTGCCAATCTCTGGCTCTCATTGGGCGCTGGGCGGGGTTACACCCTGGACAGGGCGCCAGTCCATCGCAGGGCACCACATGATCATGTGTATCAAATTCAAATTACTTTCTGTAGCCTTTCAAAAAAAAAAAAAGTTCTTTATAGAACATTGTGTTCATGTAAGAATTTGAAGATTTTATTTTATTTCATGATGTCAAATAATTTTTATTTCAAACTGTTTTTTATATTGATCATTTACATGATCAATATAAATCAAATCGAATTAAATCAAACATTATTCCATATACTTTATACAGTATATGGGTCGCAATTGACCCGTGACATCATAGATGTTACTATAGTTATTAATACTAAAATGAAAAAATAAATACAATAAATTGATTGAAGATATGTGTTCTATACCCCTCATTAATAGTCAGGTAACACAACAATGATTTATTTATTAATATGATTCTCTTGCAGTTCATTTTACAATTTTTATTAAAATTGAAATTGAGGGGTATATTGACAAAAAAAAAAAGGCCCAGAGGCTCACAAAAAAAAACATTAAAAACAACATTTTCATGGATAAGGAAGCCCGACAAAGTAATAAAGAGATGAGAAACTATTTGGATGATAGCTTATTGTTTTTAGTGTATTTTATAGCTGATTTCAGCTATAAAATGTCACAACCGACCCATTAACATCAGAGATTATAACAGAAAACTAAAAAGGCAGTGCTTCTCAAATAGGGGTATGTGTACCCCAAGGGGTACGCAGAGGCACTACAGGGGGTACTTAAGAGAGAGAGAGTGGAAAATTGACAAATAAAGTGTCAGTCTTGGTCCCACCCCAGGCATGATATATATATATATAGTTTTTTTTTCTTTTTTAATTTTTTATTAAAATAATTTCAAACAACTGTATATTTATACTTTCACTTTGTGAAAAATAAATCTAGCTCAGCTGAATTGCAGTAAATAAAATAAAATAAAATACAAAATCTGAGTTCAAATTAATTTTAGAAAAAAAAATGTCTTTGTGGTCGCCAGAAATTCTTGATATCAAAATGGGGTCAAAAAAAGTTTCTAAGCCGGACAACACACAGAAACACAGAAAGGGGGTACTAGAGCCCAAAAAGTTTGAGAACTTCTGATTTTAAGCACCGGAAAGTGCAGCAGACCTAAAGTGCCAGATTTTTCCCTTTGGAGCAAAAGCAGATGTCAGCTGCTAAAAATGAAACCAACAACCTGCTTGTTTTAAACAGTCTGAAACTTCCCCATCCCTATTGGGATCTTCTTGACGGATGGGTGGGGGAAGTAACGGAGCCTGCTTGTGGCCCCCATATGTATATATTCAAGTTGGAGTCCACAAATGGAAACAGTTTTTGTTATACTGAGTCCTTCCATCATGAGAGTGTAGTATTGAGAATCAGACCTCTGTAGCAGCTGTTATTCTACAGAAAAAACTCTAACCAGCCCCTGCCATTCTGAGTGGGATGGAATCAACCACAATGAACCAATCTTACCAATATTAAAGTTGGGGTCCTCGATTTATTTTCTTTGATTAAAAAAAAAAGATTCTTATTAGCATCATATAATATATCGTAGTGTATTTTGTGTGCATCCTTTTGCGTGGCGACGTGTTTTACCAGTACGATTTCGTGCACTTCCGTGAGAGGAGGGGACTGGGAGGAATTATCAGAGTGGGGGGCGGGATTTACGGTTAGAATTCAGCCATGCCCCAAAATTCAGATAGTGCAGCTTTAATATACAACCCTAAAGCAATTGCCCCAGTTTAAGTAGTGATTCTGTACATAATTCAATAGTTTCTCGTTGACATTGTGAGGGGACACGGATCAGATCTGGGGTGTTACAATTTTTCAGTTACAATTACATTTTCAATTACCCATGTTCAATTACAATTCAACTCCGATCACAGTGACCAGTACTTTTTCCAATTCCAATTAAATTACGATTATTCTTTATCCTCAGAAAGTCAATTACAATTACGCTCTCAGTTACTAAATTTCAATTACAATGAATCACAATTACTGAGCCTGAAATAACCTTCCTCTTGTGTTAGCATCTCTAATGGGTCCTAAATCAGCTGTAAAATACATTAAAAACAAATATCTATCGTCACATTTCTTTCCGATCTATTGGTTACCTTGTTAGGCTTCCTAATCAATGAAAATGTGTCAGTATACCCCTCAATTTCAACTTTTTTAAATGGTAAAATCTGGGAAATCATGATATGAAACATATTTTAATAATTATTAACTACATGTGCAGAACTGTACATAGAACTGTAACGAGGTTCCCCAGTTAAGCGTTTTAGTTAATTATAATTGACATTTTTTTTATAGAATTTTCATGCCAATTACATGTAGAATTACAAAGTCAATTATCTAAACTGAATTACCGGTATCATTTAATTACTATTACGACAGCAACAGATTTTTAAAATTACAATTATAATGACGCCATAATTGTAATTAATTATCAATTACGCAATTGCAATTATGACTGACCCCAACACTGACTTGGGCCACTCCAAATATCTAGCTATGCATTGAGAAGTGGCTGTAGATTGTTTTTCAAGATACCACTGAGAGTCTTCTTTTTCATTTGTCAGTGAAAATTCCACTAATCCCTCGATCTCGACCCGAAAGCTTGAAAAAGCACAAAAGCTCTCCCCCAAAAGAAAAAGCCATGCCAGCCTCACTGATAGCAGCTTTCTCTCAGGGTTTTGAAATGGTCGTGACTTACATGCTGGTAGGAGAATTCATTTGAAAGGAATTATTAGAAATGAGAGTTGCAGGCGAACTGAGCAGGTTTTGAAAGCCAAGGATGCAGATTTTCATATGAATTTAATGGCAGTCTAAGGTCAGAAATCTTCCAGCTCTCATACACAAACCTGCTCACACAGGACGAGAGAGAGAGAGAGAGAGAGAGAGAGAGAGAGAGAGAGAGAAGCTAAGAGCGAATGGGTTTATTTGAAGGTAATGGTCTGAGCGCATGGAGTTGCTTTTATTTTAAGGAGTGCTGATTATCTTTGCTCACGTACAGCTCTGTGGTATAGTCACACTTGCTTTTGTTTTCCTTCGGCCCTTAAATGATTTACTCAACTGACCATAAATGGCTGCTGCCGTTTAATGTCACATTTTTTATTTCCACACAGCAGGAAGTGAAGTGTAGGATGTAATATGTATATGGTTGCTGTGTACAGGCTGTAGTGAACGGCATAAATCCAACTCCAGCAACACACCCACATAAAAAAGGACACTTAAACAATGTCCCTCAGAGGAGGATGTATTGTCAATGTGTCCGCCACACAAACACACGCCCTTGGCTGTGTTGTCTTCTGCATCTCAACGATCAAAACAAGCAGCCGCCTCCTTGGTAATAAACATTTTGAGTGAAGGAGGTGGGAAGGTTAAAATAGATTATTATTAAACTTTCTGTATTAGTGCAAATTCAGTTAACAATTCTGGTATGCAGAGTTCAACGTACTTAAAAAAATTAAAAATAAAATAAAATAAAAAAATTACTGAAACATATTTTTGTACAATACAATATCACCCTCAAATAATGACACACACACACACACACACACACGCGCACACACACACACACACACACACACACACACACACACACACACACACACACACACACACACACACACACACACACACACACACACACACACACACACACACACACACACACACAAGCCAAAATGAGGAAGAAATGTAGCTTGAAAACCAATTAATAAAAGTATAAGGCAAGGCAAATGTATTTGTATAGTGCATTTAAATCAAAAATCAACTCAATATGCTTTACATGATCAAAAAGTGCAAAAGAAAACATTCAACAGCTTAAAATCTATACATTTTTTTATATGAAAAAAAACAACAAAAAAAAAACATTTAAAATCAATCAACAACACGACCAAAAATAAAGCAGTCTTTTGCTCAGATAATGCAAAATATCACAAAAGGTCAAAAGAAAATAGGTAATGTCACACTATTATAACAGTCGAAAACTCATTTGACTTCAGTTATAGAAAAAACAACAATAAACTAAAAACTGTGCTATTAATCAAATAGCACAGTTAAATATAAGAAGTATATGTATTCTTACTTTTATTATTATATTATCTTACTTAAATGTTTTAAATTTTTGTTGCTTTTTGTAAATTATAAATTAAATTAATTGATTAATATAACTATTATATACTTCCCTTTATACAGAGCTTTTGGAACACAACTATACTGTATGTCCCACCCTCTGGTTATACTGTATGATAACACTTCCTGAGCTAATGCTGCCATACCACACGTTGTCACTCATTTGCAAAGCTATGAAATTCATTGACGACAGACTAAACCAATTTTACGGTTTTACGAACAAAAAGCGGATATTAGGTAAGAGTTATTGTTGAGTTGTTTGCTTTATTTCCTTTCAAAAATCCCTTGCCTCCTTTAAATGCTCTTCAGAGGCATATACATGACTTTTTAAGACAGACTGCAGGGGTCTTATCCTGTTATTGTTTTTAATGTGAATGTCTCTGATCCTGACTTAAAAACAGAGGCCGACATATAAACCCAGGAAGTTCTTGTAAAGAAGCAGTTTTTTTTTTTTTTTTTTCCAGACAGGAGGCCCACCTAAAGAAATATGTCCGCAATAATATGTCACACATATACATGTTACAACTATTGCAGCTCCTTGCTCGAGTGAGATATGTCTCCACCATGTGTGACAAATGTGGTTCTAATTTGTTCTGAGGATGGTTTTAAAACTCAAAACAGTGTGATATGAGAAATGATCAATCAATGTTAGGTGCAAAGCTTATTTCCTACACTAGTGTTGTATCTTACACTAGCACAAATGATGGATAGTTCTTCCACTGAGCAGAGCTTGGACTGCAGCCATCAAAGCCATCCAACGTGTTGATCTACTTTAATGCATAGGCTGATCAACACGTGGTCACAGAGAGGAAAATGTGAACTGGGAACATTGTGTACCAAGCCATGACATAAGCAGCAGCATTAGTGTATAGATTCCTTGCATCTTACTTCATTAAGGGCTTGGGCCTGAGCCTGGTCTCTAATTAGAGCTGTCAACATGAAGCTCAACGTCTGTGGGAACTGCTGAGCAACTGGAATCAGTCAGAAGGACGGAACGTATGCGCTGCGTAATGTCTCACAGACTTGAAGACACAAATGCTATGCTAATCGGTTTTGATAATGTGGGATATGATTAACCACAAACCACAGTAAGTTTACCGGTGGGTGGGACTGTTTATTTTCCAGTATTTATTTAACCTCTGGTTTTGTGCAGTTTTTCACATTATGCATGTTATGAACAACAACAAATTTATTTATTTGACTTTAGCTCTGGACATACTCACATACTTAGTCTGCGTATAACCTTTTTAAACCACTAGAAATTAAAAAAATTAAAACCAACATAACAATCTATCTTTAGATAGCCACAAATGGCACCCTGGTGTGTCATTCACTCCAACTACTGTTTTTAAACTGTACCTGGCAAATATAATCCTTTCTGATTCTGATTCTTACACAGTAGTAGACCCTATCAGGGTTATTGATTGTGTTAATAAATCTAGTCATCTGTTTGAGGTGATGAAAGAGAAATTGACTGATATCCAGGTCAAACACCAGCATTAGAAGATCCTCTTTGACAGATGTAACTTAAAAAGTATTGATTTTAACATTGCTAGGTTTTAGAAAGCGTTTTCCTCTGACTGATCAGATACTTTATGTATTCAAATCCTGACTGTATTTATTATTATTTAAGTATGAAGGTTTCCTTGTGCAAGACAAGGCCTTTTTTTCCTGTTCTTTTGATTTGTTCTCCTTTAGGGAGGTCATTTCAAAATCGCCTTTTTCCCCTCACCTCTCCTTTAGTTGTTTTCCCATCTTTCATCTAAATACGGGGCGCCTCCAATGCCCTTGGTGACCCACAGTTTCTCCCATTCTTGTACGTTATTTGTGATTGTTCTTCCATGTTCTCTTTAGACGAGATGGTCCTGAACTGTTTGTACAGCGCTTTGTGATTTCTACCTGTAAAAAGTTCTCTATAAATAAAGATTCCCTACTTACTTCCTATAGTGCACAGCATCATTAGTCTGCTATAGATCGTAGCAGTGCGGTATCCACCACTGACCTCAGAATTATTGTCCTTGAGGTTCTTTTCCCTGCAGTCATTTCTAATGATCATCACCCGTCAAAATAAGGGATTTATTCTTTTCCTCATCGCTGTCATCACCCTGAACCCGGCCTGACATTATTGAAATCCTTCCCAATATTTCCTACTGACTTTCTCTTTGGACGGCACTAATGTCAGGAAACCCTTGATCCTCAGTCTTTCCATTTGTAATCTTTCTTGCTTTCATTCGATTTTCCATGACAGTTAATCACCACCACAAGGAACCTGGATCGTTCTTTTGATCTTCAGAAAGGGAAGATGCTCTTTTCCTGCTCTGCTTTTAAGATACACCTTTATCCATAGGTCAGCAGAAGTAACCTGGAGACGTTCTGAAATATGACAAATAAATTAAAAGTTAAGCAGAATCAGAAATGGAGAACTGTATATTTTAAAAGAAATAGAGCATGACATTTTATTTTTAAGTTATTCACATATTTGTAGATATGCATTTTGTTTTTTTTTGCTTTAAAATTATGTAAAAGGTATTTATAATATAATAAAGTTTCTATAATATAAAAAAGGTTTTCATACCTAAATAATGATTCTGGCTTTGCATCCCTTATTAAAGCTATTTTCCTGTGGTATATTTTGCACTTTTATGACTCATTTTACTACCACACTTATATAGTACTGTACATACCTGCCTAATAATGTAGTGTTGTGTGAGTCTGTGGGTGCCTACTATTGATAACTGCTGATGACTGATGGTGTAAAACCTGGAAAGGATGTCAATCTGTCACAGGGCCAACTCAACAAGTAGCACATTTACAGTCTACACAAAATGTAAGGACTGGTGAATTTACAGATTATTCTTAAACACACTTTTTTTTTCTTTTTTTTTTACAATGGAAGGAAGCCAAAATAGCCTGTATGGAGAAAACGCACAAATGCATGACACAGTTTTTTTAATTTTATTTTTTTTAATTTATTTAATAAGGTATTAGTTCAAACATTGCATAATCCTTTTAGCTGGTGAACCTTCTTATTAGCTTATTAGTCAGACTTTAATGGTCCTGATACCCCATCGGTGCAAGAACTTGGATTATAGTCTCTTTGAATCAGTGTCAACTTCTTCCTTTTGACTGAAGAGCTGAATGTCCATTGTTTGGGTGTAGGCTATTCATATTACTCACATGTACAGTAGCTCATTAAAAGGATTAAGCTCAGACACAAGCCACATTAAAGATACTGTTATCTTCATTTCTGGACAAGAATATATGGACTAAAACAGGTTTATCCATTACATTAGCACCTTAATTACAATATCTATCGATAAATACAAGGAAGGTCTGTGTGCATGCGTGCGTGCGTGCGTGTGTGTGTGTGTGTGTGGAGCACATATCTCCCTGATGCAGTGTCTGATTGACCTGAAACTTTTTTAACAGCTTGCGCATGGCGCGAGGGTGTACATCCATTATATTGGACTTTTATGGTGATAACGTTTTAAAACGCTTATTTTCATTTTATTTTTAAATCAATCAACACGGGTTAGACCAGATGGACTTGAGAGAGGGATGGCCGTCTGAGCCGCATTGCAAACACTACCAAAGCTCTCAAGTCTCACGCATTGGGTGTGACCCCTGAGTACTCCCCAACCACAAACAGGAAAGGTTTTAACAGCGAGAAAACACTTCTGCACTAAGAAATGTTAAATACTAAATAAACAGTTTTATTTATACAAATTGATGTGTCTTTTATCAGATTCCACCTTCAAATTTTCAAACACATACACATTTGGCCATAATTGACAACTCTACTTAAGCTCCCACTATATGAATACATACTTCCGACAGGCCCTGTACTAGTACTTATTAAAGACAATAACTAATGGATGTACACACTTGGGCAGAGATTGTCATTGGTTACTAAACACTTTATCCTTTCTACTTTAAATAGAAGGCTTGCAATGCAACAATTGACACGTTGCACACAAAAGATCTATTTTTCACTGGACATTATTTGTAGTTATACCTTGTCACTAACTTGCTTTGGACTACAATATATGTTTTGGCGCTGCACTCCCATGCATATAATTATTTAAACCTCTCATTTTAGAAGTCAATAAAAGTGTTTTGTCTCGATACACCAAATGAACATTACAATATACCAAACTGTTCAAGAAAGTAAATTGAATCACTCTATAAAGCAGAGGCTGTAGGTTGGTGTTTTCTCAACTGACCAGAGGGCCTTTGAGGTTGGTACAGGCTTTTGGAGTTGTTAAGATTGGGTTCTTAAATTGTCTCTTTCAGTCTTGTGATGGCAATATGGTTTTCACTATTTTCTGGGACTTGCTATTCAATTTAAGGGTTATTTAATGTTCTTTCCTGTGTTGTGTTGGGTTCCCTCTTATAGTCTATATAGTCTATATAGTCCTATATATTATTTTTATTTTTATTGAAACCACAGTACACAAATACATTCTGCTTCCTTCACCACTCAACCATTCCTTTCCATATTTTAACAGCAAAATTATTACAAGTCAAAGTATAGTTGACTAAATTGAAAATCTGTTTAGTCACTAGAGGATTTAATTGATTAAATACTCATAATTTTATATTAATAAAATTGTATTTGTAAGTATTAAATTCCAATCAATAGATTGCTTCCAATTGGCTCATTTAACGTTGTCGTGCTACCATGCTTTGCATTTAAGGAAATAACTTGTGAACTGCGGTGTCAGTATTCCATGCTGGCTATATTCATGAGGCAAAAAATACTGCAGCATACAACATTGATTCTCCTTTAAGGGACAGAAATGAATTTGTTCATTTTAAATGAATATTTTTGTTATTGCCAACACAGCTTTGGACTATGTGTTTGCAAGTATGACAAACAAGACACAGGATAGGGCTTCTCAAGTCCAGTCCTGGAGAGCCCCTATCCTGTTCCAACACTACTGATGGTAGTGCCATTATGCAGCTCCATAGAAAGCCTGATAATGAGCTACCCTTTATGGAATGGATATGGAATCTTCAGGACTGGACTTGGGCACCCATACGTTTAGGACATGAATGAGCTGTTTGAGGGAATCTCAAAAGGAATAAAAACAAGGAAACGGTAGAGGAGAAAGTGACAATATAGCTTATAGAATATTTCAAAAACAAAGAGTTAGAATTCATGAGCACAAAAAGCTTTAAAAAATGTTTTCCTATCATCTCAGGAAAAATGTGAGAGAATACTATATCCATAAGCTATTGGATTGTATGAACTGAAGACTGTCTGCATCCTTATTTGAACTTGGAGCATAAATACTTTGACCATACTTAACAGAATATGATATAAATACAAAAAGGTTCAACATAATTTACATACACACGTATGCGCACACACACACACACACACACACACACACACACACACACACACACACACACACACACACACACACATTGGAAGAATTGTACAAATTTGTTGTAAAATATTTTTAAAATGTTCTTCCCCCATGTTTATTCTATTTTATTTTATTTTATTTTATTTTATTGTTATTCATGAATGACTCTCAAGCATTTTCTTCATGGTACTGAAGCGCTGTCAGTGCCGATACACGTTAGATGAAAGGTCTGAAATGCAGCTGCGACAGTGTCAAACATTAAAGCTGTTTTTCAGCACTGACAGTGCTGGAATTGGCATGAGGAAATGAATAGTACATGGTAAAAACTCTACTCGTAATGAATGCCAAATCTCTGGCCCATCCTGTCCACTGTGCTTAAATCTCCTATTGCTCAAGCAAAATTTGTAGGAAGTGAGACATATTTGACACAAATGCATTGTAGCTAAGCTTGAGAACGACAGTGAGTTTAAACAATGCAAAGCTTCTTACTAACCCAAAGCAAGTTCCCACAGATCAAAGCATTTGTCCAGAAGAAGACGAATTAAGCACAGGGCTACCTGCTGTCTGATACTTCCGCATGAAGCCAAGAAATTTGTGTGCTGACCTGGACCAGCAATTCTCAAACAGATATTGTGGTAACCAGACTATGTAGCTCAGGTTTTGGTCTCCCATCTTTTAAAAGCTGTTGTTCTTCCTCAGTGTTATCCCACCCACTAGCTAGAGAACGTAGCAGGAGCGGCCATGTGATATCAATTCACTAATGTATAGTATTTAGCATAGCGCGGATACGTCCAAAGGCAGCATAGAGAGCTGCCATTTTATGTAAATGGTTTTCATCTTTGGAAACTGACTGTGCATGCGCAGACACATATAAACAAGCTACGGGGCCAGAGGCAGAGCAGCAATGTGCTTTTGGGAGGGGGTGTGGCCTCCTCCTGCCTAACAGCGGAGTGAGATTGTGCAGCTTTTGTGCCGTACCAGGAAATAGTGATGTTTAGTCATTTGGGCTATGAAAAGCACAAAATGCTGACACTTTCAAACTTATAGGTACTGTAGGCTATCAGAAATGGAAAAATAATTAATTTATAATTATATTAAAATAAAAACTAATAATCAATATATCAATTCACCCTTGGGTAGGCACTGCCGACCTTGCCTACCCTGACTGCACGTCACTGGTTGTTGTGGGATTAGACCGTTGTGAGGCAGGTTAGTTTTACCCTATGTGCGTGCATGTGTGTGATATTATGGTTAGTGCTGTTTATTGTAGGTGTTAAGGTGCTGTTAAAAACCTTTCCTGTTTGTGGTTGGGGGTTACACAGGGGAGATCTGTAATCTCCAGGGCCAGGGGCTGCTTCTCCTCTGGGGTTAAATCCCATACACCTCAGCTTTAAACTTTTATGAGCATCACATCAGCTGCACACTTATTTTTGTATTTATGTTGAATTACATTGTCCCTTTCAAATAAATCAATAAATAAATGTTGACAATGAGGTTACTTCTAGTCCTAACCTCAAATGTTGACTTGTTCATCTTTCTCTATAAAAACCTCAAATTAAGATAAACACAGAATAAGGAAGTTTGCACTACTATGACTTCTTTGGCTGTTTTTAATTAATATTATTCTATTTATTGGTACTAGACTGTTTCTTTACCTGTACTGCATTGAAGAGTGTTCCTGACTTGATTTGAATTTTTACACTTTATCTAAAGAGTCAGTATCTGTTAGATTTAGATATTGTTACATCCCTTGCCAGATCTAGTTCTCAAGTCAAAGTTCATTAAAAGCATTTTTCCTCCTAGAGCTGATTGTCCCTTTGAAGAACGCCATGGCAGAATCTTTTGAAAACCAGAACTGCTCTATCAACCCTGCCAGCCGAAGACGTTTGAAGCCTCTCATATAATCTTTAGTGGTGGGATGCAAAAGCTGTATGCTATTGCTAATTCACAATCAAACTCTCTATAATGAATGAGCTCAGTGGAAAAGCCAAAAGAAAAGTCCTCAGCAGCGAGGAAGGCAGCAGCCATTTGCTGCTTGTAAGATATTATCCTATTTCGGCCCCAAGATGACAGCGGATTGAAAAGTGTCCCTTGACACTCACACTGAGGCTTGATAAGCGTGTTGTGGAAAAAGAGTGTAACACTAAAAGAAGCTATGGTGCATAAGTAGTCTGAAACATCAAATCATAATGCCTCTTTAAAAAAATTGCTTAAAGCTGATATCCCGAGTTTCTGAGAAACATTTCGATGTCCCGCCCTTAACAGCCTCACTTCCTCCCACTGTCTTTGCCAAACTATCTGAAGCCACGCCTCTAATTTTCTGCACGAGCATCGCGGAACATAAGGTCGCATTAATATAGGTCTATGCGTCAGGTAAGAGCCATAATCATATTTACCTGTTTGCTGTTGTGACGCATGTTTCCATGCACAGTTCTACATTCACTTTGATTGACAGTCTCAAAAACAGGAAGTCGAAGCCTATTGGCTCGGCGATCGTATAGGGGTCTATAGGACGAAGGAGGGACTAATATACATGAATGTATATGAATGACCACCGGCAGTAGACCATAATAAAAGACTAGTTGTCATCAAACCAGCCTGTCATTGCCCGATCCCGTTAGATCTCGGAAGCTAAGCAGGTCTGGGCCTGGTTAGTAGTTGGATGGGAGACCACTGAGAATTCCAAGTGCCACACTGGGGGACAGTGGTTTCTGTCATTGTGTCATTGGGCAAGGCACTTCACCCACATTTCTATGAATGTAGTGTGTGAGTGAGTGTTGGTGGCGGTCAGAGGGGTCGATGGCGCACTATGGCAGCCTCGCTTCCGTCAGTCTGCCCCAGGGCAGCTGTGGCTACAATAGTAGTTTACCACCACTAAGTGTGGTGTGAAAGAATAATCCCTTAATTCTGTAGAGCGACTTTGAGTGTCCAAAAAAGCGCTATATATTGATACATTATTAGTTAGGTATTTTTCAAAAGGACCATACATAAACATTGATTTCTCAGAAACTCTGGATATCAGTTTTAAGGTTTAGGATTGTATCAAATCTTAAGCAGTAAGCATGTAGTAAACATTAATTGCAATCTCTATCAATACACCTTGTATAATACCTAAGGTTCCGTCAGGTGATGTTCATCATAAGTCCTTGTAAATTGCCATGTGTACTCAGGAAGTGTTAAGAGCAACATAAAGGGCTTCTTGTACTGAGTGACAAAAGAAAAAACTACACCAGGCCTGGGCCCGGTGTAGTTGCTCCTGTTGCTACCCCTGTAGAACTGGCCCTGGTCACAGACATAGCCAGAAAAAAGACATTGTGTGTGCACCAGCAAATACTGGGTGTGTCAAATGTATTTTCGACAGTGTTACAACTCCACAAACATTCAAAAGAATGTATTTCTCTCAAATACATTATCCACATTACGCATGATCAACAAAGCTATTTAACCCTCTGAACACAACTATTGGGCTAAGCAGCAGAGTACAGGACACAACAATATTGCTGCTTACCTGTGCGGCGCACTGCGCAGCTCTCAATTTAAAGGGCAAGACAACGTGGCTTGGCCTTGAACACATTTATTATTTCATCAGAGTCCAGTTTCTCCGCAAGCTCTTTTTCAAACATGAGCAGCGAGATGCTATTCAGTCTTTCTGTGAGCATTGTAGCTCTGCTCGTGGATTTAATCCTGTTTACAACTGAAAAAAGGCACTCCACAGAGCAACTTGTAACAGGCCGTGTTATCAGAATACACATTATACAGTTCATGTTGGGAAAAACATCTTTGTCACATGAGTCCAACATATGAATAATGGACGGGAACTGATGTCCCCCGTCCACTTTGAGTTTGATGAGTTGCCCAAACACTGTCAATTTAGAGGCCTCCAAATCAAGTCCATAATGCCTACTCGGTGCACGCAATGTATCCAGCTGACTAAACATGTCTAATGCAGGCAGCAGGGAAGCAGCAGCCTTCATTATTCCATTAATGCTGTACTTCAACCAGCTGTATCAAGCAAAAAATGTCCTCCTCTTTCCACTAACAGCTTCTGTGGCTGGGAAAGCTTGCAGTTTGGGCTAGCGTGCAGGCTCATCCACTGTGGAAAGATCTGTGATCCCTGGGTAGCTGCATTGGGCTCGTCTGGCACTGTAACATTAGCTGCATCATTCCCCATGGTGTGTGTAGCCTCACTAGCCTGTGTCGAAGGGGTCGTGGGCCTGCTTGTTGATGGAGAGGGAGAAACATCCTCTTCAGTTGTCGAACTTGTGTCCTGCTGGAAGTCATGTTGAGGTCTTTTGCAATAATTTATCACGGAAATCTGTTTCATCGCTATTAGCAGCAGTTAGCGCTCCCGCAACGCTTGCTGGGCGAGGGTTCACAGTCAGGTCAGTAGGTTTCCAGGTACAGGTGCCGCAACGCATCGTCTGACAGCAATTTTTTTGGGTGTGCCAGCTGCCTCTGGGTGGCAGCGGCACACCCTGGCACACTCGTGGCTACGCTATTGCAGGACTTTCACAACGCCTGTAAAATCTCATCCTACGAGATTTTTCCACTGGAAGATGGATGCTCCAAACCTCCTTATAACACCGTATTCTTTTGTTGTTTCACGTCTAATGTGGCAGTAATCATTTTTAAATCTAATGCTAAGAAATGTCCAGGTCTCCTTTTCTGTCTTCACGTACCGCTCCATGGTTTCTCAGAGAGAAGTGGTCATGTGACCGTGTATTTGCGGAAAAAGTGTTTCCATAACGCTTTTGCGACACATTTTAATATCGAAACGTCTGAAATTCCTCCTCAAGAAAACATAAGTACTTTTTTAGCAATATTTAAGGTTTTTTTTTTAATTCAGGTGTTACCTTTACCAGTTTGTATTTCTCTATTTAGATTTTGCGTATTTCCAAGGGTAATGGAAACGCAGCTAATGAAAGCCATGATTCCTTTAATGGATAAACAATGCAATTCACAAACTGAGTTGAAGTAATCATCTTCTCACAAGACTTTTCAGACCATAGGTATAAAGGTGGCAAATAAGACATCTTCATATCAAGGTTAGACAGCAAATTAAAAAAAAAATCACGCTATTTTTCACCCATCTCCATTTGTTACCAAAAACATAGTATTTGAGGTTTATTTTCCCAAACTCGCCTGTTTTCCAGAGTTTTAGCCTCTGAAAAGTCACATTCTGAGCAATTCTACACAAACAGTGTGATTTGTGGCCTACTTATGCATATTCATGAGTGGGCGTGTCTATAGACGGGACACTGACTTCCTCCTCATGGCATGGAGACTTAGGGCCAGAGGACTCCCCGCCCTCCTCCCACTCACTCCGTAGCCGAGCTCATGCTGCTTTATAAACACGAGACAGAGCGTGGGGGCGGGGCGTTCACCGATACATACAAAGACTGTAGAAAATACATACATAGCACTGCACGAAGGACGCTGACATGCTCACCTTTATGGGTGTGTCTGTTTACATGTCAATCACGGCTGAGAGCTTCCTGGAGGCGCGGCTTCTCCAGCTCAGTGCCGCGTCAAATTCGTCATCAAAGTGGGAACGCGTCATCAAATTGGAGCGAGGTGTTTGGGCTCACCCTGTAGTAAGAAAGGAGCAAATCACCCTCTAACTAACCATTGAGGGAATCAATGATAAAAACACTTTGGGCATGTGTATGAAGCCCAAATAGAACTTTATGATGTTTAAAGCACAGAAAAGTAAATTTTGCGTAACATGGTCCCTTTAAAACGTAACCCCTGTTTTGTTATTATTGTTATTTATTATTCAAAGAGCAATCAATAGAGCAGACCAGAGTTAGTTAGCTCTGCCTTAAAAAGATGCCCCGTGCCCTCTGTGTGAATTATTGTTGTAATAAATAAGAATTAATTGGACTCTTGTCTCATTCCAATTCATGCAGTGGTGTATGTATACACTGTACTGCAAGCTGAGACCAAACTTTGTTTGTAATTATACTTGGCATGGATAAGGGGGGGTGCAACAACAAATAAAATCAAATCCAGTCACAGCTTGTTGTCCCATTAGAGCCTAAAATAATCAGCAAAAATTATTCAGTTGAAAACATGACAACGATGAGCCAGAGGCCATCAGCACAGCATCTAAATAATTTATCAGAATGGATGGAGATACAGAATAATTACGTGTTTTGAGTCTCCCTTTCCTCTAAACTCGCTGTATTTAATGAAGTTATAGAGGTTTGCTTTTGTCAGGTAGTATTCATGTGAGTTTACACTCCAACACCAGAATTTGCCAATTTAACTATATGTTCCTCAGATATTTCACTGAGCATCAACATGTCTGAGAGACCATCATAATAAGGCACAGACAGCCAATGTTGCTTGTCAAAAAGCAGAAACAATCTAGGGTATTATACATCCAAGTGTTGTCAAAACTCTTTGTCCATGATTGGATATTTTGTCTTTAGCCATTAGTAGCCACTTTACAGACAAATATTGCAAAAGGGCTGTTTCTATGTTATTATATGTCACGAGAGCCTCTCAGTGTTTGGCTGAACAAAGATGAGGTGATATCATCCATCTTTTGAATGCAAATCAAGGATGGTGATGTTGCACACAGACCTGAATCCCAAGAGGAAGAGAATGTTTGTCTGTTTGTTTGATGAGTAAATGTTCCAAGTCACCAGAACAGAACAAGAAGACATTAATCTCACGTTGTTCCCAGGGACAAAACATTAATTCTCTATGCCACAAATGCATGAAAGTACGATGACTGGGTTTGTGAAGAATAAAATAAACAAAGTGCTGGTTCTTACTTTCAAACGCATTTAACTTGCTGCGCTGTCTTTGATTTACCACCCGGGAGAGAAACCCATTCAGACAAGTGTAATTTGTGGTCTTAATTCTGTAGAGGTTTGAGATATCATACAGCGTGGGAAGCTGATAATATGAACTGACTCCAAGAGAATCTGTTTTTAGCTCTGACCCTTTCATATCAACCCCTTAAACATGCAATTTTTTAAAATCAAACAGCAGGAAACAAGAGAGATCTCACAACAGAAGAAGAGCTCATGAGACATCTCTATCAAAGAGCTTTCGCGAAGCACGGAACACGCGTATTGGCTTCAGGTGTGGCAATACATGGACCAGCCCATGTTTGACTGAACTAGGATATGGTAGGTACTGATCAGGAATCATGATCAGCTGGGCAAATACTTGTGCCAGTAAAACAAAGAGGTGAAGTAAAGAAGTAGCAAGATAAGGTTATTAAGTAAATAAGTGCATATATGTGTATATATACAGGTAGCTTATAGATACATTTGTTATACATAAATTAGACTTCCTCCTACTCCTTTTTTTGAACGTGTCAATGTTTTATTGAAATGTTACTTTGCGTTTTGTGACATCCCTGTTATTTTATATGTATTGTGTTTGTTTTTTTCATATTTTCAAGACATAATAAATCAAACAAAATCTAACACAAAATGTATAGAGAATATTTTTTGAACAACATAATCTTTATTATTATTTTTAGAAAACAGAACAAAAACATTGACCAACAAAGGGATACAGGTTCATTACACCATCATCCTGTGTTGGATGTTTACAATTAAGTACAGCTTTTGACAAAATCAAGAATCTATTGTATTCTGTTTTGTATACATATTTTATGTATGTAAAGCGTTGAAGTTACGTATAGTAGAGAATATTTCTTTTTTTTTTTTTCAAAATGTGTTTATTAGATTTTTCAACAGACAAAAAATAGGCATCACAGCAAGGTGACAAAGAAAAAAAAACCATTTACAATTGGAGCCAAACAAAATTACAGGAGTCAAGGCAAAATGTTGGTGAAAGCAAAATACTGACAGCCCGACACAATGTCTAAACGATAAGGTAAAGTGTCTGTAGTTCAATCCCCTTGGGCCCACGCCCCCCACCCCACCCCTTATTGGCCACCAGAACACACCACCACACACACACACACACACACACACACACACACACACACACACACACACACACACACACACACACACACACACATAAAAAAAAGAAATTAAGAAAAGAGGGAAAAAATAAATACATTTAAAAAAATAAATAAATAAAATAAACCACACACCACAAAATAATGGAAAAAGGGGCAAAGAGAGGTACCTCAAAGGGTCACATCGCTAACTTCAGGGGTTAGGTCAATATTTTTCACATGACTCAGCAAGGGATTCCAGATAGTAGAGAATATTTAAGAAAATGTAAATTCCAGAAGAATTTCAGAACGATCTTTTATAGTTTATATAACTAGTAAAGTGTCCGTCGGAAGTATGTATTCATGTGGGAGCTTAAGTAGAGCCAGTAGTGTTTGAAGGTTGGATGTACAAAGAGGTGTACATACTCTTCACTCTGTAGTGTTATAAAGGGGTTTATTTGTGGGTGCAAAGTAAAATAGCGTGTGCGACTTCCCTGATTTAATTCTATGGGACATGCGCATGATAAATTGATAAATAAAGTTTGCACCAATGCAGCGGTTTAAGTAGAATCTGATAAAAGACATACATTCGTACAAATAAAACTATTTATTTAGCATTTAACATTCTTAGTGCAGGGGTGTTTGTGTGTGTGTGTGTGTTTTTGAAGTAAGTCACCCTGTGTATGATTTCAGTAAGCCTGAAGTTTTTGATGAGAGCCTGTATTTTATCACTAATGTGCTGCTGTGCCAGCAGGGTTTAGATTGCAGCAAATAGGCACTATGTGACCACAGAGTGAAACGTTTTCCCTTCTAATGGCAATTTAAACAAAGTGTTAGTGAGTTAGTTTTTTTTTTCAGATGACAGCAGAGTGGTTGGTTGTAGTTTCCACTTCTGCCTCACAGCAATTAGACCTGGGTTCAATTCCTGAGACTTTTCAGTGTGGAGTTATTCCACCAAAAGTATGTAAGGTAGGATGATTGGAGCAGAGTTAATTTTCAGAGCAAATTTTGATTCAGTTTTAGTTATTTTGACTAAAATGTAACTTAGTTTTAGTCAAATATTAGTCATTAGGACTATTTCATATAGTTTCTTATAGTCAAGTTTTAGTCAACGACGTAAATGACATTAAGATTTTAGTTAACTAAGACATAGTCGACAAAAACAGTGGGTTTCTCAAACCTTTTTGGCTCAAGTACCCCCTTTCTATTATTTCTGAATCCATACCCTCTTTTTCCGACAACATTGTGCTGAGAATACTATGATAAAAACAACTGTAGAGCATAATGAAAGAATGAATGAGGAATAACACAGATTTTAAAGAATCTCATTTTGTAAATTTTTTTTAAAATCATTTCTGGTCATCTGCTGCCTGTTATTTTTAGTTAATGTTCTAATCAAGATCATTTCCATCATCTTTATTATGATTATAATTTTCAACTAAAAATCAACATTATAAACACACATTTTTAATGCTTTTATTTGTTAATCACTCTCTTCCTGCGTCTCAAGTACCCCCTGTAGTGCTGTTGCGTACCCCTAGGGGTACACATACCCATATTTGAGAAACACTGGACTAAAATATAAAGCGTTTTATACATTAAAAAAGAAAAAAAAAAAAAGATGTCATTACCATTTATCGGCCTGATATGGGATGTATAAATGTTTGTAAATACACACAGACAGATGTGATTGATGAGGTCAATGCATAAGACATTCTGATCATGAATTCTGATTGGATTTTCTCCCATGCGGTAAAATCATCACATTTTTTAAAAATATAGTCTTAGTTCATGTTTCTTTAATTAGTCATAATGTCACATTTAAAAACATTAACAAAAATGTGGTCAAAGCAGCAGCAGATCGCTGTGAGCCTGAGTACATTAAAAAGTTATAGAAAGGATGGTGATCGTGAACCTATTTCTAATCAGTTCACAGAACTCCTACACCAAAGGAATCATGCTCATTTTATACCTAAAACCTATAATACGAAACCTCAAGTGCGATTTAAAACACTTTAAAATAAGGAGCATTCCAGCTGTTTATATTTGACTAGGTCTGTGTCTGGCTTGTGATGAACTGAACATGTTTTCTACTCTTTTGATTTATAGGACAGAAAGTCTTTGTCAGTGCAATTCATATTCGGAGAATCATTTGTCAAATGATTGGTGGTGAAGGAGTGAAATGTGCTGAAAGCAAGACGTGGAAGATGATTGTCTTTTTCTACATGAGTAATGAATAAAAGTAAAAGTCATCTTTTAAGATTTGACTCTGTTTTTACCCTATTCTCATGCTTTACTGGAAGCCAACTCCCAAAATCAAGTTACATGTGCATCTTGAATGAATGGTTTCCTTGTCTGTGCAGCAGCAAACGCGTATAGCCTCCAGTTCAGAGGTTACAAAAAACAGTCACAATACAGTGCAGGAGTCACACTTAAAATTGTGGTGGTCCTGCATCCCATTACGCTGAAAAGTCGAGCAACTGCAGTGAAAGGAGATTCATTTAGTTTCCTAGGGACAGCTTTTGGAGGAATTCATTAAAATGTAAATGTATGTTTTTTGTCAATTTTGCCAAAGGATGATTTTATAAAGTTCAAACAAATCAATAACTTTCAACTATTACTTTATTGTTCTCCCATTATTAGGTTCAGTTCAATGCTTGAAGTAATGATGAATCATCTGTCACAAATGCATTTTAGCTCCCAACTAATGATGACGATTATGGTGATGATGATAGCTTTAGGAAAATAATCATACAAGGATATGTTTATATTTCTCTAAACCATTTATTCTGTAAATAATGGTAAGACATGCTGTTCATTATGATTCTACAGCAGTTTTAGTCCTGATGGTAAAATTTCACTTTGGCATAATAATGGAGATATATAAACTGAAGAGATTTAACTAGGGAGCACTGAAGTCATTGTGACGTCTGACATTTAATGATTATGAATGGTTGGTGTCAGTTTTAGACATAAAATCATCTCGACGGCAAAGCATATTTCATGTCTCCTTTGATCTTTTAATATGACAAAGCATATTATCTATATTGTGGAATTCCACGCCACAATAGATAGGATGCTATGGTTGTCGCCCCATGGCAGCTTTTCCTCAGATAATAGATTTGAAAACTTCAACAGTGCTGCTTGTTGCCTCTAAGGAACCAATTTCTCATGAGCCATTGATACCAATACACACACAGTGCAGCTTTTCAAAGCCGAATTTAGGTTGTTAATTGCCAACCTTATTGTCCCGTACAATCCCCTTGCCAGCTAAATTGCGGTCTGCTCCCTTGTTGTAAAGCAATGTTAACTCTCCATCCATTTTCTGATGTGAAGCAAACAATTGAAGGTCGCACAATGGAGATGAAGATTCAGCCCTTTATATTTGGCCTGTTTTTAGCAGTTATTTTACTAAAACATCCAACAACTCCCTCTGTGGGTTTTGAGACAAACATGGTCTGTTGAGTAATTCCCGGTGGTCTGCTACTAATGAAAAATACATGGTTGGGTGTGTCATTGTACCATTTATGCATCTAAAAATCCTGTTTGGATCGCCTGAACACGGTGTAATTTTGTAAGCAGGATGCTCAATGCCAAACACATTCAGATCATAACAAGGGCACTCAGACAAAAAAATAATGAGGTATTTGTTCAGCCGTTGCAATCAACTAATCAAAACTAAATTGGGATTACGGTTCATTTAAACAATCTATTACCAGTATTTGTGACAAAAATAAAAATAAAAGGTTAATCTTCTTAGTATAGATATTAAAAAGAAATAACCATTGCAAAATAAATCCACACGTGGCCAGTCACTTGGAATAGATACGTTTTGTATGATTACCAGAGATGAAAGTAATAGATTACTCACGTTACTGTAATTGAGTTCCTTTTATGTGCTTTTTTGAGTATATTTATAATACAGTAATTTCACTTGTACTCAAGTACGTTATAAAATAAGTAATTTGTTACATTTCTACACCCACCTGTTGCTGAGTAAATACATTTGTTTTGTTTTAAAATGATCAACGTACATTGTGAAACTACCAAAAATATTAAATGACCAGAAAAACAATCAAATGCATCACATCATAGCCGACCAACCAGATGAAATGTAATGCAGCGCACCAAAACTGCATTAAATGCTGTTTATTTTCTGAGTTTCATTTAGAGTTCTTAAATGTAGCAATGCTTGGAGCCTGACAATTGTTTTTATTTTGAATTTCATTCATTGGTGTTATTTTATTTTAATAAAAAAAAAAGAAAACAAATTGTATACAGATGCCTTTGTGGAAAATAAATCAAGTTCCAATTGTGCATGATTTCATCTCTTCCTTTTAAATTTTTTTTTTTTTTTTTTTTTTTTTTACATTTTTACTGTATGAAAGGGAACTGTAGCAAGATTTATTACCAAAAATATATGTGGGGGTGAAAGTAACTAGTACATTTTACTTTGAATGCTATCTAATTGAGCTACTTTTTACTTGTACTTGAGTATTTTATCTATGACTTACTTTTACTTGTACTTGAGTACAATTTCAATCAAGTAACAGTACTTCTACTTGAGTAGGAAATATCAGTACTGTATACTAGGGCTGGGCGGTATATCAGTTCATACCAAATACCGGTATATATTTTTGTTATGGTATTAATTTTTAATATATCGCCGTACCGGTGTATTTGATTACACAGCTTTCGTAACTCTACGCTGTGCCGCGTTTCAGACCGGACCGGACCGGTAAACAGTAGCGCTCTGGTGTTAGTGGCGGTGTAAATCATACGTGTAAATATTGTATATAAGAAAGACACAATTAAAAGCTCTGAAGCTGCATGTGAGCATGTGCCTGTGTGCGCATGCCTCTGTTACAGAGAGGAAGAGAGCAAAGAAATCGCAATTTGTAATTCCTATAACGTGGAAATAAGTCCTGGTGGAGTTGCAAACAAAACACTACCTTATTCACCATAAGAAACCACCACACCACTGAGAATGCAGCATTTAAAGCTAGAAATCAATCAATCTAATGCTTAAACTAAGCTAGCGCGGCAAAGAGCCATTGGGCTGCTGTTGCAAACTTGCATTATTACTAGTGTGGAATAATTCTACAATATTCACTTATCATGACAGTAAAATAGACCATCCTAAGTCAATCTACTGCAGTAATTCATCTCTCAACCAGTAGAAAATGCTGTGAACACCTGATTATGCATGAAAAAAACAAAACTGTCATATACCGTGAAACCACTGCGATATATATTTTTGGTCATACCGCCCAGCCCTATCCGTTACACCTCTGATGATTACAGACACAGGCCAAAACACTGAATAAATTCATGCTGAAGGTACACAATAATTGTTCCTTCAGCAATCAGCTAAGCCAAGTACCGTGTCCAGGTCAATTTTACTTCAGGGGCCAAGGTGGACCACAGTGTCGTTGAAATGAAGTCACATTTTCCATGCACTGGAAAAACACTAGTTGGAAAAAAAAACATTTATACATACAGACAGACTTGTACCTGAGGGTTTAATTTGATGTATACAATATGTTCACATTTTCAGCTGTCTTGGTAATCATATAAGCTGATAAATTAGATAAAACCTTTTGCAGAATATGTTCAATTCCCTTAAGCTGCTGCAACTAATTGTCTGGAAATAGTTTGCTTAGTATTCCTTGACGTTGTCATTTCTAATTCTTCTGATTATTGATCCCTCCTGCAGAGTCCTGCAAATATTAACCCATGGTGGAGTCTATTAAAATTGCACACAGTATACAACGTAAGGATCCACTGAGGAACCTCACAGCACAAGCATCAATAACAAATTAGCTTTTCGTAGCATATTGACGAGTGAGGGAAACAAACGGAAAACCTGCTTGGTGTTCTTTGTTTATGCAGTGATTGCATCAATCATGATTTTAGGAACCATAACAACACAATAACAGGGTTTAGGAAAAAGAATAGCCATGGCATGTTTATAGGACATCCACGGGCAATGACTTCTGACTCCAGCAGGCTACACAAAAAGTCAATTGCTGCAGTTAAAAAGCATCCAAACCTAAAGTTTCTCTCTCTGTTTCTCTCAGGCAGTATTTTTTTCATTAAGTTTGTGCTATGGAAGCGCAAGAATCATAATATCTATACATCCTGAACAGAAGGACAATAAAGACAAGTATTGATCAATTTAATAATCCAAAGGCAACATTGTCCAATAACTGGAATTATCTTATATCCATAATTCAATATGAGGGGGAAAACATTATTATTCATATTCCATCTTGATCCCAGACCTTGTTTCCCATCTTATGTTGTATCAGTTTCTTGCTTCAGTCAGGTGTGGTATGCTAATTCTTTCTTATTGCTGGTTGCCATGGTGAATTATGATATAGGTGGATCCTACAAAGAGCAATTTCTAGATTTGCGGGGACCCTATGGAACATGTAGTTGGGGTCTCCCAGTTTGTCAAACTACATGGAAAGAAAACCAAGGGTCCACCAACTGCTGCAGCCTGGATAGGCTGAGAATACAAGCAAAACAACATTCCGCTCTATGCCATTAAATACATCAAACAAATATATAAATGGAACACTTTTGTTTTTTGCTCCCATTTTTATGGAAGCCCATTTCCGCCACACAAAAATTTAAAAAATCACTATGGCAAGTGAGTGGCAATGAGAAAACATTTTTAATGTAAATTTGCAAAGAAACATAAAAAAAAAAAATGTGATGGAATAATTTTGCAATACGTTATTTATGTACTTCTACTATTTTATACACTATGTACTGTGTGTTGAATTCACTGAATAAACAGCCAAATATGTGTTTTGAATGAATTACTATTCAAAGTGTAAATAAGAATATTAACAATACGTGTAGGTAGACTGCTGCAAATGCTTAGTTTGCATCTTGTAATTTTGACTTTCTATTTCATAATTATTTCTTTCTTTCCCATAATTATTATCTGATATTTATGACTTTATTTCTCATAATTATGACTTTCCATCCCATAAGTATGACTCGCCGTGGTGGTTTTTTATTTTTTATAGTGGTGGAGACGGGCTTCCAAACATTTTTCATGAACTGATCTCAAAGGCACAAAACTTTTTCTTTTAGCACAAAAGAGCCATTTCTCTCAAATGTTTTTCACAGATGTGTTTAAATCTGTGTTAGTGAGCACTTCTCCTTCGCCAAAATAAACTACCCTCCTCACAGGTGTGGCACATCAAGATGCTGATTAGACAGCAGGATTACAGCACTGGTGCCTCAGGCTGGCCATTAAAAAATAAATACATTTAAAAAAAAAAAAAAAGCCACTCTGAAGTGAGCAGTTTCATCACACAGCACAATTCCACAGAAGTCACAAGTTTTGAGGGAGTGTGCGATTGGTATGCTGTCTGCAGGACCATGAGTTGAATGCTCACTTGCATAATCTCTCTCTAAAGGCGTTTCAAAGACGTTAGCAGTACATCCAACCGGCCTTACAACCGCAGACCATAACCACACCAGCCCAGGACCTCCACATCCAGAGGTGAAAGTAACTGGTTACAAGTACTCATGTTACTGTTACTGAGATGCTTTTATGACCATTGTATTTGTACTTAAGTACATTTTAAAAGAAGTAAAGTAATTGCTGTGCATAGCTTTGTGTGGGTGAGTGGTTTAGTGATGTTGTGAATAGGGTTATGGTATGGACAGCAGGGTTGGTCAAGTTACATGGAAATAGTAATTAGTTAGTAATTGCTCCTCCAAGGAAATACTCCACGTACTTTACTGATTACTTATTTTCAAAAGTAATTAGGTACTTTAGTTACTTTACTTTTTATAACTAAGTTACTTTTCAAAAAGATACATAAAATATTAAACGATAGACCGTTCAGCTTAATTCTATTCTTTTGGCATGTTCCACATTAAACATGGAATCAAATTAAACAGTCTCTTTTTAAATGTTGTTTTATTAAATTCATGTATTTATTTATTTTTTGTCTGCACATGCTGTCGATGGTCAATGTGGTGTAAATGTTTTACATTTGTGCTATTGAACGTTACCTAGAGCTGTTGCTAGGATCAGCCAATAGAATGTGTGTGTGTAGAGTCATGTGGTCAGTCATGTGGCAGCCGAGTGACGGTGTTCAGAGTAAAAAAAATAATAAAGTACCTCAGTGATGACACGCAATCTGACTCTTGTACTCCAAATAACAGAAAACGCGACAGTCAACACGACATGAAGTTTGTTCTTTTTAAAACAGCAATGCATTTCACTTTTCAATTCAACGCTACGCACACTGCGTCAAGCAAAAGTGAAAATAAACTGATGAACATTTAAACTTCTTTACTGCACATTCCACCAAATTTTAATAAAATAAAACAACTCTTTCTTCTATTAACTTATATTTCTGACTTTCTCTGTGACAGCTTGGCGGCGTTTTTGGGCGGTATTTTTTCTACAATGCGTCGGAATGATTCAGCGTTTACGGTGTAAATTGGCAACACGTCCTGGACAACATAGCCAGCGACGAGCTTCGACAGTTCAGCAACACTATGTCTGAGGCTTTTAAATCTATTTTCACCTGTTCAGGAGGAGATGGGCCCTTGGAGTTTGGCTTGGTGGAAGTGGATGTTGTAGCAGCAGAGGGATCTGGGGCTTTCTCAATGACTTTTACATTCCGGGGGCCGGCTTGATAGGTGCTTGCTTAGATTTGAGTTGGAATTTTTTGATCTTCCCACGCAAAATGCACAGCCGACGCTAATGTTTTTGTCATCTTTTACGTAGTCAAATCTAAAGTAATGCCGGTACTTCTAATATAAGCTGCTTGGACATGCTCGCTGTAGTGCTCCATTTTTGTGTGTGTTGTTTACCAATGATGTCGTGCCGCTTACAGTCATTGGCTTGAATCTACGGTGGCTGACTGGGTGGAAAATAACTGCAATCTAATTATTGTTTCTTCAATTATAATCCCTATACTTTACTCATTAATTGGGAAAAATAATCAGATAATAGTAACACGTTACTTCTACCGTGTTACTGCCCACCACTGATGGGCAGATGTATGTTATGGACAAAAAACACTGGTGCATTTTGAATACACAGACATACTGTGACGAGATCCCGAGGTCCGTTGTTGCGTAATCCATGCGTATACATCTCTTTATGGTGTAGCATGACTAATGCACGGTCCCATGTTGGAAGGATGTGTACACAATTCCTAGAAGCTTAAAATATCCCAGTTCTGGCATGGCCAGTACTCCCAGACATGTTGATATCCTTACATCCTACCTGATTGACTAAAGTGACTCTGCAGTCAGTTCATTTGTTTTCACTTACACCTAATCAGGTCAAAGCACACAGATGCATGTGCATATCAAACCTCATAATAGGCAGAGGACATGTTTTCCCAAAACAATTTAAGCAAAAACGAAAACCTTTTCTCATAACAGAATGAAGTCCAATTAAAAATGAATTCTGCCATTTCTGTTTATTTCCTGTGTGTCTCTTTCCCACCAAAACTCCCCTAAGATGTTTTAATTCCCTCTAGAGGAGATAAGTCAGGAGGAATTTGAACTGAGTTGTTGTGGAGCTGCTTTGGTGCCTTCGAGGGCTTTCTGGCTAATCTTTGTTGTTGGCTTGACACGCTATAGCTTTGGGCTGTAGTAAAAACTAAACTTTGTGGACAACATGTTAAGCACCTTAATGAATATGAAGTGGCCACACTTTGCATTGCACTTACGAGTTAAATTATACCTTCTCCTGACACAACACGGAAATGACCATCAGCAGGTTTTGAAGATTCTTGCTATGGTGTGTGTTGAGACGCTTGAGTTTTCTGGTTTTGTTCTGGGGTTTAATTAGAGTTTGTTTGAGCCCACCGAGCATTTTTAGGTCTATTATACGTCTAATATACTCTAGTCTACATTTAGATGTCTAAAAAACTTTCATTTCTATACTCCAGGTAGACCAATTTTAGACTAGACGTCTAAGGAACATTTAGACGTATATTAGACACAAAAGACCTAAAAATGCTCGGTGGGCTCAATCTCAGCTCAGTCTAGTCTTTGCTGTGGTCTTGTCTCTGTGTCCCTGCTGATCTCAGTCTCCATATGAGTGTGTCGGTGGTTATCTTGTGTTGCTCTCTGCGTTGTTCAGCAGGCGCTGATTACCTCAGGGTATTTTAGGAGTGCTTGTGCTTTGGACTTAGTTTTTTCGGGCTGTTTCTCTGCCGGATTTTATCCAACAATGTGTTTAAATCAAACTGATTTCTTTGTTTTACAAACCTGTGAGCCTGGCTGGAACTGTAATTTTCAGCTGATACAAGCATAGAGAAAAACATGCAATAGAAAATAGAAGCACATTGTGGTTATAATAAAAGGAGAAAATATGCAATGCTTTATTATGGAATTTTATACCCTTGAAATTGTTTTATATTTTTTATTTTGTTTGTCTGAAATAGATAAATAAATCAATTAATAAATCATCTGCTTCTGGGTCCTGGTTCAGTTTTGAAACCCCAGTGAAAGGCCTTTTTGGCTGAAGGTTGATATTTGTCTGTAGAACTGACCCACAGTAGAACCATTAAAAAATACATTTAATACATATTCATTTGGAATATTAAATGAATGTTTGTTTTTGAGTCTATTTCAATTGTCAGGTTTATTCAACTGTGCAGTTAAAGTGTGTTTGATGTGATTCCCATTATTTATGTACTAACAGTAATTACTGTTGCTGTTCTTCTGTCTCCATGGTTTAGAGAAAAGCTCAAGAGCTTGTTAAACCATAAAAACATCAAATATTGAAAAAGGTTACCGTAATAGTGTGACATGTGTTCTGTTAAAATCATTGTCGACAAGCAAATGCTAGCTGTCTATTACGGTTACAGTGAATTAAAAACATTTATTTTAAAGGGGCAAAAGCCAAATCAAATATAATGATATGAGAAGTAGATTTGATTGAAAATGCAGGATTGACTCAAATCATAGAAAGTATTTACATTTTTGAAGAGTTCACCAAAGCAAGACATTTGAAGTTGCACTATAGACTTGGCTTGAAAAATCTCAGATGTTTCCTCCAGCAAGTCGAAACCAGTGACGCGCAGTCAGTGTAGACAGACAGTGCCTAACCTAGTGCTCACTGCACGTCACTGGTGGGAACTGAACTAGATCCATAACATCTGTATTTCCTTCAGCCATTTCTAACAGAAACATATGAACGTTAACTTCTAATAAAGCGTCAGCAGAGGTAAATTAAAGAAATCTACTGCTGTTGAATAAGATAGTTGTCTCAGGGTTAGTTGATTTTGTTCTAAGATTGATAAAACAATACAAAATCAGAACATGCATCCAATAGTTAGTCATTTCCTGTATTTAGTTAGTCATCTCCTGACTCACAGGAGAATCTAAAAGCATTGAGAATCAGGTGTTGTGTAATTACTATACACTTGGAACATCTCTCATCTTTCACAGCTGCAGAAATAAAAGGTTTTCTCAGATGAAACGCCCAAATACAGCTCAGACATGCACAATTGTAAAAAGACATTCCTCCACAACAAAATGGCACCTTCCAATGTACTGAATAGGGAAACATTAAAGGATCATTTTCTCTGGTAGCATGCTGAAAATCCATTGTATTTAGAAGAGAGATGTTTATCCTGATTCTGCGCTCACAATTTATCTGTGATTGGTTCAACACAATAAGTATCGAACAAACAAGACAAACTGAGAGACTACGTATATTTGGAGTCACCAGAGATGCTTACTACAGGACACAAAGATTTCAGACCATTGAAAGAGGAAAAAAGGCAGGAGTTGTTTTTGCTTATTAACTGCTCCTGTCTGAAATATATCTGGGGTGTCCATAGCAGGGTTACCCACAGACATACCATTGAAGACGGACGATTCATTTGGATCAACTATCGCAAAATAGCATCATCAGAAAATTATAAAGAGTGTTGACTGTCTAACATTTCAATGCAAACAAATCAGAAGCATCATCAGTAAAACCAAATTCATATAACGTTGGAACATTAATAACAAGTTAGTAACCTGCTGCATCATTATTTTCATTATTTGTCCTGTTTCCTCATGTCCTGTGCCCCTGTTGCAGGTAGCTGCAGAGAAAAAGCTGCTCTTCTTTCCCTTCAGCAGCAGCA